>NW_016107503.1:764405-828823 GCF_001604975.1 Cebus imitator
TGTTCCTAAACGGCCATCTTGGATCCACCCCAGTTTTTATTTCTTAATTGAAGAAATGAGATTGTCTTAAGAAAAGCTTAGTTCTTTAAATGGGTGTTTATTTAGTAATTTTAAAATGCTCATAATTTAGGGAATTTGAATATTTATTCTGGGAATATGGATTCAATTTTAGGAATGTGGCAATAAAACCAGATCTCTATCTATCAGGAAATATATCATGAGAAATTGTTAATACAATATGAAGATTAAAATAGGCATGGGCATAAAACAGAATGAAATCACGTCCTTTGCAGCAACATGCATGCAGCTGGAAGCCACTATTCTGAGCAGATTAATGCAGAAACAGAAAACCAAAAACTACGTGTTTCTGACTTATAAGTGGGAGCTAAACATTGGATACTCATGGACATAAAAGTGGCAGCAATAGATACTGGGGACTGTAGAGGTGAGAGGGAGGGAGAGGGAAGGGTTGAAAAACAAATGTTGGGTACTATGCTTTATACCTGGGTGACATGATCATTTGTACTGCAAGCTTCAGCATCACACAATATATCCATGTTTCATATCTGAACATATATCCCCTGAATCTAAAATAAAAGGTGAAATTGTTTAAAACATTTAAAACGTTTTTTAAAAGTGATTGAATTATATTCTGAGCTTGACAGATTTGAAAAGTTAAAAGCTATACTAAATTTCACAATATCATCAGGACTCCTGGATTAATATACAACAAATAGTAGTGTATAAATCCCTATTGTTGCAATTTATCTCATCATATCAAAAATAATGTATTGAAGATTGTATCAGTATTCATAATTTGATAAACTAAAACTTATGGAAAGAAATATGTAGGAGATGTAAATATGGTGTCCCCAAATTGAATTCTATGGGAAAAAGGGGGGTGGAGTTAAAGTCCAAGCCAATAAAGTTTATAACATTAAAAAAAGAAAAATAGGTATAGGATGCAGGGTGCAAAGAAGAGGTCATCATGTCTCATACTGCGGTGAGTTAGAAGACTTCCTGGAGTAGGCAATGCCTATATTGAATCTGTAAAGAGAAACTGGCATCAATGTGTCAGGGAAGACAGGTTAAGGGTGGTCCTATTAGGGAAAGGAGCAAGGACAAAGGCAAGGAGGCATGTGACATCATTGTTTGTGGAGAAACCACAAATCAGCCAAGGAAAAGTGGCTCAGGTATGCAGCAGGGCATAGTATGAGGAGGAATGTGACAGGAAACGCAACTAAAGAGATGCAGGGAGTAGATCAACGTGAGGAAGGACAAGTTACAGTTCTAACTTGATGTTTACTCTGGATGTCATAGGGTTTCACAAATTGTGGAAAATCTATTTATATCAAAATTATAGCTCGGAAAAGGAGGAGGTACATAGATACATACAGAAGCTCACCTGTTAAACACTTTTTTTTTTAACTTGGGTCACCTCCCAAGGGAATAAAAGAAGGCAGTTTACCAGGTCTAATAACTGTGTCATCTGGATATCTAGGTTAAAAGGCAAGTGATACTTGCTAGGAAGAAGAAACTTTATCTTTGAACTGCCATTCGCAGAATATCCTTGGTTAAGGATTGACTATAGTAAAGAGTATCTATGGATTTACGAAGCATGGCTCCCTGGAATAGTTAATGCAAGCTGTACAACTCTTTGTTGTACAAAGCAGAAATATTTGAAAACTCACATACTCTTCCTGCTATTACCTCCCTTGGAGACCTCATCTATTATTCTGGAGCGAAGGACACATTTCCGTTGTGGGAAAACAGGACCTGGGGAGCTGCCCTTGATGTTCCAGGCCCCGCTGTGATTCATCTGAGCCTATTGACTGATGGCACCCTTCAAATTATTGGTAAAACTTGATATTAAGCAAGATATTTGATTTGTATTAGCCTGATTTGACAGTTCAATTGTTAATGTCGCCCCATGCACTAGGCAGCAAATTTAATGTAGAATAATACAATTATTGTTTTAAGTAGGAAAAGTGCAGAAATATACTTAGACAAATAAATATCTATATGTGCTATACAGAAATTTTCCTGGCCGTTAAATAATGAAGAGGGTCTAAGGGTAACATTTACTTTTTAACATCAGAAAAATGGGATAAACTCAGAATATTAATGGATGAGACAAAGAAGCAAAGACAATCTTTTTCTGATTACTGATGATAAATTTCCTTCTATAATTAAGCTATAACTAGAAATGTTGTATTTAAAGAGAAGTAAATATTAAATAGGATTTAGAGCTAAGTTCATCTGTGAAAGGGTCCTGAGGAAGAACTCAAAAGTTGAAATGGCGGGTGGGATTACAGAGAATGAAATTGCTTTTGCAGTGGAGAGTGGCTTTCTTGGAGTTAATAAATAAAACTTAGAATACTGAGTTGTTTTAATTCCTGCCTAATTTTATCTCTTACAAAACTGGTTAGCTGTTACAAATACGTTACATTAATTATTCATCCATATCCCTTCACATATTCTATATACTGGACACCACATTATAGAAAAAATTACAGAACTGGGATAAAATTCGGGACACTCTGTTAGTATAGTGACTTTTTAAACCAGCTTTTCTGCTTGGTATTATGGCTGCTTGCTTCATTGATTACCCTTTC
The DNA here is from genome assembly GCF_001604975.1 of Cebus imitator. NCBI lineage: Eukaryota > Metazoa > Chordata > Mammalia > Primates > Cebidae > Cebus > Cebus imitator. The sequence continues at coordinate 767,021 of NW_016107503.1, forward strand.
TGACACTTGCTGCTTCCAAAGGGGACAGGATGTGTCCAAGTGGGGGTGAACAGAATGTACCTTGTTTGGTATTATGTTTAAAATGCAATTAAGTAAAAAAAAGAAATAATGCTACTAATGCTTTTGCCCCCGGGTCTTATAACACCACAGAAAATATAGCGTAACACAGGCAAGGGCTCTTTAGAGGGTAAGTCATGAAGTCGCTTTGGTAAGAAAAAAAAAAAAAAAAAGCAAAAATAAATAAGGCAAAGAAGAACTGGTAGATTGATGTTGTGTAAATCCGGAGAGTTAACATCAAGATCTTAAAAATCAATTCTCTGCTTTATTGAGATCTAGTGGAATTCTCTAAATACAGAGGTAACATGATGGAAAGTCCCCGTTTCTGGCAAGATGAGAGGCATTCAGGTCTGCTGTAACTACAAATAAATCACAGGAAAAGGAAAACTGAATCAGTAAATACAATGAAAGAGAAAAGCAGAGCAAAAAGGAAAGATTCCAATCATTTCAGACTTTCTACAGACACATGATAGCAATAGTGTAACATAAAGCTTAAATATACTGTGCAATTAAAAAAAATAAAAGACAAGAACTGTTAAAATTAATCACCAATAGTTTGTGCTGGAAAAGGCAGGCAAAGAGAGCTACATTTGTACAAAATATATCAATGTCTACACTGACATTTTTCTGTTACACTTATTTGTACATGGAGACGTCTACTTATGAAAAAAATAAATCATGCATCAGATGTTATATGCAACCTGGAAAACAATTCGATTTCAGGATTCTTCTCATTTAATCTATTTGCCAGAGAGATTTATTGCTTTAAAAAGACATTTTTTTTTTGGCAATATCAATAATAAACCTGGATCTCAGAAAATTGAAAGTTTTTATCTAATCAGTTTATGTACATATGTGAATAGATACGTATTTTAAAATTATTAAGTGATAAATATCCTGGTACTATTTTAGAAAGTAAGTTACCGAATATGTTTTTTTCTAAGTATTTGGATTTTGCACCTTTAGATAACGTGACACTTTTTCCCTCCTTTTCTATTGCTTTTTCCTTTCTTTCCTTCTTTCCACTACTTTTGTTTCATCCTTTCCTCCCTTCCCTTCTTTGCTTCTTTCCTCCCTCCCTTCCTCCCTTGCTTTTTCTTTTTTTCCTTGAAACAATATTACCACAAGGCATTATTATTCTAAAACACCAATATTTAGTGTATTTACTATGAAGGTAATATGATTCAAGAATATAAAATAAGTTTTTAAATTTTAACACAATAAAGGATTGACAAAGTCACCTGTAAATAATTTTTTTTTTTTTTTTTTTTTGAGACGGAGTCTCACTCTGTTGCCCAGGCTGGAGTACAGTGGTGTGATTTCTGCTACTGCAACCTCCACCAGGCAAGTTGAAGTGATTCTCTTGCCTCAGCCTCCTGAGTAGCTGGGACTACAGGTGTGCGCCACCACACCTAGCTAATTTTTGTATTTTTAGTACAGATGGGGTTTCACCATATTGGTCAGGTTGTTCTTGAACTCTGACCTCGTGAGCCACTCTCCTCGGCCTCCCAAATTGCTGGTATTACAGACATGAACCACTGCACTTGGCCAAGTGTAAACAATCATTTTATAGTAACTGAAATATTTATTTAGTTTGGGGGAAAGAAATTCATTATCATGCTTTTCAAAACTACATAATCTATAGAGAAAAAATAATATTGCTTCAAAGTCACATCACATTTCAACCCAAATATACTATTTCTCATGGCTTTACCCTGCTGATTATACCTCCCAAACCCTCTTATATGTTTAAATAGAAAATATTTATTAATGCTCTTTAGACGCTATTTGTCTGTTTGTTGTGGTATATGTCCCTAACAAATAGTTTAAGATATAGTTTTCTGCAGCTTAATAAATGGCCTTTTCTGAATCATACAAACAATTTTGCATCTTCTCTCTCTCTCTCTCTCTCTCTCTCTCTCTGTGTGTGTGTGTGTGTGTGTGTTTGTGTGTGTATGTATAACGGCACATATATGTCTGTCTTTGTATAAACATATACATTCAATATCTTTTAACTCCGTTTTCTTTGTAAATGCAGAGTTGAATAATTTCATTATTTTGATTTTTTTTCTGAGGCGGAGTTTCATTCTTGTTGCCCAGGCTGGAGTGCAGTGGCGTGATCTCAGCTCACTGCAACCTCTACCTCCCAGGTTCAAGTGATTCTCCTGCTTCAGCCTCCCAAGTAGCTGGGATTATAGGTGCTTGCCACTATGCCTGGCTAATTTTTGTATTTTTAGTAGAGACAGGGTTTCACAGTGTTGGCCAGGCTGGTCTCAAACTGCTGACCTTAGGTGATCCACCCACCTTGGCCTCCCAAAGTACTGGGATTAAAGGTGTGAGCCACAACACCTGGCCCATTGTTTTGATTTAATTGGAATGACTGCAAGCTATAATTTTTAAAATCCGTTTCAATCTTCTAAAAACTTACACTGAAAGGTTAAATTTCAGTCCTTTATACCTTAGTTCACCAAATGCAATCAGTATTCTTGTTCTGAGCTAATAGAGACGGTATCTGAAATGAGAAATATTAAGAAAACAGGCCTCATTATAAGGAACTTGGAATTCTAGAGGTGAATGGTTAAAATAGTCATGTTTTGAATTGCATATCTCACACACACACACACACGTGCGCACACACATGCGCACACACACCATTGGTTTGAGATTTAGATATTAGTTTTCCAGAATTAAAATCCAGAAAGTCTAGTCTTACTGTTGGATGAACACAATGCTCTCCCTGATTCCTGATTATCTTCCACAATTATAGCTACTGCTCATGGAGAGGCAGTTGACAAAATAGGTAGACAAGAGTATGTAGAGAATGTTTAGTCCAATTTTTTCAATACTAGCCTCTGGTATTATCTTTAAATAGTAATCTCTGGTCTTAATGTGTGTTGTTAATATAATTAATACTATTATGCACCACCATAAAATGTATACAAATATTAAATATTTTATATTTCCATCATGTTTATATGTTTGCCACAATTGTTTTGCTGCACTCTTGTGATTGTAATTTTCATTACATAGTAAATTACTTAAAATTAGTTTATCTTTTTAAAACTAACTAGACCACATAGTTTAAAGAACACAGAATATTCTATTATGATGTCTAAGTTAAAGATTTGAAAAAAAAACTCAGATGTTATCTTGAAATAAGGACAAATACATTGACTGGGGCATTCTATGTAAATATTATGCACTTGATTGATGGTACAAGGTTGAGGGTATAGAAGCACACTTTAAATAGATGCAATCAAATAAAAAGATGGTACTTAATTCCTGCCTTCTGCATTTACCACACAGTGCTTCAGTTTCTTCACTAATATCTGTAGCTGGTTTGTTTCAGATTATAATGACTATCATGACTGTTGATTGTTTTCAGTGAAAAATTACTTTTTATTGATTTGTGTAAATATGACCTTTTATCTTTCTAACCAATAAGAAAAACTAATCCTTATATCTTTGTAATTTGCAGTTGCCCTAGACAGAATCAAGGGCAAATGTATTGCTTAGCTTATTTCAGATCTAATAACAATAACAAAGATTTTTAACACCTTAGGGCAATTGTTTCCTTTTTTTTTTTTTTTTTTTTTTTTTTTTTTTTTGAGATTGTAGTTTCGTTCTTGTTGCCAAAGCTGGAGTGCAGTGTTGCAATCTTAGCTCACTAAACCTCGCCTCCTGGGTTCAAGTGATTCTCCTGCCTCAGCCTCCTGAATAGCTGGGATTACAGTTACCCACCACCATGCCTAGATAATTTTTGTAGAGAAAAGGTTTCACCACATTGGCCAGGCTGGTCTTGAACTCTTGATATCAGGTAAACAACCCACCTTGGCCTCCCAAAGTTCAGGGATTACAGGTCTGAGCCACTGTGGCTAGCCTTACACAAACCTAGAGGTGTGGCCTACTATAAACCCAGACTATCTGGTATAGCCTACTGATCATAGACTGCAAACTTGTAGGTTTCATTTTATAGGGTAGTTAGCAAACCAAATTCTTGGTACTCTCAAAGACCCAAAGAAGGCAAAGAGAAGAGTCTGTAGCTTGAGGTTACCTTTTTTTTGCATGTTTCAGAGTGTGAACCACCAGTTAACATCAGCATCATTTAAAATAGGAATTTGGAAATTCTAAAAATTATGAGAAAATTATGTGCATGTGACCTACAATATAATCAGCTTCTTCATGGCAACTATAAGAAAGAAATATCTTGAATATCTGTTGGTGGTAAAAACATGATTAATTTAAGAACAAAATGCAGCTATCTTAACTATTCAGTTGTAAAAGGACCTAGAGTATGAAAACACAGAGAATTAGTAATCACTAAGGTTTATTTTTCTAGACCGAACTTAGGTACACATGTATTTACTTGTTATACTCTGCAATCACCTGCCTATAATGAGCACTCAAATTCATACAGTGAGACAAATGAAGAGTGTTTTGACAAACCTACAAAAATCTACAATCAAATATTCTAAATGAATTTTAGTGTAGGAAGAAAGCCTATTGTTCTTGCAACTCCTACAATATGCTTATTGCATATTTATAAAATGATATTTACTTTTAGGGGGTGGAAATTTAAATAAAGAGGGGGAAATAAACAAAGCAATAAATTTTCAACTTGTAAAACTATTTTTGGTAAATGACATTTTGGAGATTTTTCTCTCCTACAAATGTTAAGGCCATGTATGGTAAAAAGTGTAATATTACAATTATAATGCTGTAAAATATCTTAACATTTGCATTATAATTTAAGTATTTATTAAAGTCCTCTATGTGTTAGGCATTTTTATTTTTATTTTTCTGGTGTTTCTTCTACAGGTAATTTTTTTTCAAGAATCCCAGGTATGGTTTCTATGAGGCTCTTATTTTTGTTAATCTTTGTTGCCTTAGTTTACCCGTTTGGGCTGCTATAATAAAATCCTACAGAATGGGTGCCTTATAAACTACAGAAATTTATTTCTCATAGTTCTGAGAGTTGAGAAGCCCAAGATCAAGGCTCTGGCAGATTTGATGTCTGGTAAGGACTTTCTTTCTCAAAGATGGCACTTTCTTGCTCTGTCTTCCCATGGTGGAATGTGCTAGCTAGCTCTCTGGAATCTCTTTTATAAGGGCACTAACTCTTCATGAGAGCAGATTCCTAATCACTACCCCAAATGCCCTCCTTCTTACGCTATCACATTGAGGGTTAGAATTTCAACATATGAATATTTTGTAGGGTACAAACATTCAGACCGTAGCGGCTGTCTATATACTCTCTGGATTCCACCTCTTTCCTACCTTGATTCATTAAGTGGTTTGCAATGTTGTTAGAGTTTTTAATTTAATGCAAGATAATGTTGAGTAATTATAATTAAAAACAAAAATGTTCCAATCCAGAAATCTCCACAATAATAGTGGAGAAAGATAAAATCTTTATCATTGGATAAGTATAGTCATGAACTGCATAATGACAGTTCAGTCAATGATGAACTGCAAACATGACAGTGGTGCTGTAGATTGTAACACTTTATGTTTGCTGTATATTTTCTATATTTAGATATGTTTAAATACACAAATACTTAGCATTGTGTTATAGTGGTCTATAGTAGCATGCTGTACAGGTTTGCAGCCTATAAGCAGTAGTTTATACTCCCGATAGTCTGGGTGTATAGTAGGCTACACCTCTAGGTTTGTGTAAGTACACTCTACAATGTTTGGACAAAAACAAAATTGCCTAAGGACACATTCTCAGCTTTATTAAATGAGAGTAATAATGATCATCACAGGCAATCTGCTAAAAGATTGTAAATCTCACTCCTGTACATAGCCAAGCCGATATAACCCATTACATATATGTTTTCAAGATAAAAAATAGTCTTTAAATAAGAGAACTTGATAGTACAATTTATCACATGTAGTTCGTACTAACTACGTGGCAATTGAGGTGACCATCTGTGTTACCTTATTGACCTTATCTGGAGGAAAAACAGACTTATCATGTTTTCATGGCAGAAGGTAATTTTACAACTAAAAGCATGGCATCCACTGACATTAGGCTCCTACCCTCCCAAGAAAATGGGAGCTATGGGTGCTGTCTCTCTTGATTTTTGCATGTCAGAGAGATGTTTCAGGTCTTTGAGAAAGACATTTTTGTGTCATAAAGTTGACGAAAGACCAATTTAGTCTTCAAAAGATTTATGTACATTTCAAAAAAGAGAAACTATGGACTTATAAATTTTTCAAGTAAATGATCAAAGAAAAAGAGAAAAAGGAAAATATCTTCCCTATTTTCCCTTATTTTCAGCAGATAATTAAGTCTCTAATTCTAAATTTGTATTTGGTCTTTATAATAGAAGAATAGTAGAACCTATGTGTTTTACTTTTCTTAAGAACATTTTTATGATGATTTGGCACTGTTTCCTTTAAAAAGTTTGCCCTGAGGAGTCATGCTGTGCTTTCTTCAATTCTATTTTTAATTCTCCATTTGCCTCTCTTTGGATCAAAGAGAGAATATATATATATATATATAATAAGTTGAACGTCAATTGATAAAACTATATCTGATTCAAAATTTACCCTTTTGCTTTATCATTTATTTTCATTTAATCAGTGGATGTTTGATTTTAGCAGGATGAGAAAGAAGCTGATTTAAAAATTTAAATTGAAATCTTGTCATTGCACAGTGTTTGATCAGAGTCACATTAATCACAGTTCATGTCAAATTTCTCAATGCTGTGAAGTATCGTTCTGAATAATGACTTGCTTTCCAGGGTTATCAGTTATTAAAATAGAAGTTGAGGAATGGGCTATAACATTTCTATAGTCATGGGTTTCATAGTATGCATTTTAGTAATCAAGATGAAAGAGTAAGCATTTTTTGATAGTTTTTCAGAATATTCTCTTTCAGTACATATGTATCTTGAAATTATATTGGATCAAAAGTTGTTTGACTTGGGAACAATCTTCTGTTCAGAGCTTGTTTTCTTCTAATTATAATTAGCATTTACTGATGTTACAATATTCCTGTATGGAGCAGAGAACTGAACCACGGTACGGAAACCATCAACTACCACTTGATGAGAAGAACTTCAAAGTCAAATTGCAAAGGGTGATTAAAAAAAGGGGAATATTTTCAGCCATTTTCAAAATAGTCTATGATATGTATTGGAAAACTTGTAATAATCCTCATCATTTTAAAAGTCAATAGAGAGTAATAGAAAATTCATCCTTAATAGAAAAAAATGTAGTCATAAGATTAAATTTTAATCAATGACAAATTATAATACTAAATGAACACTAGATTGAGTGAATTCCTTTGAAATCTTAGAGGTTTAAAATAGGTAAATTCTGTTTCCATTTATAAGTACAAATTCAAAATAATGTTGATAAATAATTTTATATATGCATTAAATATATATTACTTGACCACAGATCATTTATGACCTTCAGGTATTAAATGTTTTTGAGAAAATTATTTAAATATTATGTGGTAATATGGATAATGAAGTGCTTTTATTGTAAAAGGAAGCTATAACAATAAATTTCCTGATTTCTATGCTATCAAATAATACTGTAAATGTATACTTAGTTTTATATGCCATTTTTTGAGACAGCTTAAACAGGATACTAAGCAATAATTTATACTGTAAATTACAAACACTTTGCTCTTATGAAATTTATACAATACTTCAGTGATTTCGTATCTTTATAATAATGTAGGATTTTCTTAAAGCTTTGTCTCTAAATAAGAATCTTTCAAAGTATTTTTAATCATCATTATGCTCTATAATCCTCTGCCGTACTGAAATGGAATCTCATTTTATTATAAGCGTATTAGTTTCTTAGAACCACACACAAAAATCTAATTATAACACAACTACTTAAAATTTAATGGTTGAGAAAAATATACAGGACTTGTCTATGGAGTTATTTAGATATCTAGCAAATAAATGATGTTATAAAAAGTATTCACATTTTGTATAACAATTTGGATAATGAAAAATAAGTGAAAGGTAGCTAATGTCTTAAAAAAGATGCTCTGTATACAGGTAGTTCATGCATAAAACAGAAAAGTAATGGAATTATTTGGAATTTTTTGCATTGACTATTTATACCTGCATTTACCTGTTACACATCTCTTACCACAGTCAACAAACACTGAGTACTAGAGAAAGAGAAGAGCTAAAATTAAAATAGGGATAACAAGTTTATGCTGCAGTTCTGCTTTTCCTATGTGTCATCAGGAAAAGCAGAACTGCTACTTTTCCTTTAAGTCATCAGACTCATCATTAAATAATAATAGTATATATTATTATTGCATTTTTGAGGAAACTATAAACTGTGTTCCATAGTGGCTTTACCATTATCCATTCCGATCAATCTTGTATAAAGGTTCTCATTTCTCCACATCCTCACTGACACTTGTTATTATTATTTTTTTTATAGTAGTCATGGTTACAGATGTGAGGTGAAACCTCATTGTGGTTTATATTTGCATTCCTCTGATGATTAGTGGTGTTGAGCATCTTTTCATATAGCTGTTGGACATTTGGGTGTTTTCTTTGGAGAAATGTCTCTTTAAGCCCTTTGCTCATTTTTAAATCAGGTTTTCTTTTCTTTTTTCTTTCTCCTCTTCCCCTTCTGCTTCTTTCTCCTTCTCCTTCTTTCTCTTTCTCCCTCTCCTTCCTCCTCCTCCTTCTTCTTCTTTGCTATTAAGTTGTAAGAGATCCTTATATTCTGCTCATATTGTATGGCAATTAACCATACCATGTGATAGATGGTTTGCAAATAGTTTCTCCCATTTCATATGATGTCTTTTTCACTCTTCATTGTTTCCTTTGTTGTACAGAAGCATTTCAATATGAAGTTGTCATTTATTTTGGAGGGTTTTGCTGTCTGTGTTATTGGTGTCAAATTCAAGAAATAATTGCCAAGACCAATGTCAAGAAATTTTTCCTGTGTGTTTTCTTTGAGAAGTTTTACATTTTCAGATCTTACATTTGTCTTTAATACATTTTGAGTTGACTTTTGTGTATCAGGTAAGATAGGGGTCCAATTTCATTCTTTCTCATGTAGAAATTCAGTTTCCCTAGTAGCATTTGCTAAAAAGACTCTAATTTGTCCATGTATATTTTTGGCACTGTTGTTGATCAAGTAAAAGTGAACATATGTGCATTTATTTCTAGGGTCTCTATTTTGCTACACTCATTTATATTTATGTCTTTATACCAGTATCATACTGTTTAAATTAATGTAGCTTTGTAATATCTTTTAAAATCAGTAAGTACAATGCCTCCAGCTTTTTATTCTTTCCCAAGACTACTTTGTTTATTTGGAGTCTTTTGTGGTTCCATATGAATTTTAAAATTGGTTTTTCCTATTTCTGTGAAAAATGACATTGGAATTTGATAGGACTGTGTTAAATCTGTAGATTGCTTGAGTAGTAGAGATATTTTAATAATATTAATTCTTCCAATCAATGAACATGGTATGCTTTTCCTTTTATTTATGTTTTAGTTTCTTTCATCACTGTTTAATGGATTTTAGTGTATAGCTCTTTCAACTTCTTCATTAAGTTTATTCCTATGTATTTGATTTGGTGAAAGTAGTGTAAATGGGATTGTTTTCTTAAATTTATTTTTGAATAGTTTGCTGTTAATACACAGAAACATATTGAGTTTTTGGATGTTGATTTTATTCAATTTATTTTTTTAGTTTTGATGCTTTGTTTTCGTTTTTTATTTATTTTTTAGTCTTTAGGGTTTTCTATATATAAGATCATGTCATCTGCAAACAGAGACACTTCTACATCTTCTTTTCCAATATGGGTGCTTTTATATCCTTTTATTGCCTAATTGCTGTAGCTAAGATTTCTAGAACTGAGTTGAATGGAAGTAGTAAGACTGAGCATTTTCATGTTGTTGCTGATTTTATAGGAACAGCTTTTATTTTTTCGCAATTGAGTATAATGTTAGCTGTGGACTTCTTATATATGGCCTTAATTATGGTGAGGTATATTTCTTGTATACCCAATTTGTCGAGCATTTTTATCATGAAAAGGGATAAAATTTTGTTGAATGCTTTTTCTATATTTATGGATGAGTATGTAGTTTTTATCCTTCATTTTGTTACTGTGATGTAGCACATTTATTGATTGTCTTTTGAACCATCCTTGCTCCTTGGGACAAATCACACTTGATTATGTTGTTATAATCTCTTTATTGTACTTCATGCATTTTTCAATCAACCTACAATTAAGCTTTTGTCTCTGCCATTACTACAAAATGGTGTTTGTCAAATCAACAATGTTCTTCACTTCGGTATACTACATGTTTCATTCTTAGCCTTTTATTACTTCTGTCAACAGAAATTGATAAAGTTGCCCACTTCCTCATTCTTCAGACACTTTTGCACATCTTCCTTGATTCATTTCCTGTATTATTAGTTGCTGCTCTTCTATCTTCTTTGCTGTTCCCTTTTAATCTCCCTAACTTGTTTACAATCTCCAAGTTTCAACCTTTGAAACACTTCTCTTTCCTAGCTTCACTCACTTATACTTATTTATACTGCTTTACATGTTGTCCTATACTTATGACTTTCTGCTATACTTATCTAGCCCTGATATTATCCCTCATATACAGACTGGTGTATGAATTGTTGAGTTGAGATTTTTAGTCAGGTAAACAAAAGCACTCAAGAACTAGCATTCAAAAGTTAACTTTTTATGTTCATGTCTTATATTGCAATTTTTTTTCAAACATATCCATCTTAGGAAATGTAACTCAAATTCTAATTGATAGACACAAAAAAATGTGGAATTATAGTGGGCTAGTCTCTTTCGTTCACTTTGCCTCTTAGTAAATATTGTAGGCCAACTTTATTTCTGATGTATTCCCAATCAGAACGATTTTCACTACCACTACAATCCTGGCCTAGGCTGCCATCTTTCATATCTGGATTACTGCAATAATGTTCTCACCTGTATCACTCCTTCTGCCCTTGTCCTCCTATAGCATATTCTTCATACACCAGTCAGTCGATCTGATTTAAGTCTCATCATATCACCCCTCTATCTAAAAATCTCTAGTAGTTTTCATCACACTCAGAGGAAATAAAATGTCTAACAAGGTTGTGTCAGTTCATTTCCTAGTGGCAACAGATGGCCTATTCAAACTGGATAAGTGAATCTATTTACAGATGTCTGGTTGTTGTTTATGGAGACCAACAGTAGAAAGTTCAGTCTTGGTCAGGTGCGGTGGCTCATGCCTGTAATCCCAGCACTTTGGGAAGCCAAGGTGGGTAAATCGTGATGTCAGGAATTCACGACCCGCCTGGCCAAGATGGTGAAATATTGTCTCTACTAAAAATACAAAAAAACAAAAAAAAATAGCCAGGCATGGTGGTGGGTAATTTCAGCTACTGGGGGAGGCTGAGGCAAAGATTTGCTTGAACCCAGGAGACGAAGGTTGCAGAAAGCTGAGATGGCACCACTGCACTCCATTCTGGGTGACAGAGCAAGATTCTGTCTCAAAAAAAAAAGAAAAGTGCAGTCTTCTGGGTTTTGCAGGTGGAATTTTTTTTTGAGAAGTAGATTCTGAGACTGCGTTTAGCATAATTTATAAATTGTTATTTATAAATAATAAAGGCGTGCTCTCAGATCCAGGACTAACACCTGTGAAAAGAAAATAAAAAAGAAGCAGTATGGGATAGAACTAAAATCCCAGCACAATGTGAGCTCAAGACAACCATGGCTAACCATGTGAGGAACTCAGTAGCTAAAATTAGAGTTGCTTGAGTTATGCTGCCCAGAGGAGGTGGAAGTGGGTAACACATTCCTTGATGAAGGGCGATTTTAGTGAAGCATTGCAGTTTCCACCACAAAAGAAGGCCTGTGTCTGCCAGACAAGAAGAATAATTACTGGTACCAGGAATATGTAGCTGTTTCGAGAGGTCTACATTATAGAAGCTGGGTGTTTAGGTAAAGGATGCTACTATCCTAAGCCAAGCAATGGGATTAAGCCAGGACAAAAATACACTTATCGCCCTTTGCTGCTAGCTTCTAGGCTCCAACAGGACCCCACTCCCCATCCCATTGGTCAATTCAGATATCAAGACTGCCTGTTGATGTATGTAGTACACAGAGGCTTGACTGCTGGTGTGCAATACAAGATAGACAAGGGTTGTGAGTAAATGCAATAAAAAATAAAAGGATGTTTGCTTCCGGATCAGCATTCTTTAAAGTTTTATTTTACCTTTACTTCTGCTATACCATATTTCCTTCTAGAGTTCATCTTTTTCCAATTAGGAAAACAAAGGATATACCAGGTAGTTTTATAGAGAAAATACAAGGAACAAATTCCAGACAGAAAAACTGAAAGTTCAAACTGGGGAAATGGAGGAAACATAGTATTAGTAAGTGTAGGAAGTGGCAATCTAAGACAGGGAAGAATAAAATGACAAAGTGATATTATCACAGGCCAAAAGGTGGTGCCACCTATTATATGCTTGATCTGTTGTAGGGGTGCCAGATTGGAGCTGGCCCATAGAGATGACACAGTTCTTTTAAAGAAGCTCTCTAAATGTGTAGGGATGCTCTCTGCATTTTCCTCCTTCTCCTCCCCTGTAATCTCCTTGGGCTAAAGCTAACAGGAAGACAAAAGGAAAGTTAATCTAGAAAATGCAGATGCAGAGAACTGACATAAGATAGAAAAAGAAAATTGCCAGCCACCTTCTCTTCTCTCCTTTTCGACTTGACTTACTTCTCTCCAAGCAGCATCATGACTAAAGCACATGTTCCAGATCAATTGCACCAGAATATCTGCCCTGCCACTTACTAGTGTGTGAGCCCTAAGGAACTATTTTAGCTACCTTACCTTCTACTTACCTATTAAGTGGATGTGGTAATAATAAGACCTGCATATAAAATGGCTATAGGAATTAAAAGAGAAGATGCACATAAAGTTCCTGGAACAGTGTCAGGTATACAAACAATTTAATACATTCCAGCTATTATTATTTTTTCCCTGTAAACGTTAAGATAAATGTCAGAGAAGACCCAGTTTATAAGGAGAAAAGAGTGGGAAACAGCCTTTGGATTCCAGGAATGTTGCAGTTCTGATTATTAGTATAGTTTTTATTAGTGTCTCGACTCTGATCTAGTATCACACCAGAATCATCTAGGGATCTTGTTAAAAATGTGTATCTCGGGCAGCATCAATTCTACGTGTAGTATAATTTATGGGGGCGTATAACATTTAACAAGTTTTTCAGATAATTGTATGCACAAAACATTTAAGAAACAGTGCCAAATGAATCCTGAGAAAACAACTCCCCCTTCCTTTTTTCCCCCATTTACTGAATGAGCTGCATATGGAGGTATTTGGATTTGTAAGTGATTGCATGGGCATCTCTTCTGGGATTCAGGTAACAGATTTCACTACCAAGTTATAACAAATTTGGAATTGGTTTATGTTTTAACTTTGGTACCTCTTGTAAATTTTTCTCACCCCTTTGGCTATTTTCATTCTTAGTGGAAACAACAAAAACAGCAATACTATATTTGTGCTTTTATTAATATCCAAGGGAGTGATGAAGTTGGTCAAGCTGACCTCACAATATTTTGATAGGTTTTGTTGCTGTTTTTTTTAAAAGAACACTGTTTTTAGAGAACAAGCTTCCAGCATATTCTACGGGAATACTGAAATATCATGGATTCAGCAAAATCTTTAAAAATACTCAAGTCAAACGTGTCTGCTGCATTGTTGTGATTCTTTTCTTCTTTGCTGGTACACAGCTTTTTCTTGCTTTAAAAAATTTTCATATATGAAGTTTTCCTCACATGTCACGTAATCACAGAATTTACACTCATTAAGCCTCACACTGTATATTGTTAAAAATTAATTTTTATAATTAAAACCCAGAAAAAGTATACTGAAGAATGGGATACTTTTAAATGTATAAAATAGTATCTGTAATCTGAGGATGCAGTATTTTTTGCTCAATCATATAATGCAATATTTACTGTCCAATCCTAGATTTATAAAATAAATATAATGTTATTTATGTTGCTGCTTTAGTGCAGCAGGCATAAAGACCATTTCGTGATGGAAAAACTTAACAAATTAGTAGAATGATTGACCCATGAGGTAACAGACATATTAATTAAGCTAAAAGCAAGATTAGTAAACAGTGATTTTATTTCATGTTTCATTCAAATTAAATCAAATTTTTCATAACTGAAGTAGTTTTACAGATGTCAGTCATTGAAATGACTCCCCGATCATAGTCAAAATAAAAATATGCTATACAGTATGCACATTTATGAAACTCCCAAAGGATCCAATGTACACTTAATTTTTAGACCTTGTTTTCATAATCATAACTTGTATTATTTTTTTCATCTTCATTTGAAGTAAGTTAGGAGTGGAATTATTTAGAGTTTATCACAGTTTTTAGGCATTCCTAGAATGTGTCTTAGTCAATTGCATTTTTTTTTCTGTATCTGACATTCCATATAACATTGATGGCTCTCCGAATGTGTTTTTCTTTAAGTATTTTCCATCTGGGGTACTTAGACTTTGACACAGACCCATTGTTTTCTGGTGAATAACAATATATGTGACCTTAATTGCTCCAAAGATCCTTATTATTCCAGTTTCTCTTTCTATGAACCAATAAGTAAATTCAGCAAAAACACTTACTTCCAAATGTGTTTCATAAACCACTGTTAGATCACCATGTCTCAACAACTTATCTTTTTTCAAAGTTTACACACTATTTATTTAAAAAACACCCTTAACACTCTCAAACCATTGTCTAGGATAGTTGCTGAACTTGTAAAAAGACTGTAGCACAAAATTCACGTCTCCTCCCGGATCTCTCTTTCCTTTGTTTACATTAACAGAATAATTGATCATTTAAAAGTATGTTTGATATACATTGACTTCTTCCACATTTATGAATATTTCATCTATTTCTTTTCAGCTGTCATTGGATTGAAACAACACAAAATACTTTTAGATAGAACTAGTCTACATCTAATATTTCAAATAAGATAAAACGTCACTTCTTCTACACTAAGCACACTATAGGCTCTTCTAAAAAAAATTCACTGTTACTGATTTTCTACAAAATTTAGTTAAAATTCTCTGACTGATACAAAGATTATCTACAAAGTGACCTAAATTTATCTTTCTAATCTTTGTCTGAATAATTTTATTTATAATTCCTAGATTGTAGTAGCTTTCTTATAGCCAATGCTTGTATATCGTTCTTGGCTGAAATGTTTCCTGTACCATAAAAGGACTTAACCTTGTCTATGTTCTAATATTCTTTAAGAAAATATTTAAATATGAGAATCCTGTAGAGGATGTCTTGTTAGCGACACAAGTACTATTTACATTATTGTTGGAAATAGTAGTATTGAGGGAATGTGTTCTCTTTCCAGGGTCCACAAGGGGGCGTAGTTTTAAGGGCAAGAATTTCCCAGGGCTGTGCCCTGCTCTTACCTCTCTCCATCCAGGAGATTTAAGGGTTTATGTTTAAATTTCGTGGGCATGAGAATAAACTAAGAGCCAATCACCCCAGCTGAAGTTTAAAGGAACTCCTTTCATTGGCCAGAGGAATTTGGGAAGGTGGGAATGTCCCCCAGGATAAATTCCCCTGCTCTTTCACCCACCCCAGATTTCCAGCTCTCTGGGATCCCCTCCCACATAGTGGGAGCTCTCTTTCCCCTCTTGGATATCCCCTCCGGGGTCCCACTTCCACACACTCTTAGTGGAAGTTTTCTCTCTTCTTTTCCTTTTTCTTTTCTCTGCCTAAATAAATCACTTTCTACAAACACTTTTGAGTCTGGCAAGTCTCAAAGAACCAAGACCAAGAACCTGGAGAAACGTCTTCTCAGGGGAACAGAGGGCTCCCCTGAACCCCTGAACTCCAACAGTATTTTTAGGTAAGAAAAAGAAAATGAAACAATTTTCTATTGTTTAAGGCTGTTAAGAATGTTTACTATCTCTGGAACATAATAGGTATTCTCCTAAATGTGTAAATTCAGATAACAATAAATGACATGAAGCAAATGATAAATATAAATACCTTTTTCTTTCCATTTCAATAACTTTCCCACAGTTTAGGTCATCAGCAAATGTCATTTGGATCCCTAGCCAAATTGTTGTTCCTAGAAAATAATTATCTGCACTATGGTAAGAGTTATTGTTGTAAAATTTAAATATGATTATAGCATACCTTTAATAATTATAAGCATAACATTCAACATTTGAGTGGTTTCACATTACTGAAATGTGGATTTCAGGCTGTGAATGTGGCTTCCAAGGCTTTGAGGATATTTTATACTATTTAACTTTTTTCCACTCCTCTTTTTAATATCCACCTCTTGAATTCTATAACTCCACTTTCACCAGACATCTTGTAGTTATTCTAACTTCTTATGTTCTTTCACCCCTGGCCATGGCACATTTTATTTTCTTAATCTGGAAGATAATTTTCCCCCACAATAATCTTTGTTTAATAATTTGTTAATTTTACTTCAAATACCAGCCTATATCACTTCATTTATGAATCTATTCCTTTAGAAGCCATTCTGAGTGCTACAGTAACACTATACTTCCAGTATGATAAATACCATACTCTTTTTTTATTTGCTCATCTTCTTCCTCTGGTATAGTATTTGTTCACTCAGCCCAGGTAGCGTGCATTGATTATGCTTTACTGATTCATTATCACCCAAGATAGTTTAGGAACATAGTAATTATCCAGTCAGTATTTTCTATATAAATGGATGTGGATTAGTGGACAAAGTTTTAAAATTGATGAAATTTCAGATTGTAGATTAAGTTTAAAAATTTGGGGAAGGGACCTCCCTTCCCCATATACACACTGTGTTAGTCCATTGTGTTGCTGTAAAGAAATGCTTAAGGCTTGGTAATTTATAAAGAAAAGAGATTTATTTGGCTCACAATTCTGTAGGCTGTACAAGAAGCATGGTGCTGGGTGAGTGCCTCAAGCTGTCTCCACTGGTGACATGGGAAGGGGAATTGGTGCATGCAGAGATTACATGGTGAGAGAGGGGGTAAGAAAGAGAGAAGTGCCAGACTCTTTTGAATAACCAGCTCTCTTGGGAGCTGGTAGAATGAGAACTCATTCATTACTGTGAGGACAGCACCAACACATTCATAAGGTCTCCACCTTGTAATCCAAACACTTCCCTGTAGGCCCCACCTCTGACGTTGAAGATTAAATTTCAACATGCGATTTGGAGGGCAGACATGCAAACTATAGCACACAGATATAACTGAAAACACGTTTAATTAAATTTATGGAACTTAAGCCAGTCAAAGTGCCTGTAGAGGAAATAACTGTCTAATGATTTTGAATGTTATGCTGTTGATGGTGATGCACATATCCCTAATAGAATTAAGAAAGAAGCCAAAATTTCACTAAGCCACAGCCCTTTACCCAGAAGTTTGTATTAACCATTGGAAATAATCTGCTCTAAAAATCTAGATACATTTATGTACAGGAACGCTGCAAGGCTAATTCCTTGTCCAGGCATGAAATGCAAAGAATACCTGGTGTTCCTGAACCAGGTAACTCTTCTTTACTCCAAGGAGCCATGGTTCCATAGAGTTTACTAGAAAAGTAAGTTAAAATAAAAATAATGAAATGGCGTGAAATATTTGTTGAAAGTGTATTTGTTAAGTACTAGAAAAACCTAAAGAAGGCAAATTTCATTAAGCATTCCAAGCATCTATGTCAGGGCATAGCTGAGAGGATCTCTGCTCTCAGAACTTTGTAAATTAGTGGGCACAGCTGTGTGTATGTGTTTTTCAGTTTTCTTATCATCCTGCTCAGACATCTTCTTTTGAGCTTACTATATTTCATGAAGAATATACATTTATTGAACAACTTCTCTAATGTATCTAAGATCTGGAGGACTAGTAACCCATATATGATGTGTTTACACCCTCAACGGAATGCCTAGCTTGGTGTTTATTGATGTAAAATTAATTGAATTTTTATTCTTCCTTCTTTCTCTATATGTTTCTTCTTTTTATTTCTCTCAATTGGTTGCCTACAGTTCTATTTTTTACTCTAACATCAGCCATCAAAATTCATTTCTTTTCTGCCTAAAATATCAAATATCAACCATTTACAGTTTTTCAGTTGCATGTAAAGATACTTTCATCTGGTGGTAGTAGCTGTGACAGGGGAAGCTGCCACCCAGCGCACCCTTCATCTGTAGAGGCACAGTTCTAAAATATCAATTTATGAAAATCAGCAATCCCAAGAGGACCCACAGACCCTCTGAAGGAAGGGGAGTGCTCCTGCAGGATGTGGAAGACACCACAAATACTGTGAGTGCCCCAATGGTGTAAGTGGGTAAGGGAGAGCCTCCTCTCCCAAACACATGCACCCACTGGTGAAACTGAAGAAGCCACAGCAAGACCTGCTTAAGGAGAGTCTGAGCTCAGGCACGACAAGCCCTGCTCCTTCCTGATGGTCCTTGCTCTGTCACCCAGGCTGGAGTGCAGTGGCACGATCTCAGCTCACTGAACCTCTGCCTCCTGGGTTCAAGCAATTCTCCTGCCTCAGCTTCCCGAGTAGCTGGGGTTACAGGGCATGCCAGCATGCCCAGCTAGTTTTTGTATTTTTAGTAGAGACGGGATTTTACCATGTTGTCCAAGCTGGCCTCAAACTCCTGACCTCAAGTGATCCACCTGTCTCCACTTCCCAAAGTGTTGGGATTACAGGCATGAGCCATCACATCTGGCCCTATAGCTAATAACTCAATACTGTACATTTCAATATTTCTAAGAGAGGAAATCTTAAACATTCTCATGAGAAAAAAATAAATATTTGAGGGCATGGATAGGTTATTCAGCTTGATTTACTCATTCCACAAAAAAAATAACAAAAAATCATAGCATCACTTTATACCCTACAAATGTATACAACTATAATTTGTCAATATTTACTAAAAAAATAAAGGTAAACTTAAGGGTTCTGATGGTCAAGGCTCTTCTCTGACATCACTGAATTTAAACTGCAGTCTTCTCTGTTCAGCATAAGGTTTATAATCTTCATGAAGACAAAGTTTGTGTGGAAATAAATATTTAGACAGGGGTTGTTGCTGTTCCACTTTGGCACAGAAGTTGGATCTTGAAGGTGGTAAGTGATGAGATTTAAATGCTAGATGATGACAAGTCTAATAGAGACAAAGGAGCTTTGAAATTAAAAAAAAAGTTTGGTATGATGTTTATTTAACTTATTTTCTAATTATGTATAATACAGTATGGCCCCTGCCTGAATAACTCAAATAAAGTCATTTGTTATTAACAAGTTATATTATTTTATATAATTTATACAAATATTGTTACTCTGGAAATTTGCCCTGTTTCCTGACAGAAAATTCATTTTTACTGCTGTTTCTATTTAACCACTTGTTTTGTTTTACATTTTAAAAATTATTAAAATTAGAAAACATAATTATTTACTTGCTCAATAAGATCCATCTGGAGTCTCTGACTATCCTCAATCTGAGGTTTGCTATGCTTTGGGTATGGCATGTTTGTCCTCACCGAAACTCATGTTGAGATTTGATTCCCAATACTGTAGTTTGGGGAGGTAGGGCCCGGGCCTGTTGGGAAGTGTTTGGCCTATGGGCTGGATCCATCATGAGGAGCTTGTTGCCCTTCCTGTGGTGGAGATTTCTTGCTCTCACAAGACTAGATTACTTCTCCTCGGACTGGATTAGTTCCCTTGAGAAGGAGTTGTTTAAACCAGAATACCCCACAGGTTTCCCTCTCTTTGCGTGTGTCTGCTTCTCCTTTCACCTTCTTTGCTGTGTTGCAATTCAGCACTAATGACCTAGTCAGAAGCCAGAGTCATGCCATTAAACTTCTCAGCCTGCAGAAACAACAAGGGCTAAATAAACGTCTTTACCCAGTCTCAGATACTATTTCATAGCAACATAAAGTGGACTAAGCAAACTTAACACAGGAACAGAAAACCAAATACCACCTTCTTACTTGTAAGTGAAAGCTAAATGATGAGACCACATAAACACATAGAGAGGAACAACACACACTGGGGCCTATCATGGGATGAAGAGTAAGAGGAAGGAGATCATGAAAAATAACTAATGGATATGAGGCTTAATACCTGGGAGATGAAATAATCTGTATGGCAAACCCCCATGACACACATTTAGTTGTAAGAAACCAGCACATCCTACACATGTAACCCTGAACTTAAAAGGAAAGAAAATCAATAATAAATACCCGCTAAAAAAACTGGACTAAGATAAGGTGTCATCAAAGAATACGTAGCTGCTGCTACCATATCTGCCTAAAGCATATCCTGTATATTATAAATGTTGTCTGTTAGTTCTACTCTTTATTTTGTTCCTTTTCATCACCTTCCCTTCAAATTTCTATGGGAAATCAAAAGGGGAAAAAGTCACAAAAAATTTCCTACGATCACCTTGAAACATTATTTTTACTGTGAGGTTTAATTCTGGGAGAGTTTTTAATCTCATCACAGATATGGATATGTCCCATTTAAGAAGAAAATTACAACATTTTTAAATGTAAGATTTGAAATTGGGTTTTGCTTACATATGCAACTGCATCATTTGATCTCACTTCTATATGAAACTATTTGCAAAGAACTATTACTATTTTTTGAACTTATATCTCATTTGTGATACATACATATATGTATGATATGGTTTGACTCTGTGTCCCTGACCAAATCTCATGTTGAATTATGATCCTCAGTGTTAGAGGAGGGGCCTGATGGGAGGTGATTGGATCATGAGGTGGATTTCCCACTTGCTGTTCCTTTGATAATGAGTGAGTTCTCACAAGATCTCTTTGTATAAAAGTATGTAACACTTTTGCCTTCACTTCCTCTTCTTCCTGCTCCACCATGCGAAGAAGGCGCCAGCTTCCCCTGCACCTTCTGCCATGATTGTAAGTTTCCTGAGGCCTCCTCCGCATGCTTACTGTATAGCCTGCACAACTGAGTCAGTTAACCTCTTTTCTTCATAAATTATTTAGTCTCAGGTAGTTCTTTATAGCAATGTGAAAATTGACTAATGTATGTATAAATATACACATATATGTATACACACATATATACATACATGTGTGTTTATATACATGGAGTAAAAACTCTCCTACAATTAAACCTCAAAAGTACAGTTTCAAGGTAATCATATATATGTACATGTGTACATAATACGTGTGTGTGTGTACATATACGTAGATATATCCATGCTGCTCACAGTAATTTTGATACTTTAGTTTCATTCAATTCTCTGTTAAGGATTTGAAATATTTAGTTAATTGCAAAACAAGCAATTGAAAACCTTAGGAATTACTTTTCCTTGGGATAATTTAGTGTTGGTATGGCAGTAATGGAAAGAAGCAACTTGTTTTAAGAAAAAACTTTTTCTCTTCTAACACTCCTTATCTAATGTGCAGATATACAGATTTCAAAAGTAAAACGCTAGTAGAAATCAAAACAAAATAAGATTACACTGTATCCATGACATAATGCATCTTTTAAAAACATTGCTTTCATTTTTTACTTCTTCACTTAAAATTCAAAGGGAAAAAGTAGCTATTATCTGTAGGAGGAAGGCATATAAATTCATATTTGATAAGTCTAAGTTCCCATGAAAAAGAAACAAATAAAATAAAACAAAAGCAGATTTTAAAAGACCTAATTTAATTCAGTATCTTAGAGAAATTTAAAAATATTTACAGTGAGTTAAACAGGTAGATTATTTTTCCACATTTCACTTGTAGCTTTTTTTCATTTCCTGACATTTAAAAGCACATTTACATTTTTATTTTATTATCTTAAGAAGTAGAATCTGTTTGTTTTCAGTTAAACAATAGAACCTTATTGCTTTCCAGCTGGGCTCCAGCCATTTTCCAATTGAAGCATCACATATTTTACTTGTGTTTTTTACTGCCAATTAAAGGACAACAGAAATGGTACAGGTAAACCACCTTCTCTTTGAAGGTCTTTCCAAAGAAGACGTTAATTCTAGACAAGCATTTCCTGGAGCACATTCCACAAAATCTTTATTGCAGATTTAGACTTGAATATGCATTACCTCATTGGAAAATATTTTGTCACTGAAATTGGAAAAGGCTGAGTTAAAACTGAACTTGAAATGTGTACTACAAGATCTCTGAGATTTGTCTGTATTGCTAATTATGAAGAATAAGCAATTTATTATGTAATATCAAAATTATTGAACAGTGTACAATTTTATGGATATTGTTAATTATGCATCTACCCAGAACATTTAGGAAAATTGTTTTTGTAGATAATAAGTTTTGTTGCAAGTCTACAAGTAAAGATATTATTTATTTGGTATAGAAGAACCTATTCCTTTTGGAGTTTTCCGTAAATTGAGTGGCAAGATAACAAAAAAATTTTGGTAGCCTCCAGGGCATCTTAAGCAGTGATGCTGTTTAGGGGCATCTAGAGATCAGAAACAACACTTGTTCTGCTGATATAGATTTGGGAGCCATTAGCCTATGGGAAGTTATTAAGTATAGAGAAAATTATTAAAGTTTTGGTCCACAGGACAAGACCTCATAAAGAGAAGAAAGATCTCAGACTGGAATGCTAGAGAACATCAATATTTAAGAAACACATGAAAAGAAGTGTCAAAAGGAAAGCTGAAAAGTCATGAAATAGACTGGCAGAAGGGAAAAGTAAATGTTAGGAAAAGATCATTCCTATTTTATTCTAGGTAACAGCTTGATAAGTTGACACAGAGGGAGTGGAATGATGGAAAAAAAAGCATGTATTTAGAGAAGTATTACTGAATTATAGGACTTTTATGTGATTCTCTAGGGTCCTTTTGATGAGTCAAAGAAAATCAAGCTAAATAGCATACATTTTCTTCTTTAAGCCATTTTTGTGTATATGCTTGTGTGTCTGTGTATATAAAATATGCTTGTAAATACATTAAACTGTTTTTACTAATTTACATAGAAGTCATTTTCTATTATAGTCAGGGTTATTCTGTGGTAATTAGTAGTAAATATTTATAAAATATTAAAATGATTCCCAAGGACTTGAACTTTATTAATTTTTTAAATTATAATTTTGAAAAATTGCACACATTTGTAAAATACAAATAATAGTACAATGGGTACTATTAAAAAATAATAGTACAATAGTACAATGAGTCCACATGTATTTATCATCAAATTTTTAGTAATTATCATATCTTTTGATGTATATTTTAGAATATATATTTATAAGAATTCTGTTTTTTTTAATTAGCTGCCACATCATTATTGCTGATTTTAAAAAGACATTTTAAAAGCAATTAAACACGAATTAGATAACTGGAATATCTGAAATCCTAGGTCAAATAATATGTATTTTTAAGGTGTGTTTGAAATGTTGAGAATGGTAATATAAAACAAGTTCTGTGTAGCAGGTTTGTTACTGGTGTACCATTCTTTCTAGGCCCTCTCAAGCTAAAATAGTTAAAAAATACATGCACATATATTAAACTTTATGTACACATCTCAATAACTATTTCTATATATAAATGTCTGTATTTGTATTAAGCTAAACATGAGTTCATACAGATGTCTCTAACTCTACTCTATTACCATACGGTTTATTCTAGCCTCCTCTCTGATCTGTAAACTACCAGTCTGACAATGAGAAAACCTGGCTTTTAACATCTGCCATCCACATACTGAATTGCGTAATTTTACGATTGATGTGTGCCAGTTTCAGAACTGCTAATTCATACCCACAAGAAAATCACTTTAACAACTAGAGCATAGTGCTTAGGTACAGTTTCTTCTAGTTTTATGGATGCTGTCCATTTCTAAAGTTGCTTAGGTCAGCATCTCTCTCCCAGTCCATCATCTTCAGTGAGGTTGTTTTATGCATTTAATATACCTAGATTGCGTTCTTACATTCTGCATTCCATTGAGGGATTCTTCAGACTCTTAGATTATCTTTATTATAATTTTCATAAAATACAGTTTACATTTTGTATAATGTTAATGGGTTTTGACAAACACATAATGTCATGTATCCAATATTACAGTATCATGGAGCACAATTTTAAGTCCTAAAAATTCCCATTCTTTACCTTTGCAATATTTACTCTCCTACACCCAAACCCTTGATAACCACTGATTTTTTTTTACTATATCTATAGTTTTGCATTTACAAAATATAATATAATTGAAATAATACAGTATGTATCTTTTTCTTAGGCTGACTTTTTTTTTCACTTAGCAGTACGCATTAAACCTTCAACCATATATTTTCATGGCTTGATAACTGATTTGTGTTTATCATTGAATAACATCATTTTCATTGTAGATACCACAGTTTGTTTATCCATTCATCTATGGAAGGATATCTTGGTTACTTGTAGTTTATAGTGATTAAAAGTAATGATACTATAAACATTTGTGGACAGGTTTTTGTCTGGACATAGGTTTTCAATTCATTTGCATAAATACTTAGGAGGATCGTGTAGTAAGACTATGTTTACTTTTGTCATAACTGCCAAACTGTTTTCAAAAGTGGTTTACCACTTTGAATTTCCACTATCAATGAAGGATATTTCTTCTTGCACTGTGTAATCACCATCCACTGATTACTTTCTATTTCTATTTTTATACTTTAACTATTCTAATAGACGTGCAATGCATCTCATTGTTTTATTTGGAATTGTTTAATAATGAATAATAATTAATCATTTTCTTATGTTCATTTGCATTTACATATCTTATTTGGTAAAACATCGGTTCAGATTTTTAATTGAAATGTTTTCTAATTGTTGATATTTTAAATTGCTAACTTTTAACAATTCTTTCTATATTTTGAATATAAGTGTTTTATAAGAAATTTGTTTTGCAAATGCTTTTTCTTAGACTATTGGTTGTTATTTCATTTTTGTAACAGTGTATTTCTCACAGCAGAAAATTTTTATTTTAATAATGCTCAGTATATCAAATTTTTTAATGAGTTGTGGTTTTGGAGCTGTATCTAAAATCTCATCACTAAAAGCCAGGCCACATAAATATTCTATTGTTTCCTTCTAAGAAATTTAATTGTTTGCTTCATATTTAGGCCAAAAACATCATTTGAATTAATTTTTGTAAAATAATGTATATATGTATTTAAGTTGTTTTTTGAGGAATGGCAGGGGTATTGATGTTCAATTGTTTCAGCATTATTTGTTGAAAAGATTATCCTTTGTCTCTTGAGTTGCCTTTCAGCCTTTTCCAAAGACCTGTTGGCTGTATTTGTGTAAATCTATTCTGTTCTTTTGATTTATGTGTTGATTCTCTCATAAATACTATTTTGCCATGATTGTTGTAGCTTTATAGTAAATCCTCAGATTTGGGCAGTATGAACCTTTGAACTCTTCTTCAGTATCGTGGTTTTTCTAAGTGTTTTAGAGAAAAAAACTCAAGTGATGGACTGAAGGTAACAACAGGGCTTTATATAAATCAGCAAAGAATGCAACATGAGCTAAAGATTGATCCACACAAATTCTCTACACTTTCAAATATGGCTCTGAGAATACTTAAGTTGCCATGTGGTACTTGGGTAGGTAGAAAAGATATAATTATAACTTAAATAATTTGAGAATGACTTTACTCTCATTGTCTCATTGCAATTCAGAAAAGAATACTGAATATTTCTGACGTCTAACTGTGGTTTTGGGAAATTGCTTTTCCAAAGAACTAAGTAAACAAAACAATATGGAAATCCTGACACCAGAAGTTTAAATATTAAAGAGAATAAAACTCTTATATAATAATTCATTATAATAACAACAGAATCTTCCACAAGTGCAAAAATATCTAATAAATATGCTTTATTTTGAGTTTTCACTAGGGCAGGGTAACTTCAAATATATTTTTTAAAAACCAGTTCAACATGAGTACTTACCAAACCAAAGCACCTTTACAGACCTGGACTGCCTCTATTGATTCATACTTGCTGTACATCAAGCCTGGCTTTCTCTTTTGTCACAGAAGAGAGTGGGAAATTCACATCCCTTCCAACTATTTAAAAAAGTGATATTACCAGTAACTCAATTGTCTTTTAGTGCCAAACCAAACAGAGATTCTCTTGGAATCTGATCTTGCATATCCGTGATCTTTAAAATGATTTTTCTAAGTACCTTAGGTTTAATTTTTCAGAAAACAGAATTGATAGATCTACTTTGTGTTTACTGAGCTTCTGTTCACCATGTAGGAATTTTAAAGAAATTTCTGTCAAAAGGAAAAAACTATTTACTTCATCTGATGTGACTGTTATATCCATCATAAAATCAGCTTGCAGTAGTTCAGCTCAGAAAAGGTCTTCTAAAAGAATCTTGATAAGTTGACAAGGCTATTTTTGCAGTTATGTTTCTTTAAGAATTAAATGGATTTTTAGTTTTTCTCTGAAATGCTCAGGCTATTTGAAAAAATAAGGGCCTAATTATAAATTCAATTTGTGTGGGAATGAATAATACTTTAATTTCCATAAGATAAAAGTAGATCTTGTATTCTTACAATTTTAGCTGATACCAATATAAATCTAAATTATTGATATTGTTGTTTCAGAAAAGCGTGCTATCATAAAGGGATGTTTTTAGGCAGACCAGAAATATACAATCTATTAAATAAATAAACCATAAGTTATTAAGCACCTGCCACATGCAAATTGTTGTGATAGATGCTGTAGAGATTATAACAAAAGAATGAATGCTCAAAAATATCTCATGATCAAGTTTACACAGATAAGATTTTGCTTGCAATAAATGACTATGAAGCTTATTTCAATATGAAAAGTGATTTTTGAAGTTTCATTATGATTTCATTAAAAACAAAGTTAAATCAAGAACAAGTAAACCAATTATTAAAAACATGTCTGTAAGTCTAAAAAGATTTGCTATTTTCTTTAGGTATTTTGGGGTGCTGCAGTGATACTTAAATTCTATTTAAGAGTGTGGCCAGAATAGAACTAATCTGAAATTCTTCATTTAGATATTTCTGACACTACTTAATAAAGAAATAAAACAAAAATTCTCCACATATCCAACAAAAGTATTCATTAAAAATTAAATGAATCATATTGAGTCTGTTATTAATGCATCAAATATGTCAGCTTGGTCAATTTAGTTAAAAATAAAAATAAAATTGAGCGATTTAAGGAGATTATCTGGTTATTTTTGTCATGTGGTGTCTCCCTGGTAATCCCCAATGAAGAAATAATAAATTTGATCATAGTCACTTTTTTTATTTTTCATCTGATTAATGTGATGTCTCATACATGCAAGCGAAGTACCTTTTTCTGTTGTCTTAAGGCCTCTTTACAATGGACCTGATGGGAGATAAGCAGATATGAGACACACAGGTTGATAAATTACTTATGGAAATTTAGTAAATCAGTGTTGAGACCAAATATAAAAGAGAGTGCCATTATTTTTACTGGTTACAGCAAAATACCTGGGGAGCATTTTGGAAATAAACATCTGGTAATTGTAACCCACTATAGATTCTATTATGTTAACTTTCATTGTTTTGGGGCAGAACTTTCATTTATGGCAGTTTACTTAAGAGTACTGACCATGTTTCAATTTGCCAAAGTAAGATACTCTTGTTTTCTTGCACTATCTTCTATGTGCATCAGAAAAATAATATCTTTTTCAGAAATTTTGACCTAATGGTGTTTGATATTAGGCAATTTTTTTACACATAAGATTTATTCAGTGAAAAGGGAACACTTTCTAATCATTTTTTGTCTCAAGATATTGAACGTTTCTTGTCTTCTGCTAGCTTTTGAGTTTTTGTGATCTTACTCCTTTAGCTCTTCCAATTTTGATGATAGGTTGTCAATTTTAGATCTTTCCTCACTTCTCATGTGGGTATTTATTGCTGTAAATTCCCCTCTAGACACTGCTTTAAATGTGTCCCAGAGATTCTGGCACATTGTGTCTTCATTCTCATTGGTTTCAAAGAACATCTTTATTTCTGCCTTCATTTCATTGTTTATCCAGCTGTCATTCAGGAGCAGATTGTTCAGTTTCCATGTAGGTGTGCAGTTTTGAGTGAATTTCATAATCCTGAGTTCTAATTTGATTGCACTGTGGTCTGAGAGACTGTTATGATTTCTGTTCTTTTGCATTTACTGAGGAGTGATTTACTTCCATGTGGCCAATTTTAAAGTAAGTATGATGTGGTGCTGAGAAGACGAGAAATAACTAAGATCAGAGCAGAACTGAAGGAGATAGAGACACAAAAAACCCTTCAAAAAATCAATACATCCAAGACCTTGTTTTTTGAAAAGATCAACAAAATAGACCACTAGCCAGACTAATAGAAAAGAGAGACAAATAGAATAGATGTAATAAAAAATGATTAAGGAGATACCACCACCGATTCCATAGAAATACAAACTACCCTCAGAGATTACAATAAACAACTCTATGTACATAAACCGGTAAATCTGGAAGACATGGATAAATTCCTGGATACTTTTACCCTCCCAAGACTAAACCAGGAAGACATTGAAACCCTGAATAGACCAATAACAAGGGCTGAGGTTGAGGAAGCAATTAAGAGCCTACCAACCAAAACAAGTCCATGTCCAGATGGGTTCACAGCCGAATTCTACCAGACATACAAAGAGGAGTTGGTGCCATTCCTTCTGAACCCATTCCAAGCAATACAAAAAGAGGGAATCCTCTCTAACTCATTTTATGAAATCAACATCATCCTGATACCAAAACCTAGCAGACACACAACTAAGAAAGAAAACTTCAGGCTAATATCCATGATGAGCATTGATGCAAAAATCTTCAATAAAATACTGGCAAATGGAATGCAAGAGAACAACAAAAAGCTTATCCATTAGGATTAAGTAGGCTTCATCCCAGGAATGCAAGGCTGGTTAAACA
Source organism: Cebus imitator (assembly GCF_001604975.1). Lineage (NCBI taxonomy): Eukaryota > Metazoa > Chordata > Mammalia > Primates > Cebidae > Cebus > Cebus imitator. The sequence goes on from NW_016107503.1 coordinate 796,038, forward strand.
TACACAAATCTGTAAACATAATCCATCACATAAAAAGAACCAAAGAGAAAAAAATCACATGATTATCTCAATAGATGCAGAGAAGGCCTTCTACAAAATTCAACAGTACTTTATGCTAAAGCTCTCAATAAACTAGGTATTTATGGAGTGTATCTCAAAATAATGAAAACTATTTGCGACAAACCCATAGCCAATATCATACTGAATGGGCAAAAACTGGAAGCATTGCCTTTGAAAACTGACATTAGACAAAGATGCCCTCTCTCACCTCTCCTATTCAATATAGTATTGAAAGTTCTAGCCAGAGAAATCAGGCAAGAAAAAGAAACAAAAACTATTCAATTAGGAAAGGAGGAAGTCAAATTGACTCTTTGCAGATGACATGATTGTATATTTAGAAGACCCTAACGTCTCAGCCCAAAATCTCCTTAAGCTGATAAGCAGCTTCAGCAAAGTCTCAGGATACAAAATCAATGTGCAGAAATCACAATTATTCCTATACACCAATAACAGACAAACAGAGCCAAATCATGAGCAAACTCCCATTCACAATTGTTACAAAGGTAATAAAATACCTAGGAATACAATTAACAAAGCATGTAAAGGACCTCTTCAATGAGAACCACCAACCACTGCTCAAGAAACTGAGAGAGGACACAAACAGGTGGAAAAACATTCCATGCTCATGGTTAGGAAGAATCAATATTGTGAAAATGGCCATACTGCCCAAAGTAACTTATAGATTCAATGCTATTCCCCAACAAACTACAATTGACCTTCAGTGAACTGGAAAAAACCACCTTAAACTTCATATGGAACCAAAAGAGAGCCTGCATAGCCAAGACAGCCCTGAGCAAAAAGAACAAAGCTGGAGGCATCGTGCTTCCTGACATCAAACTATACTACAAGGCAACAGTAATCAAAACAGCATGGTATAATCATAAGACCTAACATCATAATAACCATAGAAGAAAACCTAGGCAATACCATTCAGGACATAGGCATAGGCAAGGACTTCATGACTAAAATGCCAAAAGCAATGGCAACAAAAGCCAAAATAAACAAATAGGATCTAATTAAAATTAAGACTTTCTGCACAACAAAAGAAACAATCATTAGAGTGAACCAGCAACCAACAGAATGGGGAAAAAGATTTGCAATCTACCCATCTGACAAAGGGAGATTATCTAGAATCTACAAAGAACTAAAGCCAATTTACAAGAAAAACAAACAAACAAAAAACCCATTCAAAAAGTGGGAGAAGGATATGAACAGACATTTTTTTCAAAGAAGACATTATGAGGCCAACAAACCTCATAAATGCTCATCATCACTGTTCATTAGAGAAATGCAAATCAAAACCACATTGAGATACCATCTCATGCCAGTTAGAATGGCGATCATTAAAAAATCTGGAGACAACATATGCTGGAGAGGATGTGGAGAAATAGGAACACTTTTACACTGTTGGTGGGAGTGCAAATTAGTTCAACCTTTGTGGAAGACAGTGTGGAGATTCCTCAAGGAATTAGAAATAGAAATTCCATTTGACCCAGCAATCCCATTACTGGGTATATACCCAAAGGATTATAAATCATTCTATTATAAAGACACACGCACATGTATGTTCATTGCAGCACTGTTTACAATAGCAAAGACCTGGAAGCAATACAAATGCTGATCAATGATAGACTAGACAAAGAAAATGTGGCACATACACACCATGGAATACTATGCAGCCATAAAAAACGATGAGTTTATGTCCTTTGTAGGGACATGGATAAACCTGGAAGCCATAATTCTCAGCAAACTGACACAAGTACAGAAAACCAAACACCACATGTTCTCACTCATAGGCGGGTGTTGAACAAAGAGAACACATGGGCACAGGGAGGGGACTATCACACACTGGGGTCTGTTGGAGGGTGGGGGGCTAGGGGAGGGACAGCAGGGGGCAGGGAGGTTGGGGAGAGATAACACTGGGAGAAATGCCTGATGTAGGTGACTCAGGGATGGAAATAGCAATCCACCATAGCATGTGTGTACCTCTGCTACAATCCTGCAAGATCTGCACATATACCCCAGAACTTAAACTACAATAAAAAAAAGAGAAAGATTTAACTTATATAGGTCTAGTCCCCACTGTTTATGAAAATATAACTTTAATCCTCCACACACAAATATGTACATATATATATGCACATATATACCTATATATATATATATATATATATATATATATATATGTATATATAGAACATGAAAATTTCAATAGGCACCAGGACTCTGATTACTTAAGTAAAATTTCTGTGATTTTTATTCCTCTTTTATTATCTTCCTTAATCTAAATTGTTTTATTCTCTAAAATTTAAAGCATGTATTTTCTGGGGCACTGTCATGACTACTAAGTTATCAGACACTTACTGTATTCAAGGTATTTGCAAATTGTGTTCATATAGCACTCAGCACCATCCCATGTATATGTATGTTCCAGAAAAGGAGTTGTCCTTCCATCTCCATGATTTAATTATAGGAATAGTATCTCTGAGCTTTCTGTAGTCAATCAAAAATATTAGTGTGATAAGTGGAAAACAAAAATAGATCTCCTTTCCTCAAGAAGCTTAAGAGTTAAATAGTAAAGCTAGGCAATGTTAGATTAAATGCTACAGGGCGAGGTGGAAATGCCATGTGCAATACCTCAGGCCCAAACACAGGCAGTTATAAAAAGCATTTGTTGGAAGATCTTAGCAGGGAAATCTTCCCTCCACACATACCACATCTGGAACAGACAGCACATTTCAGCCTCTGAAGGAGTTGCAATGAAGGACTCAGCTCTCCCTGGCTAGGCATGTCCTTCTGCATAGCTGCATTTTTAGCCCAAATGCCTTCATTTGGAGGTGTCTTTATTGAGGAATTTAGCAGGGATCTTCCTCAGGTGCCTCTATTGGGATCTTATGGGTAAAAGAAAAGGCAAGGAAACTTGACAATTTTTTTTCCTTTTTTTTTTCCTTGAGACGGAGTCTTGCTCTTTTGCCAGGCTAGAGTGCAATGACTCAATCTCTGCTCACTGCGAGCTCCTTCTTCGGGGTTCAAGCAATTCTCCTGCCTCAGCCTCCTGAGCGGCTGGGACTACAGGTGCATGCCACCACACCCAGATATTTTTGTATAAAGATGGGGTCTCACCATTGGCCAGGATGATCTCTATCTCTTGACTTTGTGATTCGCAGCCTCACAAAGTGCTGAGGTTACAGGTGTGAACCGCAGCACCTGGCTGAAACTTGACGTTTTTACTCTATTCTTACTCAGTTTTTTTTTTTCCACTGCTAGACCTTTCTTGCTTCCTCTCTGACCTTCCCTGTGACCCCCACACCATCTAAGCTCATAAAACTACAGTATCCCTTTGGTTTAGGCTCCCTCTGCAGTGGGATTACCCTCTTGTCTTTTCTGTCTGTGCTGATCCACCTGATCTTGAACTGGTGCTATTCCATGGGAAAAACCAGAACGGGGACAATTAGCAATTTCTCCTCTTTATCCCATTAACAGTAAGTACCGAAAGGCTTAAATCCTACTTCCATTTTGCCTGTTTGTCTTAAGCAGCTACTCTGACATCCAGAAGGTATGTTCTCTTTGGAGTTAGCTGAGCTTCTGACATGGGGAAGAATATACAGGAAAAATACTCGTGCCTAGATGTGAGAGACAATGCAGGAAGTGGGAAAGAAAGTAGCACCTAAATTACACCTATACATAGGTCATGAACAAAAGGCATGAACTAAGGCTCAGAGATCCTAAGAGACGTTAAGTATTTAGTGAGAATATGAACCTGTTCAAATGAAGGCTTTCAGTTTATGTGCCTAATAAATCAAGTGAGGACATTTTATATTAAACTAGAATTCAAAAAAATAGAATGAGTTTTTATCCTCTTTAGACAATAATAAAGTTATGACATGTTTGAATAGATGAGCAATGTAATAAAACCTGTGTTTTAGGAGTGTTTTATCTAGCTCTCTGGCCAGCCTAGCCAAACATTTATTGGAGATATTCTCTTGAAATATTGTGCAAAATATTGAAGTGTCTTTGATTAGCTCATGATTTGGGATATGTACCATGTTTAAACAAAGCTAAGAATTACCAACAATGTGACTTAACAGAGACATTTTAACAATATTATGGGGAAATTGAGGTATAACAGACTAACTCAGGAGACCTCATGGAAGATGTCAAACAGTGAATGATGCTTGAGCTGAATTTTTTAAATGTGTAGGATTATGAGAAGAGGGCAAGTACTTATGAAAAGATACCATAAACGAAACCTATTTTACTCCAGACATTCTCTAAACTTTATTTCATTCTTTATAAACTGAATAATTACATTTGTCCTTCAAAGTTACATAAATTAAAGGGCTATTTTGCCATTTAAATGAAAGTATTTCCAATTGCACAAAAAAGTCTCATTGTCAACAAATGAATCTTAGTATTTATAAAGTTCCGCTTGTTACTGATACTTTACAATCTGACCTAGCTTAACTCTCCAGATTAATTTCCCACCAATTTTCAACAGGCACATTTTATTTTGACCAAACCAAGTTACAGTGGAAACTATCACATCTTGACCAATCTGTAGTAATATTTAATTAAAAATATTTGGTAAAGCAATAAATTAAAGATTATACTTAGGTATTATAAACATTGCATTTAATATGATTATACTTAGGTATTAGAAATTATAAAAATTATACTTAGGTATTATAAACCATCGGTTATACTGAGTTAGTTGGTATGTATATCTATATACATAGATGATATGCATTTGCCAAACTTTTGTCGTAGGGTCATTTTTCTTTTCTTTGTGTACAGTATTGCTGATGCAGTTTAATATTGCATTACTTCTACATTTTCATCATAAGCCATATTTTCCAGTTTTGGTTTCTCAAAAGAAAAACAAACATTCTGAACGATTTTTCCAGATTTATTCTAGATATCAACGATTAACTTTCCAATGTAAGACTATGTAAGACTGTTATCTTTTCACACATAATTTGACTATAAAATTTTAAATAGCTCACCTTTGTCAAGTATTTACAAGTAATTTATTTATCATAAAAACTATTTGGAACTCACTTAGTTGATATATGTATTATTCAAATTAACTACATAATGACCATAGTAATTGCAAGTGGCTTAAATAGGATTAGAAAGAAAACCAACTGCTTTTGATGATACAACTTAAAATTAAAAAGCAAGTATATATATCAATGGCTCCGATGTGAGAAAAGTGTGATTTAGCTAGTTTTGAGCATTTAACATGCTGTGAGTACTCCTCAGTATCTTTTTTACAGAGAAAAGGTTATCAGTTAATCTGAGTAAATGAATTGGATGGATTTCTCTATAAATGTCTGCTATAATTATCATAATGTTCCAAATTCTCATTTATTTACCTTTTCACATGTTGCCCTCTCTGCTGAAATGCCTGCCCACCTATCATCCTGGGAAATTACTAATCATTCTTTAAAGCTCCAGGAGAAGCAATTTCCCTAGAAATTATTTTCAAATTATTTTTCACTAAAAAGCATCAGGCAGCCCTACATATGTTTCTTCTCTGAATTGCTGTTGTTACTCTTTTTACACAAACATTAATTATAGCTAATAATTTTTAAGCACCTCATTATTGTATACTAAGCCCTGTTTTCAGCAATTTATTAATATCAACTTATTTAACCCTCATAACACTCTATGAGATTGAGAGTATTATTTTCCTTCATTTCGTATTGTGGAAAGCATATAGAGTTTGAGCAATTGTGTAAAGCAGCACAGTTATTAGGTAGATGTATCGGGATTAAAAAACATTCTGTCTTCAGAAGCCATGTTTATAGGGTCTGTATTAGCTGTCTTTCAATCGTATGTTGCACTTCAGTTGTTGGTACTCACAATAAACAGTTGGTTCTTGAGATTAGAATTCTGTCTTTTTCATTTTACACCTTTAGTATGGAGCACAGTGTATTGCAAATAGCACAGTCCTCATATTGTTTTAGAATAAATGAGTGAGAAATCAAATGGAAATACATTTTACCCGTTTGAACTATAGAGGGCTGTCCAACCTTTCACAGCAGGTATGTCTCAGGAAAAATATTCTAGCTCCTCTGTTGATTTGAACATCCACCAAAGCTTATTTTTCAGCTCAGAATAGCATCAACATTATTTGGAATTTGATTGTACTTTCTTGTTAACATTAATAAATCATGAAAGTTGAGAAAATTGATATATCATTGAATGAACCTAAATGATTTTTTTTTCTTTTCTACCATTCTATCCATAAAGTTGAAAGCATTGGTTGTCTGAGTTCATAAAATTTCCCCTGGATGGATAGGTTAGAGCCACTCTATAGAATCAATGTCACACAAACCATGTGAGTTGATGGATATTTTCACATCAAACTGTCATCTTGTCTCTGCTGTTACATTATATTTGCTGCCTCAACAGTGACTCAAATTGTTATTTTTTTACAGCTGGTGTCCCAACTACAAAATAGCCTACTATATTTTTGACCACACATTTAACTATTTATTTATATCTAAAGGCTTTAGTTTTTCATTGTAAGTGTAAGCCTAGAAAGGGTCTAAATTTTTTTTATGGTGGCACATGTTTAAAAACATATATATATATACATAGGATTCTCACTGCGAATAGAAATAATTTTAGAAATCAGGGTTGACTTGTTGATGTAACATTTTGTTTTCATTACATTTACTTATTTATACAGTTACCACCCAGCCTATTGGAATGACATTTTATGATGACTAACTTCCTGATGCTCCAGGAAGCCTCTAGGAAATGAGAATGGCCTCCAGGAGACTGGCTATTTGTGTAGGCGTTTGTGTCCACAGCCAGAGGATCACAGACATATTCACAAATATCTATTAGAAGACAGATTTCTGTTAAACTGGGGGGTTCTGAGTTCTGGGAGATGCTTTGACATTCTGAAGGAAGCTTCTATCTTTAGATAAGATGCCAGGCTCTTCAAAAGGTGGTTAAAGAATCGGCCTGAAAAGAGAACGTAAAAAACAGTGCAGGCAATGGGAACTATGATTTATGTTACAGTGAGAAAACAAAGGGAAAAATGATCTGGGAATAAATAGAGTCATGCTGGATTGGAGTTGCATGTGTGAGCAAGTATGTCTGTATATGTATATGTGTGTGTTCCTGTTTATATTTTGGAAATGAGGTTGAGAGATGTAAAAATAAACAAACATGCAAAAAATAATGAAGTATCTTCATTAAGGAAAACACAGTTTATATTTTATACAAAATCTACTAAGAAATTTGTATTAATGCAATCAAATGTCTGTTTTAGAGTGTTTAGCTCTATAAGTATAGAAGAAGGAAAGAAATGGCAGAAAGACCAAATACGCTATTTCGGTAACAATCGTGAGATATCTTGACTCTGTACTGAGATCACAGCAATGAAAGTAAGATGAAAAGAAGGATTTGAAAGAATTTAAATAGATAATTAATAACCCTTGGCAAATTAATAAACAGGAGGGGGAGCAGAGTGTCAGGAAAAGGAATAACGTGAAGAATGATGACTCAGTTCTGGCCTGTGCATCTTGGTAGAGAAGCTCATTGAGCTAGTGAACGGAAATGTTTAAATATGTCGGTGAGATGATGGGAGAAAGAGTTTGGCGTAGACAATTGTTTATGGCATAATTTAAGGTTTTTATTATACATTATACAATAGCAGGGCAGTACAGAGATATCTGGAGCTCAGAGAGTGATTTGAACTGACAGTGTGGATTTGTACATCCTCACCATATACCTGGTCATTGCGGTCACAGATGCCAGGCTGCTCATGAAGACAACTCTCAGACTTGTAAATGAACCACCAAGCAGGTAAAAAATACAACAGAATAAAGTCAACATTCCTTGCGCACTGAACATCTCACTGTACTCTACAACACTCACCCTTTCTTACTTCCTCACTTTTGAAGATGCTGTTTCTTGTATCTGGTGTGCTCTTACTGGATTTCCTACTGTAGGCTCTCTCCTCTTCTTTGTCTGACATCTCCCTCACTGGCGTTAACCAATTGGACCTGATACGTGAGTTAGACACAAGGAATCTGAAGGTGGTACAGAGCAAAAGGAGCCTGCCATATTCAGCATTTAATTTGATCCATCCTTAGGCACTTACTAAGAGCAAGTTCAAATGGTAACTGTTCCTTGACTCCCAGGATTACATCTCCTTGTTGCTTCAACAGCCTGTCCATACACTTTTTATGGTACTAAAATGATTGCTTTATATTCTCATGTCTTTTACTTCTAATGGTTTAAACATTCTTCACTGTCCTTGGGGGTTATTTTTGGTCCTCTAAGAAGTGGATCCCCCAAATAGGATTAGACATTCAAGAGATTTACTGGGGAGGAATGCCTATGAAGAATAATAAAGCACGTGAAGGCAAGAGAATATGAGAGTGCCTGTAGACCATGACACAGGTCTGACACTTGTGAAAGAAAAGTGAAAAAAGTGAACAGGATTATGAAAGAGTAGGTTCAGACCTCAATCCAATTTTCTGAAAGTCTCCAGTGGCTTTGGCGTGAATGCTGTGGCAAATTAGAATGAGCAGTGATATCCTTCCTGTATGTACAAGAAGGGGATGTGTGCACACACCTTGCCTGCCACACTTTGTATCTTAAATGCTACCTGGAATAAGTATGATGTACAATAAATATTTACTATATGAATTAATGAATTTAATGAATAACACTGTATAGAGTTTTCCAGGAGTTGTTGTAATGAGTTTCTTTGCCTGTACTTTAAACGAAAAAGGATTTATTTGCTTGTTCTTTTAAAGTCAAATGCATGTTATTGGAAGATACATGTTAAGGGAGAGGTTTGCTGACACTTAAAGACTTTGATTTTATTAGGGTCACATACTCACAAAATGAGATTACTATCCAGATAAATTATAAAATTGATAGTTGTATTCCAAAATCAGTGAATACATTTTGGTATGACTACATGTCTATTTGCTTACCTTTTTATGCTTCAGATAGACTTACTTAAGAAGCAGTTCCTTGGAATCCAGAGAGAAAGGAGAGAGAATCACCTTATAGAGGTTGGAAGAGTGGATCATGTATTAAGTCAAATGAAACTAACCTCAAATAGGGGAAGCTAGAGTAATTAATATGGCTTAACCACCCCCCACACTCCTGCCAGTCTCTCCACTGTTAAATTATAATCAGAAGCCAGAAGCAAGAAAGCCCATTGATGTGTCCACATAGAGCAGTCTCAGATCACAGACCTGGGTGGACAAGGATGTAGCATAGAGCTAAAAGTCCAGCCAGTTTAATTTCATACCAATCCTACAACATTGTTTATACTTTCAGATGAAAGTTAAAGAATAATTGTATTGAAACTTTCATTTTTAATGTGTTTTTATCCCAATGTCAATCTTCCTTTTTGTTTTATAACTGAAAGTAGAGGTATAGTGGACCTTATAATCAAAATGGTAATAGGGGATAGGGAATCACTGTGTCATTGTTTTTTTGTTACATGTAGAAGCAGGCACTCTACAGTTGACAGTGACATTACACGGTGTTTGTATAGTGGGCAGCAGATTCATTCTAGCATGCTTTACAGCAATTGCTGCCATTTGATAAGTAACTCCATATGGACTGAGGCTAAAGCACTAAATCATTGTGTCTCCTTCATGCCAAGCACTGATTCATTGCAGTGTCTTACACTGCAACTTATTGCTACTACATTTTAGAAAATATACTTGTTTTTCCCCAAACACATTATATATTTATTCTTGCTCTGGTTGAATTTGACTATGCTTGGTATTTTAGCATCACCATGTGCATGGTAAACTATTTTTAATCAGACGTCTACTTATAATTGTATCAAGACTTTGAAGGGACCTTAAAGGTCATATAATCTTACTTCTCACCACATGCACATCATCCCCAAATGATAGTCATATATCTAGCTTCTGCTTGAATAATTCCAATGACAGGGAGCCGACTACTTGAGATGCAGCCTTTTCTATGCTTGAATAGCTTTCATTGCTAAAAGTTCTCCCTTATGTTGAGTAGAAATTTATTAACTCTATTTACTACATCTTGGTCCTGGATCTACTCTCTAGAACAATAAGTTTAACTTTATATTCTTTTGTTAACCCTTAAATATTCCCGACTGCAGGCTTTTTTCTTGAAGCACACGTTATTTGAAGTATATATAGTGTTCCATAAAAATAATATAGAACAAATTTATTCTGATTCCTATTTTAGGAAGCAGTGGGTCATTTTAGACTCTATATGGAAATCCAAACTAAAAATTAAACTATAATCATAGAAGTGTAGAATTCAAAGAGCTGTTCAAAAATATATAGTAATATCTTGATTCTCTTTTGGACTCCATGGTGTAAATAGTATATGTAGGAATATAAGGGAAAAAATTCATTTTTATATGAATGGCATTGTTTATGAAGAATTTTAATTTCAAAGCCTAAACTTGAAGTACAAAATGATGTAAAGATGGGAACAATAGACACTGGGGAATACTAGAAGGGGAAAGAAGGGAGAGAATTATGGGTTAAACAACTACCTATTGGGCACTGTGCTCACCACCTGGGTGAAAGCAACATACATCTCTCAGACATTAGTATTGCTCAATATATTCATATAACAATCCTGCATATGTACCCCTGGAATCAAAAGTAAAAAAATAATAATAATTAAAAGCAGTGATAACATCATTATCTCTGTGGAAAATCTGGTGTAACTGACAAAAAATTGTCAGAATTAGTAAGTGAATTTTTCAAAGTGTCAACAAACAAAATTCAATTGCTTTTCTACATGCTAGCGATGAAAAATCAGATACAAAATAACAATTAGTTTTATTTTTATTTATTATTTTATTATACTTTAAGTTCTGAGATACATGTGCAGAACATGTAGGTTTGTTACATAGATATACATGTGCTGTGGTGGTTTGCTGCACCTATCAACCTGTCAAATTAAGTATTTCTCTTAATGCTATCCCTCCTGTAACCCCCCTCCACTGTTAGATCCCGGTGTGTAATGTTCTCCTCCTTGTGCCGATATGTTCTCATTGTTCAACTCCCGCTTATAAGTGAGAACATGTGGTGTTTGGTTTTCTGTTCCTGTGTTAGTTTGCTGAGAATGATGGTTTCCACCTTCATCTATGTTCCTGCAAAGGACATGAACTCATCCTTTTTTTGGCTGCATAGTATCCCATGGTGTGTATGTGCCACATTTTCTTTATCCAGTCTAACATTGATGAGCATTTGGGTTGGTTCCAAATCTTTGCTATTGTGAATAGAGTTGCAATAAACATATGTGTGCATGTGCCTTTATAGTAGAATGATTTATAATCCTTTGGGTATGCACCCAGTAATGGGATTGCAGGGTCAAGTGGCATTTCTGATTCTAAATCCTTGAGGAATTGCCACACTATGTTCCACAATAGTTGAGCTAATTTACACCCCTGGCAACAGTGTAAAAGTGTTCCCATTTTCCCACATTTCTAGCATCTGTTGTTTCCTGACTTTTTAATGATTGCCATACTAACCGGTTTGAGATGGTTTCTCATTGTGGTTTTGATTTGCATTTCTCTAATGACCAGCCCTGATGAGTTTTTTTTTTTTTTTTTTTTCATATGCTTGTTGGCTGCATAAATGCTTTCTTTTGAGAAGTGTCTGTTCATATCCTTCACCTACTTTTTGATGGGGTGGTTTGTTTTTTTCTTGTAAATTTGTTTCAGTTCCTATAGATTCTGGATATTAGCCCTTTTCAGATGGATAGATTGCGCAAATTTTCTCTGATTCTGTAGCTTGCCTGTTCCCTCTGATAATAGTTTCTTTTGCTGTGCAGAAGCTCTTTAGTTTAATTAGATCCCATTTGTCAATTTTGGCTTTTGTTGCAATTGCTTTTGATGTTTTGGTCATGAAGTCTTTGCCCATGCCTATGTCCTGCATGGTATTGCTTAGGTTTTCTTCTAGGGTTTTTATGTTTAAATCTTTAATCCATCTTGAGTTAATTTTTGTATGGGTGTAAGGAAGAGGTCCAGTTTTAGCTTTCTGCATATGTCTAGCCAGTTTTCCCAACATAATTTATTAAATAGGGAATCCTTTCCCTATTTCTTGTTTTTGTCAAATTTGTCAAAGATAAGGTGGTTGTAGATATGTGTTGTTACTTCTGAGGCCTCTGTTTTATTTATATAGCATGAAAACAAATAATCAGTGATGGATCTTACAAACACATACAACAACTTAACACTAAAAACTTTAAACATCATTGAGAGAAATTAAGGAAGACAAATAAACAAAATCTATGTTGAATTTATGCGTTGAAAGACTAAATGTCATTTCTCCCAAACTGTTTATAGATTAAGTATGATCTCAACAAAATCCCAGCAATGTAGAAACTGAAAAACTGATCCTAAAGTTCATATGAAACATAAAGGACCCAGGGGAGCCAAAACACCTTTGATAAAGAACAAAGTTGGAGAATTAACATGATCTGATATCAAAACTTATTATAAAGCTATGATAATCGAAACAGTGGTACTGATGTAAAGGCAAATACATCGGTGAAACAGAATGAAAAGCACAGAGGATGACTCACTCATATAAAAGCAATTGATTTTTCACAAAGATATTAAACAAGGGAGAAAGGATGGTCTTTTCAACAAATTATGCTAGGAAAATTGGATGTGCATTTACACACACCCATACACACACACAGACGCCTCTCACGGACACACAGAGAAGAACTTCCATATACTTCACACCACTTACAAATGTACAGAATGGATGTGTAAAACCTTAAGAAGTAAATGCAGGAGAAAACTTTTATGACCTTAGGATAGACAAAGGTTTTTCAGATATTACATCAAAAACACAAACCATAAAGAGTTAAGTGGACTTCTTCAATATTACAAACTTTTGCTCTTAAAAACCACTTAAGGGAATGAAAAAAGCCACAACTTAGGGAAAAAAAAATTACAAATTGTGAATTCTGTAAGGGACTTGTATTTAGAACTTATGAAGAATTTACAAATAATTATATATTGCTGGTAGGAATGAAAAATGGTATAAGCACTCTGAACAACAATTTGACAATTTCCCTAAGAGTTAAGCAAACACCTAACATACGATCCAGCCATTCTATCCCTAGGTATTTTACTAATAGAAAAGAAAGCACATGTCTACATAAATGCTTGTAATTGAGTGTCCATAGCAAATTAATATATGATAACCAAAAGCTGAAAACAACCCGGCTGTTCATCAACAGGTGAATAAATCCACAAACTAGTATATCTGCACAGTGGAATTTGCATTTATGAAGATGAATAAACCTGCTACATTTAGTAGTAAGTGATACCCACTACATCATTAATGAATCTCAATACAATTATGCTGGGTGAAGATAAACAGTCAAAAAAGGAGTACATGCTATATGATTGCTTTTTAATAAAATCCTAGAAAGCAAGAACTAACATGTAGATACAGAAAGCAGATCATTTGTTGCCTGGGGTCAGGGGTGAGGGGTGAGAGAGATGAGAATTCAGTATTATGGAGGGGCATGAGGAGACTTTGGGGCATGATCACCTTGAGTGCGGTGATGGTTTCAAAGATACATATGGATGTCAAAATTTATCAAATTGTATCCTTTAAAAATGTACAGTTCATCTTATGCCAGCTAAATGTTAACAAACCATTCTTAAAACCTAAAAAAGAAAATGAATCCGAATTTCGAGTGAAATTTTTAGTAGTGCCCATTGTTTTGTTTTTCTACCTGAATTTGTAAAATAGAAGAGGAAAAGTGAATATATTAAGAGGAATGCTGAGACAATGTAACTATTGGCTATATATTGATCATTCATTAAACATTCTGAGTAGACATACCTAACATGTATAGCCTAAGTGCACTTTCCCTAAAATGTAATCCTCTGTTGTTCCCTTCTCCAGCATTCTTCTTTCCTTTGCACACTGCTCGTTCCCCTCCCTCTTGTTCATCTTATGTCCCAAGCTTTTCTCAACTTTGCCTACTGGGCAATGGTCTATTCTGCTAACCTAGTCTTACAATGGAGTCAAGTAAGTGTAGTTGATTGCCTTAGTGATAAGTAATTATTTACACTGTCAGCACATACACACAAAAAGTCAGTGAAAGCTATGGAAATAACTTTTTTCTAGGCCTTAGTCCTGTACATTACACTCTGCCTACATTGTGTTTCTAAGGAGTAATGTGTTGTAAATAATTTTTTAAAATTGTTATCTAATATTATCTATCTTATTTGAATTTCATTCCAGTAAAACACATTGCAGATATTTAGATTTGGGAAATATCTCTGAGGTATACACTTTAATGCAGCTTTGATCTAATTTCATTCTTAAGGTAGCTAACCCTCATATAGTAAGTATCTTGCTCAAATTTCTTTTTCATTTTGTCAATGAATAAGGCAAAGTCTGAAAAATTAAAACTTATTGAAAAAATTCAGATAACTCATTTTGCTCATGTAGGTACTACTACGGCTAAGGAGATTGTAAATTCTAACAATTTATTATAAAATTTTAATTCTCAGCTCATCCAGAATATTTAATATTTTCTGTAATATTTCATGTATACTGTACACCTTAAGACACCCTAATTTCTTTTTTTTCTGAGTGATGGATTTAATTTTTCCACATAAAATCATTCAATTTAACAATTCATATAGCCAAAAGAAAAATATTATTTAGTATTATATAAATTTTTTCTATTCAAATGGATTGATAATACAGGATACTTTATATATTAAGTAAATAATATACCTAGAATAGAATTTGGTTAAGAAATAATCAAATTTAAGGGTATCACCTTTATTTGTATTCATAACAACACTTTAATGCCATTTTTACTAATTTGCATCTCTAACTAGGGCTTGTTAACAAAGTGTAAGGCCATCGGAAAGCATAGGGAAAAAACATTTGCTAAGGTAAAATAACATAATTGCTTCCCTTTAATAATCAATCCTTAACATACAAACTGTATTTAAAGGCAGTTTTTATAAAGACTGTTGTTTAAGGCATTTTTTGGTACCTGTACTTAACTATAAAGTTACAAAAGCAAAATAATTTTCTACACAAACCCTAGAGCAATTAGTTTTAAATGAAATTTTGGATAATGGGTAAATATTTTTTCCTTGGAACAGAGCAGCTGTGTACTTTGGGTGATGTCAACATATTTATGGAACTATTACCTCATTTGTCCAATGCACTCTGTATGCTGCATTATACAAATGAGGTGCAACCAGCAGGATATTATTTATGTTGCACTGTAGTTTTTAAAGTGACAGTACAATCTTTTTAAAGTTATTAATTTAGCAATGAAAATGCAGAATTCTTTTTTTCCTGAAGGTCATAATATCCAGGTTTTTAAATAAGTAGAAAAGTGTACATGACATGCTTAAATCTTTATTTGTTTGCATTTTAGTAACAGATAAACATAGCAAAGAAAAAAACCAAAAATTTCCCATGGTTCAAAGTGCAGACTATTTGATCAACATATTTTTAACCATTTTGAAGATGTGTGACCTCTAGATCATTTCTACCAAAAACTGAACTGAACTGGAATAATTTAGGAGTTTGGGATTTCGCAAGGCTTCCTGGGCTGTGTCAGTGATTTATTATTAATTGAGACCCTTAGAGATCTGTCATGAAAGAAAAGGTTCCTCTTTGAGCTCTGTTTTTCAAGTCTTGATATATAGCAGTGTTTTTGTTTTTCCCATGTTTGCAAACTGTGGGCTTCAGTTACCCCTGGTTTGACACACTGCCCCAAAGCACAAATGAGCAGCTAAAACGCTGTATTACCCAGCAACTGCTGTTGGGTTCCTCCTAGCTCACACATGAGAAGCAGTCATGTTTTTTCTTTCGTCCTAATTGGCCCTCACTCTGCTATAGGTTCTTGGTAGTTGCAGGGTGATGATTAAGCACAAGTAGAATGGGAAGAAAAGGAAGAAATATTTCTTGTATGGATAATTAGGCACTGCATAGGTCTTCACATATGTTATTAATCATTCCTTTTCTGATATAATGACTCTTTGCATCTCTCTACCAAAGTATTCAGATTTCTGATTAGATTGTCCAGTGACATATACAGTTTTGATTTCGGGCTGGTCTTTTTTCCTCATTCCATATTTGCTTTATTACACTGACAAACGAAAGAACTATGCATTATTTCTCTGAAAACCTGAATTCCAGCCAAGTCTAAGAGGCAAGTTCCAATTATTGCCCATTTTCCTGGGTCTCATCCCGGACTGCCCATTCCTTCCAAAGTGGAAGGTAGCTACATATTGCTTGTCTTTTATTTTTATTTTTTAATATTGAAAAATAAAGAAAGAAATGCAGGAACTCTGAGCATTACTTTTCTATTCTCTTCAATGGCAGAAATGAGACTTGACCTTTTTATGTGTCTTGGTTATATAAGCATTTAATCTTTATTCCATCTTTTTTTTTTTTTTGAAAATGATTTACAGTATTGGAAGGTTATTAAAACAGAATGGGTAGAGTTTTGTTTTGTTTTGTTTTTCAAATGGGACCAAATTTGATGTTTCTGATGTCATGCAATATGACTTGGTGCAGCCAAGAACTTACCAAAATCAGAAATTTGAGGTGAAACAGATAAGAGTAAGAGGTAATGTCCTTTGTCAAAACAACCCTACAAAGTAAGCACTCTTACTCAAATGTGTAGATGACAAAACTGAGGCTCATGTAATTTTAGTGTTTATTTATTCAAGCAGTCAGAGAGGCAATATTTGAACCCAGATCTGTTTAAGTCCAGATCAGGAACTTTGCATTACAGCATGTCTTCAAGCAGGAAAGTTTTATAGATGAAGCTTATCTGTGACTTATCTACAGAGATTATTCAATATTTGTGTTAGAGGGCACAACCAAGAGACTTTATATTTTATGTTTATTACACATTATGTAATATTGGTGGCATGACAAATGGTTAACAGAAGCTTGATTATGTCTTTTTAATATAAACTATATTTACATAATTTTCATACAATCAAATAGCTATTTCAAGGTTACAGTTCAAAAAATTTTGATAAATATATGTATTTATTAAACTACTATTCCAATCAAAATCTAGAATATTTCTGTAACTCTAAAAAGTTCCTTAATCACTGGTGAAGTCAAGCCACCTCATGCTCCACCACAGAGAACACTGATCTGATCTCTATGAGAGATAACAGATTAGTTTAAAAAGGTTTATCTTTTCAGGTAATCTAACATATTCCCAGGGTCCAAAGATTAGGATATGGACATCTTTAAGAGACTATTATTTTGCATTATACAACCAGCATAGCTTTATGGTACAACTTAAAATAGGGAGTAAACTTTCTTCCAATTTTGCTCTTTTATTTTTTAATTTATTTTTTAATTGTACTTTGGGCTCTGGGGTACATGTGTATATCCTGCATCCTGCAGGATGGTTGCATAGGTACATACATGCCATGGTGGTTTACAGTCTCCATCCCACCCCCCATTGCCTACATCAGGCCTTTCTCCCAATGTTATCCCTCCCCATCCTCCCCGCCCCCCGTTGTCCCTCCTATCCCCTCCCCTCCACAGCCCCACCTCCCCAAATAACCCTGTGAGTGTTGTTCCCCTCCCTGTGCCCAAGTGTTCTCATTGTTCATCACCGCCTATGAGTGAAAACATGCGCTGTTTGGTTTTCTGTTCTTGTGTCAATTTGCTGAGAATGATGGTTTCTAGATTCATCCATGTCTCTACAAAGGACACAAACTCATCTTTTTTATGGCTGCATAGTATTCCGTGGTGTATATGTGCTATATTTTCTTTGTTCATTCTATCATTGATGGGCATTTGGGTTGGTTCCAGCCTAAACAGCACTGCAACCATCATACGTGTGCATGTGCCTTTATAATAGAACAATTTATAATCCTTTGGGTATATATCCAGTAATGGGATTGATGCATCAAATGGAATTTCTATTTCTAGTTCCTTGAGGAATTGCCAAACTGCCTTCTATAGTGCTTGAACTAATTTACACTCCCACAAACAGTGTAAAAGTATTCCTTTTTCCCCACATCCTCTCCAGCATCTGTTGTCTCCAGATTTTTTAATGATCCCCATTCTAACAGGTGAGAGATGGTATGTCAATGTGCTTTTGATTTGCATTTCTCTAATGACCAATGATGATGAGCATTTTTCCATATTTTTTTGGCTTCATATATGTCTCCTTTTAAAAATTGTCTGTTCATATCCTTTGCCAACTTTTGAATTTTTTTTTTCTTGTAAATCTGCTTTAGTTCTTTGTAGATTCTGGATATTAGCCCTTTGCCAGAGGGGTAGATTGCAAATTTTGTTTCCCATTCTGTTGGTTTCCAGTTAACTCTAATGATCGTTTCTTTTGCTGTGCAGAAGCTGTGGAGTTTAATTAGATCCCATTTGTCTGTTTTGGCTTTTGTTGCCATTGCTTTTGGTGTTTTAGTCATGAAGTCCTTGCCTGTGTCTATGTCCAGAGGTGTTGCCTAGGTCTTCTTCTAGGGTTTTTATGGTGTTAATTTTTATGTTTAAATTTTTCATCCATCTGGAGTTAATTTTTGTATAAAGTGTAGGAAGGGGTCCAGTTCCAGCTCCTTGCATATGGCTAGCCAGTTTTCCCAACACCATTTATTAAACAGGTAATCCTTTCCCCATTGCTTGTTTTTGTCTGGTTTGTCAAAGATTAGATGGTTGTAGATGTGTGATGTTAATTCTGAGGCCTCTGTTCTGTTCCGTTGGTCTAGATCTCTGTTTTGGTACCAGTACCATGCTATTTTGATTACTGTACCTTTGTAGTATAGTTTGAAGTCAGGTAGCATGATGTCTCCAGCTTTGTTCTTTTTTCTTAGGATTGTTGTGGCTATGCAGGCTCTCTTTTGGTTCCATATGAAGTTTAAAGTGGTTTTTTCCAGTTCCATGAAGAAGATCAACAGTAGTTTGATGGGGATAGCATTGAATCTATAAATCACTTTGTGCAGTATGGCCATTTTCACAATATTGATTCTTCCTAACCATGAGCATGGAATGTTTTTACACCTTTTTGTGTCCTGTCTTATTTCCTTGATCAGTGGTTTGTAGTTCTCCTTGAAGAAATCTTTTATATCCTTTGTTAGTTGTATTCCTAGGTATTTTATTCTCTTTGTAGCAATTGTAAATGGGAGTTTGCTTATGATTCGGCTCTCTGTTTGTCTGTTACTGGTGTATAGGAATGCTTGTGATTTCTGCACATTGGTTTTGTATCCTGAGACTTTGCTGAAGTTGCTTATCAGCTTAAGGAGGTTTTGTGCTGAGAAAATGGGGTCTTCTAAATATCCGATCATGTCATCTGCAAATAGGGACAATTTGACTTCTTCTTTTCCTAATTGAATGTCCTTTATTTATTTTTTCTTGCTTAATTGCTCTGGCTAGAACTTCCAATACTATATTTCTTTTGTCATATATGTTTGTGTGTTTTCTTTATCTTTTTATTTCCCAAACATGTTAGAATAATTTTGCTAATTTCTAAAATCATGATAATCATATTAAAATAAACTTGTGATTTCAATTCAGATTGAAGATTTCTATTTTTATTACTCTTTTGAATTATGTTTTAGTATTACATTTTCACCCTCTACTCACCAATTAGATATATTACTATTTAGTATTTTCTATTGTTAGGTTTCATCCAGGATGTGTAACATGTAACTTTAATTTATCACACTGCACCTTCAAAGAACACTATACTACTTTATGTAAAATGTAAAAAACATTATAAAATATATATTTATGTGTCTTCTCCTTTCCTTCATGCTATTGTGGTCATGTGGTTTATTTTTACTTGTGCTGTGTATCTCGTAGTATGTTTATATAGCTTCTGCTTCAAAGGGTCAAACATGTTTGGAAGCAAGTTTTATTTTTAAAGGGTAAATATCTTTTATGTTATTTACATTCTTATTACTAGCAACACTATTTCTTTTGTAAAAATTTTAGTTTCTATCTATAATTATTTTTCTTTATACTATATAATATTCCTTAATATTTCTTATGTTGTCATTTTTTCAGCTTTTATAGGAAAATGTCTTATTTCTCCTTTGGTTTGAATAACATTTTTTATAAGCATAAAGCTTCCAAGTTGGGGATTTTTTAAATTTTTCTTTAATTCTATAGACAATTGCTTTCCTGTCTATTGAGTTGCTTTTTTCTTTTAGCATGGAAAAATTTTTGGAAACATATATATAATGTAAAATTTATGACAGCAACTAAATGCATAATTCAGTGGCATTTTATATAATCATCACTACCATTCATTTCCACAACTTTTTCATCATCCCAGACAGAAACTCTACCCATTACACTGTAACTCCCCATTTCTCTCTAGTCTCAGCTCCAGCGTTTGCTATCGACTTTCTACCCTTACAATTTTGACAATTCTAGGTACCTCAAATGAATTGAATCATAGGTTTTGTTTTTTGTGTTTGGCTTATTTCACATATCATGTCTTCAAGGTTCATTCACGTTATAGTACTTATCAGAATTTCATTCCTTTTGAAAGGCTGAATAATATTCCTTTGTGTATGTATATCACATTTTGTATGCCAATTCGTCTGCTTTTTCAGTCTTTTAAAAACTGACAGATAACATATGTTTTAACATGTACAAAATGATGCTTTGAAGTATACATATATACATACACACACATTGTGGAATAGTTAAATCTAGCTAATTAACAAATGTATTCCCTCACATAGTTATGGTTACTGTTTTTGTGGCAGCAGCATATAACATCTACTCTCTTTACACTTTTCAAGAATACCATGTATTATTATTAATAGTAGTAATTTTACTAAACTATAGAGATTTTAAAATTCATTCTTCCCCTCTACCTATAATTATGTATCCTTTGGCCAACATCTCACTACTTCTACCTTCCTTCTCCCTAACCTACCCAGCATCTTGTAATCACCGTTGTACCTTCAACTTCTATGAGATTAACTTTTTTAGCTTCCATAGATTGATAAAATCTTTTAGTATTTGTCTTTCTTTGCCTATCTAAGTTCACGTAACCTAATGTCTTCCGGGTTCACCCATGTGTTGCTAATGGCAGGATTCATTCTTTTTTATGGCTGAATGGTGCTTCTTTGATTATACCCAACAAATGGTTAAACCAATGAAATATAATGGTATAACCAATGTTATAACCAATGAAATGTCATTCAGCCATAGAAAAGAATAATTCTTATATTGGGAATTTTTTCAACTTTTGTCTGAATATGTCTTAATTCACCTTTGGTTTGAATAAAACATTTTCTTTATCCACTCATCATCTCATGAACACTTAGGTTGATTCCACATGGTGGCTGCAATAAACATGGGAATGCAGATATCTCTTTTACCTAATGATTTTATTTCCTGTGGATATGTCTCTAGTGGTGGGTTTGCTGGATCACATGGTAGTTATATTATTAATTTTTTGAGGAATTCCATACTGTTTTTCATAATAGCTGTACTGGCTTGCATTATGTTTAATGAGAAGTAAGCTTTTATTTTTATATTTGTTTCCCTGTATATACCTTTGTTCTTTGCTGCTATTAAGATTTTCTTTGAATTATTGATTTCTAGCATTTTAATATGACATTTTGAAGTGATTTTCTTTAGTTTTATTCTACTCTGATTCTGCTGAGTTTCATTTACCTGTAGGTTTATCGAAATTTGGAATGTATTTGATCATTATTTCTCCAAATGCTTTTCTCCTCACCTTGCCCCAAAACCCAATTATACACTTGTAAAAGTGCTAATATTGCTTCAAATTAATGAAGTTCTATTTAATTTTAGATTTTGTACTAGCTGTTTCATTTTGAATAGTTTCTGTTAATCTGTCTTCAAGTTCTTGATATTTTTTGTTTATATAATCTCATCTGCAATTTTGCCTATGTACTATTATTTTTAAATTACAGAATAGTGCTTTCTGATGCAGAAATTTAGTTTTCGTGGTTTTCTTTAAATCTCTATACATATTTACAAGAGCTGTTTTTAAGACCTTTTTGATAATTACGTTATATTAATTTTTCTGATAAATGTGCTAATTATTTTCCTGGTTATGGGTGATATTTTCCTGTCTAATAAATTTTTATTAGATGCTAGATTATGTAAATTTTATAGCTGAATTTCTGTATCTTTTTGTTTGCTTCCAGGACGTTTACTTTTGTTCTAGTCAGTAGTAAATAAATTGGCTCAGCTTGATTTTTTAATCTTATGTATACATCTTTTTTTTTTTTTAATTATACTTAAGTTCTGGAGTACATGTGTAGATCATGCAGGTTTGTTACATAGGTATGCATGTGCCATGGTGGCTTGCTGCATCTATCCCCTGTCATCTACGTTAGGTCTTTCTTCTAATTTTAGCCCTCCCCAATCCTGCCAACCCCTGCTATCCCTCCCCTAGCCACACCATCCCCCAACAGGCCCCTGTGTGTGATGTTCCCCTCCCTATGTCCATGTGTTCTTATATTTCAACACCCACTTATGAGTGAGAACATGCAGTGTTTGGTTTTCTCTTCTTGTGTCAGTTTGCCAAAAATGATGGTTTTCAGGTTCATCCATGTACCTGCAAAGGACATGAACTCATCCTTTTTAATGACTGCATAGTATTCCATGGTGTATATGTGCCACATTGTCTTTATCCAGTCTATCATTGATGGGCGTTTGGGTTGGTTCCAAGTCTTCACTATTGTGAACGGTTCCACAATAACCATACATGTGCAGAATGATTTATAATCCTTTGGGTATATACCCAGTAATGGGAATGCTGGGTCAAATGATATTTCTAGTTCTAGATCCTTGAGGAATCACCATAGCATCTTCCACAGTGGTTGAACTAATTTACACTCCCACCAACAGTGTAAAAGCATTACTGTTTCTCCACATTCTCTTCAGCATATGTTGTCTCCAGATTTTTTAATGATCACCATTCTAACTGGTGTCAGATGGTATCTCAATGTGGTTTTGATTTGCATTTCTCTAATGACCTGTGATAATAAGCTTTTTAAAATATTTGTTGGCTGCATAAATGTCTTCTTTTGAGAAGTGTCTTTTCATATCCTTTACCCACTTTTTGATGGGGTTGATCATTTTTTTCTTGTAAATCTACTTTGGTTCTTTGTAGATTCTGGATATTAGCCCTTTATCAGATGAATAGCTTGCAAAAATTTTTCCCATTCTGTTGGTTGCCAGTTCACTCTAATTATAGTTCTTTTGCTGTGCAGAAGTTCTTAAGTTTACTTTGATCCCATTTTTCTATTTTGGCTTTCGTTGTCATTGCTTTTGGTGTTTTGGTCATAAAGTCCTTGTCTCTGCCTATGTCCTGCATGGTATTGCCTAGGTTTTCTTCTCGGGTTTTTATGGTGTTAGATCTTATGCATAATCTTTAATTCATCTGGAGTTAATTTTTGTATAAGGCATAAGGAATGGATCCAGTTTCAGCTTTCTGCATATTGCTAACCAGTTTTCCCAACACCATTTATAAATAGGGAATCCTTTCCCCCTCGCTTGTTTTTGTCATGTTTATCAAAGACCATATGGTTGTAGATGTGTGGTGTTACTTCGGAGACCTCTGTTCTGTTCCATTGGTCTAGCTCTGTTTTGGTACCAGTACCATACTGTTTTGATTACTGTACCTTTGTAGTATAGTTTGAAGTCAGGTAGCATGATGCCTCCAGCTTGGTCTAGACCACATTTCAGGTCCAGTTTCATTACAGTACTAAAGCAAGACAAAGGATCTTCATTAAATGTTGGTGACATGCGAAATCTATTATTTCTGATTCTTTCAAATATAAACATTTCCTAAGCTTATGCAAGTTCCAGAATGTTTTCAGCTAAGAGTTCTTAAGTGTTTGCTTCTTCCTGGGTCTGAGTCTTCCTCTATGGCATGTATTTTATAAAACCCAAGCTGATTTCACAGCAAAACATGTTTCTAGATGTCTGTCTCTGTATAACATCCTGGTCCTTGGTATTCTGCCCTGCAATTCCAACTGACTTTGACTCTCTGAATTTTGATTCCTGTCTCTAAATCTCAGCAAAGTCACTGTAGTCAGGCTTCCCTACACAAGTCTCTAGTAAATGTCTCAAGGCAGAAAGCAAGTTTTATCAAAGGACTCACTTGACCAGTTTTCCTAATCAAGCTGAGGCAATATCTTTAATCAAATAAAAACAGTAACAATAGAAATAGAAAGGTAAAAAAGAGGTTGGTGTTTTTACTTTCTCTATTTAGGTAAGCCAGTGGAACCCCGACTTACGGTGGTTCAACATATGCTTTTTTGACTATGATCGTACAAAAGCTATACCCATTCAGTGCCCATACAACCATTCCATTTTTCACTTTCAGTATAGTATTTAACAAATCATGTGAAATATTCAATACTTTATTATATAATAGGCTTTGTCTTAAATGATTTTGCCCAACTGCAGGCTAATGTAAGTGTTCTGAGCACATTTAAGGTAGACTAGGCAAAGATATGATGTCTGGTAGGTAAGGTGTATTTGATACACTTTTGATTTATAACATTTTCAGCTCATGATGAGTTTGTCCAGACATAATTCCATTGTAAGCTGGAAGCATCTATACAATTTCTCACTTGTTTATATCAGTGTTAATGCTTTACATATTTACAGAGCTAACCTACTAAGATAATAATGAGCACATTTGTGCCTTTTATGTTATAAAACTACCTAGATCTCTCCAATCTAACGTAAATTAGTGTAAAATGACTTCATTTTAAGACAACAAACTTTTTCAAAAATAAAATTTTATAAAAGAAACGATACAAATTGTAAATGCCATTCTAGTGATAAAAATTTACACAAGGAACAGAGTATCTGCATTTGCACCAAGCAGTTTGTAAGCACCACCTTTTGCACAGTTTAATGAACCAATTTGAACTAGTAGATAATTTGTATAGAATTGTATTAAAAAGTTATCTAAAAATCTTGAAATATTTTCAAAAAATTACCAGAAATTGATTTTTTTTCTGTACTTTGTGAAGTAAAAATGAATGAGTCTACAGATCAAAAACTGTATGTCCGGCAATGTTCTGGTTACTTCATAAGCTTTCATTTAATCTTCATCAAAGCCCTTTGAATTATTCACTATTATTCCTCCTTTCTGCACAACTGAACTTAAGATACAAGTTTATTGATTTCCCAAGATCTAACAATGCTGGGATTTCAACCTAATTATTGTATTCCCAAAGCTGTTTTCTTTCCCCTAAACACAATACTTTTTTATCATTGCCTCTTATCACCTCCTAATTGCATACTACGTATTATCATTATACATCCAAAATTCCTACAAGTGCAGTGGGCAGAATATATCGGAAAATGTTATTTTGCTTTTCTCCTTCCCTCTGAAGTCCAACTCACATACGTGTATGACTGAGATATAGATAGACAATTTACTGGAATGGAAACAAAGGAAGGAAGAAAAGGTCTAGTGTCCACACATACCAGCAAAACAAAACAAAACACCAATTTTGATAGTTTTTCCCAAAATATCTGTTATTCTATTTTTTCACAATGTTTCCATTTTTTCCTCTTCTCTTTCATCCTCTCATGGTTCCATTTTCTTTATTGCTCTCTTCTCCTGCCTTTCCCATTCCTGCCACTTTTAGCCTCTGTATGTTCAATATCTACTAAGGATTTCCAACATTTTTCTTCTTTTGGTGTATTAGTTCATTTTCATACTGCTAATCAAGACATACCAGAGACTGAGTAATTTATTAAGAAAACAGATTTAATGGACCACAGTTCCACATGGCTGGGGAGGCCTCACAGTAATGTCTGAAGGAAATGGAGAAAGGCATGTCTTACATGGTGGTAGGCAAGAGAGAGTATGTGCAGGGGACCTGCCATTTATAGAACCATCAGATTTCATGAGACTTTTTCACTATCATGAGAACAGCATGGGAAAAATGAGCCACCATCATTCAGTTACCTCCCACCAGGTCCCCACCATGACCCATGGGGATTATTACAATTCGAAGTGAGATTTTGGTGGGGACACAGAGCCAAATTAAGTCATTTAGTAATCACTTTTGTTCTCTATCAAGTTAGGTATGTGTCTTAAGAGGCCTAACAAAAGCAAGTTATCTCAATTAATTCACGTAAAAAATATGTCATGCAAACTGCTAAGAGATTATTTACTTTATACATTATTACTCATATGTATTTTTAATATAATAGTTCAAATTTAACTGTCAATATAAGTTAAAATCAATGACTGAAAGGAAATATGAACTCCAGTGCTTCCAAAGCAGTACTACATAATAATTAAAAATACATCTGAAAATTTGCACCTCATATATATTTTTTTCTCTTCTCCATTCTACTAGGTAGACAGGTACTAATATAATAAAAATAGTTGATAACAATGAAACAGTAATATCCGTGAAAATTAAGCCGAAGTAACTCTTTTTAATACTCATAGGAAATAATAGATTATAATTGACATCACAGGTTAGTAATACTTTTATAAGTATAAGGACACTTAGTCAATTCCTGAAATAAAGTTGAATGTAAAAAAAAATAAATAATTTGGATTTACTGATGCAGACTGAGCATCTCTAACCCAAAAATCCAAAATCCAAAATGTTCCAAATTTTGCAACACATAAGTACTTAACACAAACATTCTTTTATGCACAAAAAATGAAAAATATTATGTAAAATTACCTTTCATCTGTGGGTATAAAATGTAAATATAACATCAATGAATTTTGTGTTTAGACTTGAGTTCCATCCCCCAGATATTTCATTATGTATATATAAATACTCCAAACTCTGGAAAAAGCAGAAATCCAAACTTCTGGTTCCAAGCCTTTCAGATAAGGGATATTTGACCTGTGTGAATTGCAACAACAAATTGTTAATATAATTATTTATCAATTTTCTAAAGAACTTTCTTAAAAGTTGTGAATGATTTACATTCACACTAACTTTTATGTTATAGCTTAAAATAATAGAAAAATGGAAGGAATGATGTCCAAGTAGCAGACCAGCTTTGATAGTCTTCATACTGTTATTTTATACTTACTAAGCATGACGCAGTAAAGCAGTCGGTATGTTTCACAATTTTAAGTCTTTCCCAACTGTGCTACAGCATTTTACTTCACATGTGTATGTGAGTGTGCATAAGTGCATTTATGGGTGTTGTAATCATTTTTTTTTCAAAAGTACTAATACTTGATTTGGAAAATAAACTAGTAAAATTCCCAAGCAATTTAACCCTGAGGAGTTAAAAACTGGATTAGTTATAAGAGAAAAAATATAACATATTGGAGGAGACATGCAATACTTGATAAGGCATTTCAGAATTATTCCTTGAATTAATGTAAGTTTTTAAGTGAGTGAAGGCACAGAGAATTCAAATAATTATGTCCAAGTAACTCCTATGAGGGCTTTCAGATGTCTAAAAGTTATTATAAGGAAACTGTTTTAATGATCAAAAAACAAATGTTAGAATTTGGACAAGAACTTGAATTATCCCTAAGTTTGTCACTGTAGCAGAGAAGAAATACAGAAAAGAAGCCACTACAAACTATTTTAATAGGAGTTATTTAAGAAAGTAAAGTGTTTAGCATTGGGAATAACCTAATTTGCTCACTATTTTCCAGAATTTCTGGGGGAATAAGCTCATTACAGCTGAAAGGCCAACTGCAGGAATTTTTTAAATGAGAATACTGTACTTGTCATGACTGGAATAATTGGTAGCATTTTATCTAGAAACTTTCTGAAAACTAAAACACAAAAATAAACTATATTGCTCTAAAACCTACACTAAAGCAATTTAGATATATGGTATTATACAATTTTTTATCTTAGGAGAAATAATATAGAACCTTTCTTACTTAAGAGTAAAATTGCCATTAACCAAGATTAATAAGAGAGATAAAAGTATTGAATGCTAATTTACCAGAGACCTAAGAGACTTTCAGTATACAGATAGCTAATGCCAGACTGTTTTAATAACTTTTTAATTGTGTGTTAATTATTTATTCATTAAATTGTTTATTCTAGTACTTCATCCAGAGTCTCTGGTGGTCTTGGATGAAGGAATTTAAGCCCTTACTTGCTTGTAAATCACGAAGCAGGCATTTTAATTGCATTTAAATTAGTTGCAATGGGGAAACGTGTGAGAATAGGCATGGAACTCTATCACATTTCATGAGCTTACCCTTACTCCTGAATCATAAATTTCAGCATTTAAATATTAGCTCTCAAATTAATATGATTCTGTTGACTTAATTTTGGGACTTAGATTATGTTAATTTATAGTAAATGTATGTCATAGAACTGGGCATGGTGGTGCACACCTATTATCTCTGCTACTCAAAACGGTGAGGCAGGAGGATCATTTAAGCCCAGGAGTCCTGTATTGTAATGCACAATAATCACACCTGTGAATAGCCACTGCACTCCAGCCTGGACAACATAGTAAGACTCTGTTTACAAAAACAAATAAATAAATGTATATCACTGGAAGATCAGGGCATATTGTTTATAATCAGAGTTTTCAATGACATGGAACCATAATTAAGCAAACAATATATCCTTTCTTTTACAATTACTTATGAGCCAAGGATATGGACTAATACAACATGATCTCTTTCCTTGATGTGATCATGATCTAGTGGAAGATATAGTGGTGAAAACAAAGTACTAAAACATGATGAGATAACAGTAAAATATTGTGAATTTACAAAGGAGAAGGCACAGTTTGGAGATTAGTATTAAACCAACTTTTGAGGGATTCACTAGAATATAACCAAATTATAGATTTTATTCCCAGGGAAATGCCCAGCAGCATTAGAGAATGTTTTAGAAGCAGCAAAATTAGAGGAAATAGAGTTTAGGGACATATAGACAGAGAAGATAGAACTGAAAGTAAGTGTGAATTTCACTAGTAAATGGTACAGTACATCAATGTTAAATTTTATTTTATTTTATTTTATTTCATAGATAGCAAACTGACTCTCAGTTTGAATTTTAAAACATATTGCAAAAAGTTGATAAATTGTATTTTCCCTTTAAAAAATAATTCTGTTATCAAAGGAAAATACGGATGAAAATGCTGATTTCCTTGAGGGTAAGGAGAACAGAGAGAGTAGATAAACACTATAGAGAAGGGATAATAAAGGTCTGAGCAAGGAAATGGCAGTGGGTTGAAAAGGAGTAGGGCAATTTCAGGAAACTATGCTGAGGTTGTTAACTGATTCTATGTGGGTGCGAAGTGGATAAATTGCCAAAGGAAATTCTTGAGTTTTTAGCTTGGGGTTATAATGAAGCTATTAACTAACATAAGAAACCTAACAGAAGTTGAATTAATTTTAGTCATACTGGAGACGCTTACTTTTTTGTCCTAATATATCCAAGGACATAGATGTACCTTATCTTTTCCAATGGATCCTATTACACTGGAGCACTGGGTAGGCAACACTGCAATTCTAACAAAAACTTTTACTAACTTTCTTAGTCCAAAAAGTCCACTTGTTCATGTACAATTTACAGAATGAGAAATGGTAGTATAAAAAGTTCTGGGATTCAGGTTTTTGACAAACTTGTGAAATGACCTGACCTCAAGTTTCACAGGGAAGTTAAATTTTCATTATATAATTTACCTCTAAGAAAGTAGGAAGTCAATTCCAAAGAAGTTTTTCAGTCATGCAGAAAAATCAGGAAACATTCAACGTAAGTGCATACACAAGGGTCCAGAGATCAGGAAGCCAAAGGAGGCAACTAGAATAGTACTTACTTGTAAGGTGAATGCCGATGACCTGGTAAGTTTGTTTGACCTTTGTACTGTGATGCTGCACTCAGCACCCAGCAGAGGTGATCATTCACTTTAGAATATTGTTATGCTCGTCACCAGCCACTGTAACTTTAATAAGTTATGTAGGAACTATGAAAGAAAATATTTTTAAAATGGATTATTTAGTTATCAGAGAATAGAATACAGCTACTTCTAGGATCCTAAATTTCAGAAAATAATTCCAATTTATATCAATTAGATGAAAGCAACCTACGTAGTTCATGAATTATTAACTTTGAGAATACATAAACTAGAAAATTTTAAGTCATTGCTAATACAATTTATTTCAAAGTAATTGTCATTAAAATATATTTTGTTACTAACAACATTTTTTTACATTGTAAGCATTTTATATTATTCCTGAAAACAAATTGTATGTTAAAAATAGATTTGGCAAAAATATGTTTTTAGATATTGTCGATTAGGTTGATATGCTAACCCCGCATTTTGTGGAACTAAGGCATTCATTTAAAAAATCACATTTAACTTAGGTCGTTTTTTAGATTACAAGGTTTTTAAAATGTATTTTGTTCTCCTTCTACACACAGGTGCATGCATGTGCACACCCATGCACAAACACACATGCACACATTATCTAAGCATATAAGCAAGGTCCAAATGGAGGTTCTGAAAAATAAAATCTTAAGAAGCCAGCTAATATTCATTTACTTTGAATTTGCAGAATCTTTGTCAATGCTTTGGGAGCATGTACTTTTTTCAAAATAGCCCAGGAAGAGCTCCAGATGTATGAACTAATATTTCACATATTTTTTTGGTATAAAAGAATTAATTTTTTAATGCAAGGTGATTTATTTGGGAAAAGTACTTATTTTGACATTAAGAATAGTTCACTACAAGGGTGTGTGAGTTCAAGCTTATTTCACATCTAGTCTCTTAGACATTTATTGTTTCTTCTTTAAGCTGAAGAGGAAAAACAAAAATAAAATTTTTAATTTGATTGCTAAAAGAAATAACCTTTCTAGCCCATTTATTCACTGGACTCAGTGTGTGAGTGTTTTTTATTCATCTCTCTCGGAGTCAGGGTTTGCAAGACAGACCCCAGCAGGTGGCGATCTACGTCTCATATAATCAATTATAGTATATAAATATTAAATTTCTATTTCAATTTTCAGATTAAAAACAGAGGCTCAAACAAGTTACCTCATGTGCTCCAGTCTGCACAGTAAGTATGGTGGAGCTGGAGTTCAAATCCTTATCTGTGTAGCACCAAATTCAGGCTCTTAGTCATCACACTGTGTTGCTTTCCCCAGCTATGTAAACAGAATATTCTAAAAACAGAGGCAGATAAGAAATAGTCAATTTGTGGAATATCTTATAGTAAAATGAGTAAATAACATGTAGAAGAAAAACTTCCTTTATTGATATTATGAAAACTCCGTGCATAAATTTCTCTAGGCATAGGAACCCATGTGGATTCTCATTAGATTATCTATGATTTGGAGTAGATATAACCTGAAATCATCAATTTAGACTCTGGCATACAGTTCTGCCCAAGTGTTTTCATTCTTTATCCTGGCTATCATTAGTATGTTGAGAGGTCATAATTTAAATGATTAAAATTACTTCTGAAAGTATTTTTACATATTAGAAAATGGTCATGTTTCCCATGTAAATACAGATATATGTTTATGAAAACACAATATATGCACACAAACATATGCAAAAACTAAGAATAACCTGGACTCATAAGAAACAGACACATGGTGCATCCTTACACAACTATAATAAAACTCTAAATATCTATTGAAAAATATTGACATTTATATTTACAAATATGAAACAGTTTTAATCCTTTCTGTTTTACTTGGCAGGATCATCAATCAATAATGACAATAAGTAAATAATTACATTTCACATATTCATAGAAATTTTTCATTGAAGGGAAGTTCAAGTAATTTGATTACTATGAAATTTCCTGTTTCAATCAGAATAGGCTATGTTATGCCAAAGTTGCTTAAAAAACAATATTTATTATTTATATTGTGTGTTCATTATGAATTGTCTGTGTCCTCTGTTTTAATTCCATCTCAAGGCAATGGGATGTGACTTCTACCATTTGGATAACAGTCACCTTGGCAAGGGAAAAGGACCTGTTGAGTTCTTCATGGGCACTTAAATATTCGTAGTTGCAAGTTACATGGAAATTCTGCTGTTAGTCCATTGTCAAAAGCAAGTTACATGGTCTTGCCTAACTCAAGTATGTATATTGAAGAAAGGGAAATTATTTGTGAACAACCCTAAAATATAAAACATTTTCCTTTTCACTAAATCAACGAAAAAGCATTCATGATAAACCAAATGTCATGTTAAATTTGTTAAAATAGAGGGGAGGATCCAAGATGGCCGTTTAGGAACAGCTCAGGATTGCAGCTCCCAGTGAAAGCACAGAGGCTGAGTGGACGCCGCGTTTTTATTGCCCACAGACTAGGAAATTCCCGGGCGGAGGAGCTCCACGGTTGCCAGCGCGGCTGTTTCGGCCAGCGCGGCTGTGCCCCACGCGGCTGCTTTGTCGGCGCCCCGGAGCAGCGGTTCTCCGTACAAAATACACCGGTCCGGGTGCCCTTTTGGCTGGTGATTGGAGCCACGGGAAGTTGCCCATTCGCCGGTTCAAAAAGGGGACTGAGCAGAGAACCAGGACAGTAGCTTCCAGGGCAAAAAAGAAAAAAAGTGCCACAAACCTCAGTGCCACTGTTTAAGCCAGTGCAGTGAGTGGCCGCAGGGGAAAACAAACAGACCCTGGTGCCTCTTCAACAGGCGACTGGAACACCAACTTAAAAAAGGCTCTGAGGCAGGGAGCCAGGTGGTCAGGCTCGGCTGGTCCCACCCCCACAAAAGAACAGCAACCAGAAACTCTGGATT
>NW_016107503.1:830988-871826 GCF_001604975.1 Cebus imitator
AAACCTAATAGACATTTACAGAACTCTCCACCCCAAATCCACAGAATATACATTCTTCTCAGCACCACATCACACCTACTCTAAAATTGACCACAAAATTGGGAGTAAATCACTCTTCAGGAAATGCAGAAGAACGGAAATCGTAACAAACAGTCTCTCAGACCACAGTGCAATCAAGTTAGAACTCAGAATTCAAAAACTAACCCAGAACTGCACAGCTTCATGGAAACTGAACAACTTGCTCTTGAATGTTGACTGGATAAACAATGAAATGAGGACAGAAATAAAGATGTTCTTCGAAACCAACGAGAATGAAGACACAACATACCAGAATCTCTGGGACACATTTAAAGCAGTCTCTAGAGGAAAATATATAGCAATAAGTGCCCACATGAGAAGGAAGGAGAGATCAAAAATTGACACCCTATTGTCAAAACTGAAAGAGCTAGAGGAGCAAGATCAAAAAAGCTCAAAGTCTAGCAGAAGACAAGAAATAGCTAAGATCAGAACAGAACTGAAGGATATAGAGACACAAAAAACCCTTCAAAAAATCAATAAATCCAGGAGCTGGTTTTTTGAAAAGATCAACAAAATAGACTTCTAGCCAGAATAATAAAAAAGAAAAGAGAGAATAACCAAATTGATGCAATAAAAAACGATAAAGGGGATATCACCACAGATTCCACAGAAATTCAAACCATCATCAGAGATTATTACAAACAACTCTATGCACACAAACTAATAAACCTGGAAGAAATGGATAAATTCCTGGACACTTGCCTCCTGCCAAGCCTAAACCAGGAGGAAGCCGAAACTCTGAACAGACCCATAACAAGGTCTGAAGTTGAGGCAGCAATTAAGAGCTTACCACCCAAAAAAAGCCCAGGTCCAGACGGGTTCATAGCTGAATTCTACCAGATATAGTAGACAGTGTGGCGATCCCTCAAGGACCTAGAAATAGAAATTCCATTTGACCCAGCAATCCCATTACTGGGTATATATCCAAAGGATTACAAATCGTTCTACTATAAGGACACGTGCACACAAATGTTCATTGCAGCACTGTTTACAATAGCAAAGCCCTGGAACCAACCCAAATGCCCATTGACAATAGACTGGATTGGGAAAATGTGGCACATATACACCATGGAATATTATGCAGCCATCAAAAATGATGAGTTTGGGTCCTTTGTAGGGACATGGATGATCCTGGAAACCATCTTTCTCAGCAAACTGATAGAAGAGCAGATCAAACACCGCATGTTCTGACTCATACGTGGGTGTTGAACAATGAGAACACATGGACACAGGGAGGGGAGCACTACACACTGGGGTCAGTTGGGGGGAAATAGGGGAGGGACGGTGGGGGGTGGGGAGCTGGGGAGAGATAGCAAGGGGAGGAATGCCAGATGTAGGTGATGGGGAGGAAGGCAGCAAATCACACTGCCACGTGTGTACCTATGCAACAATTTTGCATGTTATTCACATGTGCCCCAAAACCTAAAATGCAATAAAATAAATGGGAAAAAAAATTTGTTAAAATATTTAAATACACAAAATTCTATTTATACATAATAGTAATGCTAAATCTAATGATCAGTTCTATCTTAATATGCTTCCTGGTAACAAACAGCAGTTAGGGCTCAGGAAAAATCTTTTCCATCTAACTTGCTTTATATATTTGAAAATACATTTAATTGTATGCAAATATCTTGAAATGTGGGTAATGCTGCCGCCAGCATTACTGACAAACAATACTTTAAATTACAAGGACAATTTGAATAGCAGAATCTTTTAAATTACAGAATTACAAAATTTATGAATTTATTAAAGTCTTTCTGTCATATAGCTGAAAGCCCTCTACCACTTAGCATTATTTTTCAATAGTGTGAGGTGCCTTTAATTATTTATTTATTTGCTTCTTCTATGTTTCAATTAATGGCTGTAGTTCTGGAAACAATATACTTTAATGTAGTATACCAAAATTGTACCGTACAACTAAACAATTCATATTCAGTAGAAACCACACTTTGAATTTTGATCTTGAACTAACCCTAGGTTAGTGATATGCAATGTGATTCTATTTGACAGTGCTGGGCAGTGGCAGCAAGCCATTCTGTTTTTCACTTCTTTTAGTACAGTAACCAATGAATTACATGAGATATTCAACACTTTGTTATAAAATAGAGTTAGTGTTAATTTTGCCCAACTGTAGGCTGATGTAAGTATCCTGAGAATGTTTAAGACAGGCTCGGGTAAGCTATGATGTTTGATAAGTTATGTTTATTAAATGTATTTTTGACTTAACAATATTTTCAACTTATGGATATATCAGAATATAACTCCATTGTAAGTTGAGAAGTATCTGCTAGTTGATATTTATTTTTAGTTAAAATTTATTGAAAATGTGTGTATTCAAAAATAAGTTTTATGCATGTTTTTATTATCAAATTAATCTAAATGTGAAAAATTGTTACTATATAATTATCAATTTTGTTAAAATGAAGAGAAGATAAACATTTTATGGAATGCATAATGACTTGTTAAATGCAGTATGTTTATTTATTTGCTTATTCAATAACATGAACAAATCAACAGAACACAGACATATATTATAATAATGTTGCCTTTATATTTTGCTTACCAATAGATAAATCATAGATTTACTCAATTTTTTTTTAATTTTGTCAGTATGTATTCATATTTTTCATGCTATGTGGATATCTTACCTTTTATGTAACTGCTATTTTGATTTTTATATTTTGAATGTTTGGAATTACGTGACCACATTTGTAGTTTGTCCCCATCTCTATGCACGCTAGAAACAGTAACACTCCTAATCTTTTCTCATCTTACATAACACTTTTTAGCCTTCTATAACATACCCTTCTGTTACTCAAAACCTTGAATATTTTTAGTTCGATTAAGATGAGATTTTTGATACTATATCTTTATTTATATTTACCACGTAGAACAAGAGTTGGGTCAAATAGGATTCACCATTTGTTTTGTAAGACCTGTGATCTAAAATTGTTTGATGATCTTTGGAAAGGCCACAGGGAGCCTAGAAAATTTACACTGATGGCATCTAAATTTTTCTGCATTATTGGTATGTTTTCACAAAAACTCATTCTGTGAATAAAATGACTCATTTCTGAAAGCATTACTACTTCAGAATTCAAAAAAAACTTACCCACAATGTTAAAGGAATTTCTCACTTTTCTTTTTTTTTTGCTAAAACTGTTGCTAATTTGGAATGCAACTTTGATTTCACAAGTTCAAATTATCTCTATGACTTAAAACTATTTTCTCTGAGAATAGATGTTTTATTTATGATGACATCCAATGTGCTTCAGAGTGTTTAAAAATCAGGATATTTTAGACATCGATCGCCTATTTGATGAATTCATAGATGCAAAGAACCTGATTGAGAAACAGCTGCACTCCAAGAAAACCCGTACATTTGAATGGTTGGACATTTTTGGACAGCTAGGAATGAATTCATACAAGTCTAAAAACCTGCAGTTGCCAGTAGTTAAAAGTCTAGATAGTCCATGTTTAAACACTTTTGTTGAGAAGAGATTTAACTAATCTCCTCATATTATGCTGACACTACAAATCAGAAATCAGTGTAATGTGAGATTTATAAAGGCAAAGCTGCAAGTCAAATTGAATTTTACTTTTGACTCTATTCAGTTTTACAAATACATTAAGAAAAAATGGTTGTCCTAAAGGCTTCATGCAATTCAGAGGAGTGTTTCTGGAAAAGAAAACAAAGAGTAAAATGTCTTACTTTATCATAAGGCAAAAATAAACTTATTTTTTGTTAAATAGAGGTAATATATGTTTATTTTTATTGTATTTAGATTCCTTTTGAAAAGACATATATATTAAGAATATACAAAAATATAGGTTACAAAATTTGATACCCAATCAATATTACTATTGATATTTTTACATTGATTTTGTATCCACTTTGCTAAAGCTGTTCATTATAGGGGTTTTGGGGCAGAGATTATTGGGTTTTCCAGGTATAAAATCATGTCATCAGCAAAAATATAATTTGACTTCCTCTTTTCCAACTTGGATGCCTTTTATTTTTTTTCTCTTACTTGATTTCTCTAGTTAGGACTTTCAGGACTATGTTGAGTACAAGTGGTGAGAGTGAACATCCTTGCTTGTTCCAGGTCTTAGGGGAAATACTTTTAACTTTTCCCCATTCAGTATGATGTTGGCTGTGGGTTTGTCATAGATGGCTCTTATTATTTTGAAGTATGTTACTTCAGTGCCTAGTTTGTTGAAGGTTTTTTATCAAAAGGTATGTTAGATTTTATTGAGTGCTTTTTTTTCTGCATCTATTGAGATGATCATGTGGTTATTGTTTTTACTTCTGTTTATATGGTGTGTCACATTTATTGATTTGCCTGTGTTGAAGCATTCTTGAATTCCTGGAATAAAGCCCACTTGACTGTGATGAATTATCTTTTTGATATGCTGTTGAATTTGGTTTGCTAGTATTTTTTTTTAATGATCTTTGCATTTATGTTCTTCAGGAATATTCACCTGCATTTTTCTTTTTGTGTTGTGTCTTTGCCTGATTGGGACTTCAGAGCAATATTGTATTTGTAGAATGAGTTAGAGAGGACTCCTGCTTCCTTGATTTTTTTGGAATAATTTCAGTAAAATTGGTACAAGCTCTTCTTTGCATGCATGCCTGGTAAAATTCAGCCATGAATCCATCTTATCCTGGGTTTGTTTGTTCAAAGACTATTCATTACTAATTCAATTTAATTACTCATTATTGGCCAGTTTATCATTTCTATTTTTTCCTGGTTCGATTCTTAGGAAGTTGTATATTTCCAGGAATTTATCGTTTTCTTCTTTGTTTCCCAGTTTGTGTACAGAAAGGTGTTTATGGTAGTTTCTGATGGTCTTTTGTATATCTGTGGTATCAGTAGTAATGTCTCTTTTATCGTTTCTATTGTACTTATTTGAATCTTTTTATCTTGGTTAATCTAGCTAGTGGTCAGTGCATTTTGTTTATGCTTTCAAGTAATTAACTTTTTGCTTTGTTGATCCTTTGTATAATTTGTGTTGGTCTAACTTCTACTTAGTTCTGCTCTGGTCTTTGTTATTTCTTTTCTTTTCTGCTAGCTTTGGGTGTGGTTTGTTCTTGTTTTCCTAGTTCTTAGAGGTGCAACATGAGGTTGTTAATTTGAGATCTTCCTATATTTTTATGTAGACATTTAGCACTGTAAACTTTCTTAGCACTACTTTTGCTGTATCCCAGAGGTTTGGGTACACTGTGTCTATATTATTTTGGGGTTTGAATTTTATTTTAATTTCTTCCTTATTTCTATTGTTTATCCAAGAGTAATTCAGGAGTAAGTTACTTACTTTCCACATTCTTGTGTGGTTATGGGAGTTATTCTTGGTATTGATTTTTAATTTTATTCCACTGTGGTCCAAGAAAATATATTATATGATTTTGATTTTTTAATTTTATTGAAAACATATGCTTTTGGCCAAGCATATGGTCGATTTTGGAGAATATTCCCTGTGTAGAAGATAATAATGTTAGTTCTATGATTGGTGGGTCGAATGTTCTGTAAATGTCTGGTAGGTCCATCCATTTGGTATTTAGTCCAGTTTAAGTCGAGAGTTTCTTGATTTATTTTCTGCCTTGATGATCTGTCTAATCATGTCAGATCTAGTATGTCTAGTCCTCCACTATTCTTGCATTGTCATCAATGTCCCTCTTAGGTCAAATGTATTTGTTTGGTGAATCTGGTTGCTCTGGTGTTCAGTGCATCTATTTTTATGCCTACCAACGCAACATTAATTCTGCAGCCCATGGATCAAGGAGTAATTTCAACTTTCAAGTCTTATTATTTAGGAAATATATTTCATAAGATTATAGCTGTTATAGATAGTTAAACCACTGATGGATTTGGGAAAATTCAATTGAAAATCTTCCAGGAAGGATTTATGATTCTAGAGGCCATTAAGAACATCAGTGTTTTATGGGAGGAGATCAAAGTATCAACGTTAACAGGAATTTGGAAGAAATCGATCCCAAACCCAAAAGACGATTTTGAGGGGATAAAGATTTCAGTGGAGGAAGTAGCTGCAAAGAAATAGAAAGAGAAACAGAAGTAGAAGTAGAGCCCAAAGAGGTGACTGCAATCCCATGATAAAACTTGAATGGATGAGGAGTTCCTTCTTATGGATAAGCAAAGAAAGTGGTTTCTTGAGATGGAAACTACTTCTGGTGAAGATGTTATGAACATTGTTAAAATGACAATGAAGGACTTAGAATATTACATCAATTTAGTTGATAAAGCAGTGGCAAAATTTGAGAGGATCGACTCCAGTTTTTAAAGAACTTCTACTGTGGGTAAAATACTATCAAATGGCATTGAATGCCACAGAGAAATCTTTCTTGAAGGAAAAGTCAGTTCATGCAGTAAACATTATTTTCTTATTTTAAGAAATAGTTCACAACCACCCTAGTCTTAAGCAACCACCACCCTGATCACTCAACAACAATTAACACTGAGGCAAGACTCTCAACTAGCAAAAAGAGTATGACTTGTTGAAGACTCAGATAATTGTTAGCAATTTTTTTTTTGGCAATAAGGTATTTTCAGTTAAGATTTTTATTTTTTTTTATTAGACCTAATGCTAATGCACACTTACAAAACAATAGACTATAGTGTAAACATAAGTTTTATATGCACTGGGAAAACAAAATATTTGTGTGACTTGGAACCAAACCTATCTCCAAATTATGCCTATCTCTATTTATCTATATATCTATATCTGTCTATATAGATAGATATACATGTTTATATCACTCTATATGTGTGTATATATACTATATATCTATGTATAGATAGCATTTATATCTATATATACATGTATAAAAATAAATATACATGTATATATCTACATATATTTTCTGTATACATGTATAAATAGATATATATGTATAGCTCTCTATATATTCAAAATCAAAAGCTAAAGGTAATACATTATAGGTATATATGGTTGACTGATGTGTGGAAAAAAAAAACCAAGAGTACTAAGGAAATGAATACCATAAAAATAACATTACAGTTACCTCTATGGGCAAAGAGAGGGTTCTCATTAAGAAAGGAGAATAGAAATTTCTGGTATGTAGTAATGTTTTATTTTTTGACATAGTTGTAGTTATGTAGAGGTTTTACACTATAAAACTGCATTTATATCTTTATGCAATTTTATGTATATTTTTGACATTTCTGCATATCACACTTCACATAACATTTTCATGATAGAAAAAGAGGGAGTCAAAAGTAGTCCCTTGAAAGCCAAGTAAAGAAAGTATCTCATAAAAGACAGTGAGGTGTAATTATTGATTATCTATAATAGGTTAGATTGCATGGCTGCTATTTATGGAAAACTGTATTTTCTAATAGAAAGCACAGAATTTAACATACATATCTATCTTCCCTGAATGTGTGTAA
Source organism: Cebus imitator (assembly GCF_001604975.1). Classification (NCBI taxonomy): domain Eukaryota; kingdom Metazoa; phylum Chordata; class Mammalia; order Primates; family Cebidae; genus Cebus; species Cebus imitator. The sequence continues at coordinate 838,497 of NW_016107503.1, forward strand.
GTCTCTGCCACGGACAGATCTGTCACTGGAGAAGAAAGTAACAAATTTTCCTCTCTGCAGGCATAGTATTTTAGCAATACAGAGCAAGGGGTTCCATGCTTAATATATCCTTTCAAACTTATTAACCTCTTATGCAAAGAGAAAGAGAATGAGTGGGCACTAAGAGGACTACAGCTTACGGTACCATTTTTTCATGGTACCACTGCCTAACCACTGTGGAAGACAGTTTGGTCGTTTTTTCAAATGTAAACCAAGTTTTACCATATAGTCCTGCAATTGTGTTCCTAGGCATGTACTTAAATAATTTGAAAAGTGTGTCTACACAGAATATGTACAAGAATGTTTGTAGAAGATTTATTCATAATCACCAAAAATTAAAAGCAACCAGGATGACCTTCGATAGGAGAATTAAGAAATAAAATATGGAATGTCCATGCAAGAGAATAATATTCAGCAATAAAAATATGAGTTATTAAGCCATTAAAAGACATAGATGATTCAAAGTTCATATTTCTAAGTTTAAAATCCGGTTTGAAAGTCTACCCACTGTATCTTTCCAATTAAATGACATTCTGGAAAGGGAAAACTATAGAGACAAGAAAAATTTGCTTAACTTCCTAATAACATCACCTTAGAGCTTAGTATATCAACGTGAATTTTGGAGGGACACAAATATTCAGACCATAGCGTTCTCTAAGTCTGAAACTGTTTAAAAATAAAATATATAAAAATATTTGAAGCCTTTAGTAAATGGTTATATTTCCTAAATATATTTTTTTCTGAAAATCTTATTACTCATGCCAAGGTTAAATTGAAATCAGAATAAATACCTGCCATAAATGATGGTAAAACCTACACCCAGATTCTTTAATGCATGTTTAAAATCTCCTGTGTTCAGGAATGAATGGTTAATGGCTTTGCTTTGTGCGTCTCTGTGATTTTTAATCCTTTTTTCTTTCTTCCTAGTCCTCTAACCCTTTTAAAAGCTAAATTTTGTTGTTTTAATATCATGGTAATTGCTATATACTACTCTATTCAGTATCAGACAGGATTGCCTCAGGGAAAAAAGAGATAAGTGCCCTGTTGAGCTTAAGCAGATTTGTTCTGCAGATGTGCCAAACTACATTTTATTTTTAAATCTCTATATGGATCTGAATCCATTTCAATTGTTGCATTTTATTGATAGTAAGACTTTTGGATGAGATTCTTTTTTGTTCTATATAAAATATATGAGAAAAAACAACCCTTTGGTATCAACTTTACATATTTTGTGTCTGATTTTACTGGAAAGTTTATTTAATGAGCCAGTTCTGCAATTATGTTCCAGAATTAAATGGTGATATCCAAATACAAAACATTTGTACGGTGAGCAGTAGCAATTTCTTCTGGTCACCGTAAGGAAGGATGATTAACTATTTTAAGGGTAAAATTGCAACATGTGTTACAATCATTCAAGTTGTACACGGCATTACCCTAATTACACTAACAGAACATATATTTAATTAGATTTAATAATTGAAAATAGTAGGAACAGAAATGAAATCAATGGAATATACTCTAAAAAAAAGTTGGTTAAGATTGTCTGAAAAATACTGTATCTTTTCTTCATTTATGAAGCTTAGTTTTGCTAAGATACAAAAATATTGGCTAAATATTGTTTTCTTTAAGGAGGCTAAAGGACCCCAAATCCCTTCAAGCCTATATGGGTTCTGCTGAAAAATCTGCTGTTAATTAGATAGGTTTTACTATATAGGTTACATGATGCCTTTGCTTCACAGCTCTTAAGTTTCTTTCCTTCATCTTACTTTTTAGATTTGCCTGATGACTATGTGCATAGGCGATGATCTTTTATAATGAATTTACCAGGTATTCATTGAACTTCTTATATTGGGATGTCTAGATTTGTAGCAAGGCTGGGGAAGTTTTCCTCTATTATTTCCTCAAATAGGTTGTACAAGCTTTTAGATTTATATTCTTTCTCAGGAACATCAATTTCTATTTGTTCTAGTCTACTGTTGAATCTTTTCATGCATTTTGTATTTCTCTAAGTGTCTCTTTCATTTTCAGAAGTTGTAATTGTTTTTCTTTATAATATCTATTTCTCTAAAGAATTCTTCATTTACATCCTGTATTTTAAAAAAATTTCTTAAGTTGGTTTTCACCTTTTCTCTGATATTTCTTTGAGTAGTTTAATAATCTCCCTTCTGAATTCTTTATCTAGCAATTCAGAGATTTCTTCTTGGTTTGAATTTATTTCTAGGAAGATAGTGTGATGTTTTGGGGGTGTTATATAACCCTGCTTTGTCATGTTACCAGAATTTTCTGGTTTCTTCTCATTTTGGTAGACTGTTTTTACAAATTGCTCTTTAATTTATTTTTAATTGGACTGTCTTCCCCCCTCTTAAGCATCAGATGAATGTTTATCTTAGCCTAATTTGGTTCTTGGTACTTGTAGGTTCCGTGAAGACTTTGTATGAGTTCCTTAGTTACACAGTGTCTTTGTGTGCTGGCTTTCCCTGAAGCTGGTTGTAGTAGTTATATTCCTGGTATGCAAGTTACTTCACTGTCTCCTATTGTGTTGGAGTAGCAGGGATCTCTTGAAGCTTATTTCATTCTCTTGTGGAATACATTTCATTTCATTTATTTATTTATTTATTTTATTTTTCCAGAGTTTTATTTACTCAGTTGATGATTCAGTGTTCAGGACAATTGGGGAGGTAACCCTGGGTAGGCACTGGTTGTGGCTAAGGCAGGCAGATAGATGTAATACCCGACAGTGGGTTGAGGTCCCAGCCTTGATGAGGATGGCTGGGGGAGATTTCAGTTAGATGTGCTGAGGTTTCACCAGGTTGATGAGTGGGAACTACCTCAGCTCCCCTGCCAGGTCAGCAAAAAGCTATTCACCTCACAGCCTCACTGCTGTTGTAGTGTTTTGCCTATTCAGATAAGATAGGCAGCTGTTTTCATCTATGGGAATGTTGTTACTCCAAGGAGGGAAGAATTGTGACTCTGCCTCTTATGCAGGCCTGGATCTGGGGTGTGTTCTTCCTGTCGACTGCTCTCACCTTGTATTATTCCAGAAGTCTATCTGTGCCTTCATGCTGCATTGCTTTGGGGGAACCCCCAGCTGTGTTTGCAGTGTAGTACCAGAGAGGAACAAGGACCCCTTCTCTAAAGCCCTTCATGATCGCAGAAGCTGCCTGCCTGACGGGTATAGGTACAGACTTCGCCTACTGCACCCAGCACTACAATTGTGTCTCTGCTATAAGAAACTATGTACCAGTGGTAAGATCTGGAACTCAAGGCCTGCTCTTCAGATTCTTTTGTTGTACACGACGATCCCTTGAGGTGGTGCTCATCCCCTTCCTCTAAGGAGAGGCTTCTTGAGAGCTGGACTGCAGTGATTACTATTGCTCTTCTGGGGCTAGCCACCCAGCAGAGCTACCAGCTCTGGGCTGGTTCTGGGGAACATATGCAAAGAGTCTTGTGATGTGATCTGTCTTCAGGTGTCCTACACATGTATTCCAATACCTGCTACGGTGGAGGTAGCAGGGGAGTGAAGCAGACTGTGAAAATCCTTGGTTGTAGATGTTTAGTGTGCTGTCTTTCTTGAATGCTGATTATGCTACTGATGAAGTCGTCACGTGGACAAACGCAGCACCTCTGGTTAGCAAGGATGTTGCAGGTGGTGGTATTATTTGTTGTGTTATCCTTGCTGGGAGCAGGGTTATTCTGTAATAAGTTGCTATAGTGGCCTGAGTTTATTGGCCTCCAGCTAGGAGATGGAAATTGCAGGAGAGCAACAGCTGCAGTATTGGCTGTGGGGTGTAAGCTTGCCTTAAGTTGGACAGGAGAGGTATTCTGGTTTCTCAGGGATGAGCAGGGCCATAAAGCTTTCAAGATTGTATGACTTTTGTGTTTGGCTGCCAGGGCGGGTAGAAAAATACCATCAGGTAGGGGCAGGGTTATATGGGTCTTGTCTCAGACTCTCCTTGGTTAGGAATTACCACAGCCACTGTGGGAGACAAGGGTGTGGTTCTCGGGCCAAGGGACTTATATTCCAGAGGTGACTAAGGCTGTCTCTGATGTGGCGTATAGTTTGCTAGGGAAGTGGGGGATAGTCAGTAGTGAAAGGCCTCACACAGTTGGTGGGACTGGTCTCACTCCTCCAGTCCCCCGCCAACAGCAGTTTAGATCTGGGCAGCCTGAGTGTGGAACTCAAACCTGCCCCAGGCTATAAGCTTCTGCACTGAGCAAGAGCACTCAGGTTTTAGGCCTCACCTCTCCCTGTCTGTCTACAATGTCATTGGTGGTTCTTGCATTCATAACTGCAACAGTTCCTGTTCACCCCTCAGATTCAGCTCAAAAAACTTCATGCCCACTCAAAATTATTACAAAATGCAGTTGAAGTGTCTTACACCTTGTGACCCCTCCCTAACTCTGCTGGGTGCCTTCCCTGAGGGTCTCTGTGAGGTGGAGTTAGAAATGGCTTCCCTGGGCTAGAGCTGGAGAGTGGAAGTGCCTATAAGGCTCTTCCTGCTTCTAGGTAGGGTTAAATCCTTCTGTAATCTGGATTTTCAGACTCCCCAGTGAGGATGTGTGCTTGGAGGCAGGTTTTCCCCCCTCACACTTTGGGAACTCACAGTTTTTTCCTGTCTCACAGAATTTGCAGTGGTGTGCTGCTTCTTTCAAATAATCTGTGAGTTACTTCAGTTTTTCTGGTACATTCCTATGATGATTCTTGAAACAAAAGTTCATGGTGAGAGTCTCCACACATTGTTCTGTACTGAACAGTAGCCCTGTCCCCTATCTGTCATCTCTCCTCACATTTTTTTCTAATTTTAAAGCAATTTATGTCAATTGTGGACAATATAAAAATATTTAATATAATTTTTAAAATTATTTCCCATATACAAACATTTTAATTTTAAAATTCAATATATGTACAAAAATGTACACACATCTCTTTTATTCATGACCATATGTATATTACTATTTACACACAATTGTTATTTACCTAAATGGACATTTTTCTATATCAATAATTGTGTACTGATTTTCTGCTAAATTAATATACTAATAAATGAAAAAGTAAATGAGAAGACTCATGATTCTGAACATTTGTACCTTTCAGAATTATAGATAACTAATGAAATGGCAACAAGAAAATTTAACCACCGTCATTCACACTTCTATTGCCATAATCAGAAATTTTAATTTTTTTTTTTAACTTCAGATTAGGGTAAAATGAGGGTGTTGAAAATACAGTCTTGTGGTATTGATAAAACTGAGTTGACCAATAAAAGTTCAGGGTAACAAGTAATAGAAAACAGTTTTGCTATATTAAGCAGAAACTTAATTAGAATGATACGATTAAGCTCTGAGAATTCATGGCAAGGCTGGAGAATCAGTCTAGGAATATGAGCAGAGCTAAGGAACCGTAGGTAGAAAATATGTAGGTATGATGATTGTATTGATCTATTCTCACACTGTTATAAAGAACTACCTGAGACTGAGTAATTTATAAAGGAAAGAGGTTTATGTACAGTTCTGTAGCCTGTACAGGAAGCATGGCTGGGAGCACTCAGGAAACTTACACTCATGGAGCAAGGCAAAGGGGAAGCGAACATGTCCTACGATTGGAGAGCAGAAGAGACAGAGAGAGAGAGAGAGAGAGAGAGGGAGGGAGGGAGAGAGAGGGAGAGAAGAGGGAAGTGCTACACACTTTAAAAACAACCAGATCTCATGAGAACTTTATCATGAGAACAGCAAGTGGGAAATCCGTCCCCACAATTCAGTCACCTCCCACCAGGCCCTTTCTTCAACAGGTGGGGTGTACAATTTCACATGAGATTTGGGTGGGAACACAGAACCAAACCGTATCAATGATAGAACTGAAACATGTATTTAGAATTCCACTCTAACCTCTATCACAATCACTGGATTCTTGCACTTTTTTTTTTTAATCATAAGGCACATTTCCAAAATTTGATGGACTATTACATGAAATAGTACTTTTAGCAATTGAGTTACTGGACTCTCTCAGTGTTGTCACTATGAATGATCTGTTCATTTTGATGGTATCTTTGTGTTAGTTCAGTGGAATTTCAGGTCCTGGGATGGAGCATCTGACTGGCTAAGTGACTTTGTACACTTTTAAGAGCTAGGGAACCAAAATGTACATTTATGCAATGTAATGCTACTCAACTATCAAAAAAAAAAGAGAGAAAATAATAAAAAGATTTCAATAAACAGTATTATATATAAATTCAGCCCAGAAAAAAAAAGTGCTCAAAAAAAAATCTGTAAACTAAACCCTACAGTAGCTACAGGTTGTTATTAAAATAACATCCTTTCTTGCATAATTACAGTTTTCTTCATCAGTGGTGTACTTTTACAATTTCTATTTCTTATCTCCCTTCTTCATGCATATATGCTTCCTTATCTAGACAGCTAATATTTTCATATAATTGTTCATTTTGTTTATCTTAAGGGAAATGTGATTCTTCGTCCTTAACATCATAGAGAGGTTTTGCATTACGTATTGTAGCTTTGTCAATAATAAACATGTGACCTTGCACATGTTAACGTTGCTGTATTTCGGCTTTTTTGCCTATAAAATTGGTAACATAATAGTACCTCCTTCTAGATTTATTGTAATGTTGTAACAAATTCTTATAAGTAAAGTACTTACAGTAGTATCATGCACATAGTAAACATTGTGAAATATTAGCCATTGTCATGATAATCATGATTATTCTTATTATTACAAAAAAACTCCCATGAAAGTTCATATTTGTAGGAGAATCTTACGGAAGAAAATCCACAAGATTCAATGGGAAATAATCTAGATTCAAAAGGGTATTTTTTGGCATTGACTTAAAACAGAATGTCTAATTCATATCCTCTATTCCATCTATTCATGAAGCTTGGCCTATTTAAACTGTATTCTTTATGATCTAGGCATTGGACAGGATAGAAGAAAGTGATATTTATAGCCTGAATTGCCAAATTTAACTTTGTTTACCGCTTTTGTCAGCTTCTCTCAAATAATATTTTAAAAATGATTATGCTGGACTTCTTTCCAATCCTGTGTGTTTATGAGCCATAGGGAGTTTATTATAAGATGTAAGTCAAAAAGTCTGTTATATAATACTCAAATTACTTTTTATCCTATTCTTGCTGTTAATATTCTTGGATAGCTAACGCAGATAAAAACCACTTTTTTTAAATTGTAAGGCACATTTCCAAAATTTGATGGACTATTACATGAAATAGTACTTTTAGCAAGTGAGTTACCTGATAGCATCAGAAGTTTTCAATTTGGTTTATATTCAAAATGTGATTTTTTAAATTATAAAACATATTTTCAGGGGTAAGTCAAAATTCACCCTGTTTTAAACTTAATATTTGAATCACAGAAATATAAAGCAGCACTTTTTGTAGATGCTATAGTAAACTTAATTAAATTGTTTGATTACATTTCACATGATAAATGAATAGACGTTGCCTTTATTTTCTTAAATAAAATAAATATAGATAAAATGTGACAAAAATATCAAACTTTGTCATTTGGAAAATTCAGTAACCACTATAAAGAAGTTAGAATATTAACTTTTGCAAATTATATTTAATAGGAATTTCAGTAACAACATTTCAATTTTTTGCAACTATTTTCAGAAATTTTATTGTCTGAATAATTCAGGGTTCATATCTCGAAAAGTAGACATTACACTTCATGGTTAATATTTCATATCTCATTTTGCATTAGAGAAAATATGTTCCTCTTTTATATCAATAGTTCAAAGGAAAAATACATAGAATTACAAAGAGAAACTATAACAGATAGGTTTTGAGGCACGATTTGAAGAACTTTGTTTATGTCAATTAATACAAGGGTATGCATGTTTTGACAATGTACTTTGTTTCACACCTTATGATGGCATTATTGAATCATCGTCACTTTTGATTATTAGGAAGAAAAGACAGGGTTATAATTTTGAAGTGTTTGGTGGTCAAAGATAGGAGATGACAAGTAATTTACAAGTTATGGAATTTTTTATGTTGAGAAGCAGAGGTGTTTTAAGACCAGATATTGCACATCCACATGTCAGACTTATTTTCATTTTTAGATAAATGGCCTTTGCATCTGAATCAGCCACAGGGAAAAAAGTAAACAAATTGACAAGCAAACACAGATTTAACTTTGATAACTTCTTTCTACCCAGTCCTGTCATCCTGGCACACCCCTTCTTAGACACTATACTTTTCAGAACACCTGCATCTAGTCTCTTAAAATTCTATTTAGGTTCTTCAGAGAATAAAATTTAGTTACATTTCTGAATATCAAACATAAAAGTTCCTCCATGGACAGTTAATTCATTCTACTTATAATTCCCGTTTTTCTAACACTGTTGAATTTTTTTTTTTATACTGATCCAAAAGCTTCTAGAGTAAACAAACAGCCTCTGTTATATTAAGACCCAATCTTATGTGTGGCATTCATTTATTAAGTCAAGGTGGAGATCTGAATTTTGATCTTGGACATTTTCACATTATTATTGAATATTTTAAGATTATTAAGAAGAATCCAGAGTCATAGCATCACCTTATGTTAAATAAAGGGGATGCTCTAGGAGGTTTGAGATGAACTGTTTTGCCACTTAGTAATATAGGGGCTTAAAGTCCAGAACTAAAATGTATAGAAAGTAAAGATACTGTGTTTCTTGCCACTTGAGTTGGAAAGATATAATTATATTCTTGATTTATATACACGTTTCTAAAATGTTATGCTCCTAGAGAAGGAATTTATTACATAGAGTTTTCTAAGTTTAATTTATTGATTCAGTTAACAACTTTTAGCCAGATACTATGTACCACACCTGGATCTTAAGAGTAGGCATACCAAATTGAATAAGGCAAATTAGATTAGATCATTTATCTTGAAGGCAGAACACTTCCTTTGGATGGGAGTGCACACACCCAATGGAACATTTTGGAAAAATGAATTGAGGTTTACTACAAGTCAAGAAATCAAGGAATATTTATGGAATAATACTATAACTACAGTATTATTACAGGTGCTATAAACGTTGTCTTTGATATAAAACATCACATTTACAAACTGCACTGTTAGATTCTTAAATATTTGTTTTTGTCTTTCTCTGTTACTTACTTATTTTTCCTTATTCTCTCTCTTTTTCTTTCTTTTTCTCTTGTTCTTTCTGTTTTCCTCCTTTCACTTCCTCCTCTTTCTGTGAAGACTTGTGCAATTGCTTTGAATTAAGTACCCTTAGAGAGCTTGTTTGGAGAAACACATCAAAGAAAAACATGAGAAAAAAATGTTCTTATTTATTGTAACTATAGTTATTCTATACAAATTGAATTTCTATTATCCAGTTTTATATTAGCTTATCATAGTGCAAATTTCATTTAACTATAATAAGTATTTGAAAATAATGTTTGATCTAATTTTTTAGTTGGGCAATTAGCATTGAATCTTTTTTTTCCATTTTATAAATCAATAATCTCATTTTATAGTTTTGAAAATATTGAAAGCCAATTTTTATTTTTTGTTTAATACAATATCTTATTCAGGAATCTGAAAGACTGCACAGTGGAAAATACTGTGAAATATATTATAATATAGAGGGTTTTTTTTTCCCCCTTTGGAATTGAAGCCATACAAAAACACAGTGGGATACCCCTTCTTTGCATACACAGTGTGTTGTACAATCTTAGCAGACTCCTTTGACCATAAATTATGGACTGAAAAGGGGATCTTGCTGAGATCAGCTCCTCCTGTGCTCACCTGATTGATTAATAGAGTACATGTTTGGCTTAATTGCTCAATAATAGAAGCAAAATAGATGTCATTATACATATAGTACTTTCCACTTAATAACTGAAAAATCAGAAAAAAGTTTTATTTTTCTAAAACTTTGTCAACATGCTTCACAGTAAATTCTGAATAAGAAATTCTTGAAAAGAGATACATTTAGTTTTTATAATATGTTTATGTTTATATGTTATAGATACAGATATAAACACATATATACACAGAGTGATATATATATATCTATAACGTTTTGTTTTTAAAATATGTAGCATTTTCTCCCATTGCCTACTTTGGAACTTGAATACTGCTTTCACACGAATTTTTCTTTTCCTTGAATGTAAGCTTCATGAAGGCAAGACTAAATTTTATACTTTAAATGTATTTGTAAACTAAGTTAGCTAGCAGACCATGCTCAGTAACCGCTTACTCAAATAATCCTGTCTTCTCCCTTCCCCACCCTGCTTACCCCTACCAAATTATTTGTTCATTGTGATATTTTCTCCATCTGTAATGGACTGTAAAGAGATGGTTCCCCCTCTCAATTTGATACTGAAAAGGGCACTATGACTTCCTCTAGGGAAGTGGGTCAAGTGACTATGTAACAGTCACTGCCTTTCCCCAGTCAGAGAACTACCTACAGGTGTTCCATGGGGAGACAGAGACTGAGATAGTACTTACTTGTTCTCAGACTTAGAAACCCTTCTTTGGAGTTCTCAAATTTTGGAGTGACACAGCTTCTGGGGATATCAGCAACATATATTTAAACCACTTTTCTCTTCTCTGAACATGTAGAATTTATTTCTTATTCATATAAAATTCCACATCAGTCTTTCTTAATCAACCGACCTTTTTTTTTTTTTTTTTTACTTAATGAGATAGAAATTAACTGGAGGAACTCAGTGTCAGTGACAGGAATTCATATTTTCTCTTTTGTTTCTGTTACCCAGGTTTTTTTTAATTTTATCTTTTTTGATAAATCATATGTCTCCCAAATCTTTTTTCTTTATTTGCCCCTTTGTTTTTCTTTATTTTTCAATCCTGTATAATTATTAGTTTTATGAAAAAGAAAAATTGAAGTATTAAGTGCATTAATTTCTATTTTCATATAATCATACTTAATTCTAGATTTTAAAAGACTGAGTCATAAGGCGATACAAACACCAAGTTCTCTTTTAAAAATACTATTGTGTTTAGAGATAATCCTGTTATTGTATTTTAATTTTAAAATAACTTTTAGTGACATTAGGTATTTCAGCAGGTATACAAAATGCATTGCTATGATTTACAAAGGTACCAAAATAAATCCATTAACACTTGAAAGTTGTAACACAAATTTGAGCAAAAATTTCCCTGCTACTACTTATAAACTAATTTTAAAAGAGTTTTGAAAATAAATGTTATTTCTATCATTAAGGAATCCTCAGAAATATCAACATTTGCTACTAGCATGCTTTCATCAAAGCATACTAAATCAGGAGTGAAGAACAGATTCCCTATCATAATGAGTTAGCTTAGGTGGGCAGAAGATGCTACAGGTTTTAAGAAGAATCAGGAGAAACAATAGCCTTGTGAATAAACACCTGGAACAGAAGGAAATTAAATGGTTTACATCATTGAATCTTGGGTGCAAAGTAATGTGCAGAAACAAGAAGGTTAAATGTTGCTACTAGCAAGTCAAAAGTTTACTGGAGTGTCAGAAAAGCATGCCAGCTCCCAGAGGAAATGAGGTATCGACAAAGTATTTTTTGTAATCACTGTTATTAATCAGAAGATGTCTGTGTTTTACAATATTTCACATAAAACTAGATAAAATTCCTTGTATGAGCATTCTTGGGTATACCAGTGTTACCTCTGATGCCTTTCTGAATAGATGTAGGAAAATATATTTATATGGGAGGAAGGAGATCAGGAAACACATTTGCCATAGTGAGGCCCTTCTCTTGGAACTAGTTATGAAAACTTAATTTTGTATGTAAGTTAAAAACAGGTAGAAATCTGTTGAATTATTGTTCTTGAAAAGATCCTCTTATGTGGAATCATTATGACTCTTTCAGATATTAATTATTAAAAATAATATCAGAAGAGTTATAGCGGTGTTATATGACCTCATTCCAAAATTCTTTAATCAACTTTCTGAACTCCAGGAATAAAACCAAAACGATGAATCTGTAGAATATAATTTTCAAAATTTTCATATAAGGTCATAATGAATATAAAAATGCCACAAATTTATAGCCAATTCAGATACCAAAGGAAGTTTAAGTCATTGGAGAAAATCCATCTATTTGTCTTAAAATATAAGTAACAAGATTGTAATATTTAACTCTGTCCTGTCTTTTTTAGGATCTGTGTATCAACAAAATTGACTGATTATTTAACTTAATCCACTAAGTAACTCCTTCTAAATGTTCTATACTATTTTATCCTGTGCAAGTATTGTCTCAGTTGATTGAAATTAATATCACTAACTTTTTTGGATCGTCTATTAAAGCACACATTTTTTTTCAGAAATTCTAATTCTTTGAACATCCTTACAAGGTATGATATATTATCACTCTCATTTTTGTAATGAAAAATGTGATAAATATAGTTTTCAGATAAAGATATTTCAGTTTGGAAGGGGTGCCATTACTCTTGCTTGTAATTCCAGCACTTTGGTGAAGCCGAGGCAGGTGGATCATGAGGTCAGGAGATTGAGGCCAAACAGACCAACATGGCAAAACCCCATCTCATGGTGGTGCATGCCTGTAATACCAGCTACTCAGGAGGCTGATGCAGGAGAATTACTTGAACCCAGGAGGCAGAGTTTGCAGTGAGCCAAGATTGTGCCACTGCACTCTAGCCTGAGCAGCAGACGAAGACTCCATCAAAAAAAAAAAAATAGAGAAAGTTCAGTTTGGTTTATTGATATGACATAGTTCCTAACTGATATAGTTAAGATAGAAACCCATCATCTATGTCAGACTCTGAAAACTGTATTTCTTTCTTTACCCCAGACTATCTCAATTGTTTCATTTCTTTAATTCTTGACCGTATTAACCAGATGACAATTACTTTTCACTTCTTAATTTTTTTAGTAGTTGAAATAGATACCAATCTCTTAACTTTGTATCTTGACATCATTTTTTCACATAGAAATATCTGAATTAAATGCTCATGAAAAGATTAAGAAAGTCTGCAGTTGAGTCTGAAGCCAGCAAAAGACATTATCATTAAAAGTATACACATGATATGCATTTGTTACCTTTATGGTCCTGACACAAGATACTTGTATGCACCAGAATGGCTTAATATGGTATTGTAAGTACCTGTATCTGAAAACCATTAGGTAAGAGAGTGCACTGTATTGGTGATGCCAGTTTGTGGACTCCTTATGTAAATAAATGCAGGACAAGTTAAAAACTGCAGTCACCCATGTGAAATGTAAAAGGCTGGCCTAACCCAGCTACATGTCGAGGTCTAGCCCAATTTATGAGACTTAGAGAAATCACGTATTCTAATAAAATCAGAGATACTCCTGAAAATATAAGAATCGATTATAATTTTCAAATTCCACCACCTAAAAGTATTCCAAAAGACTGATGGTACTAATTGGGTTCTTATGAACCCAAATCCTCACTTATGAATTTTGCTGCCTTCTATCCATAAGTCACCAAAATTAAATCTAAATTGGAAATTGGTTTTTGACAGAAATTTTAAAAGATTAACTAAAGGCACTTGTTCAGGTACTCTCATTGGTGTATTATAACTTTATGGATCATAAGATTTTAAATGTGCTTGCAACTAGAACTTATGCAGACTGAACCCTTTGGCAGACAGTAAATACCGCGATTTTTGTCCAAAACCTCTTGTGTTTTGAACTTTAAAACGGCCAGATGCAACCACTTGTAGAGTCTATTGGAAGACAATTTCTAATTTGCAATTGGGTGTTGAAAGAGACTTTTCCCACTCCTTAAGGGTATCAGATAATTTTGAAACTGGTAATGTCTACCGTGTCTTTGGTAATGTTGGAGAAAGAGTCTCAGAGAAAGCAGCACAATAATTCTTACTGATAAAGTGGAGATCATATTCAAAACCATGTATGTGAGAACTTTCACTATGCATTCCCACATACTGGACCAGATTCCCCCGCTGCCTGCAGAATTGATGATAGAGCTCTTGAGGGATCTCCCTGACCCATAGCCAGTATGGTCTGAACCCTATGTTTTCTTTTCAGCAAAGCAAATCATGTTGATTGGGCCACAATTAATATCTAGAAATGAGAGTTGAATGGCTGTTTTGGAAATTGATTGCAATATACTTTGTGAATAGTGTAAAACCCCAGGGGAAGAGGAAAATACACATTTTTACCCTAGGGAAAGCTGAGAGCAATTTAAATAGCAGGCACATAAGGATCAAGTCTCCCACTCTGAGAACAGTGTTTGGACATGCACTAATCCTTGTGATGTAGCCAATGGCCTTACAGTATATTGAGACAGGGAGGTGCTAGCTGACTGTGTGGCAAAGACGTCTTCTGTTTGAGTTACTCAATTATGGAATCTTTGTCCTCCAAAAAGGCTAAGTGGGCAGCTAAGGGATTGAAATATTACGGAGGCTGCCTTAATCAGATATTTACAGTTAGCCACCCAAGTTCGTGAAATGAGTAGGCATAATATGCCCAGACTGTGCACACACAATTGAGCCTCAAATCAGATGGAACCACTAATATGATAATAAGCTCTGCTTGTACCAACAGGAAACCCATCTCCATTAGATGGCTCTAGGTGGAATTCCCAATGCTCAGGGCAACACCTTGCTGGAGCACTTGAACTACTTCCAGTAGCCCTGGGGGCAGAGGTAGCAAGGAGGCTGCCAACGGGTGTTCTTTAGAATTTCCAGCATTTTTACTCTATGTTTCATTTATTCAGTTTCAGAAGCAACTGTGAAAAATATAGTTAAGGCGTGGAATAGCAAACAGGCTGTTAATTTGGCTCACCAAAATATATTTATTCTAATTAACCTACTCACATTACTGCTACCAGTGTACAGCAAACAAGCAAGCAAATATAATTTTAAACATATATATCACATTTTTGATATCCTTAGAGTAGTTGTTTCACTCAATCCACAATTTTAAATAATGTACACTTATACTAAAGTCGATGGTAAGAAAATTTGAGAGGCTGGCTGAATCAGTTAAATGAACATGTCCTGACAGAATATGAAAGACATAAAGGAAGAACTTCATTGGAACAGTGCCTAGAAGGAGGAGATGTGAATGAGGTGTTGAACAATAATGCCATAAAACAACTTCGTATCTGTCCAACTTTAAAAATTTGTTCTTTGGATTTGCCTGATTTTGTTGCCCTAAGGCAAGGGCTGCATTTACATGTCCCAGGACAGAACAATATTGATGCATAAGATGTAATATCTGTTATCTAACTGTCAGGGAATAGTCCTAAATAAATTTAGGCCAGGCAAAATTTTAGCCCTTCTAGCCAATGTAGGTATAACTATGTCTGTTTCCTGATTACCAAGTGGCAGAAACAGTCCTATAAATTTTTACCTATAAGGTCCTAAAACTTCTCGCTAGAAATGAGATAACAACAGGATATGATGACGCAATTATTACTGATGTTTCTGTCTATGGGTAATCATTACCTCCAAGCCAAAGTACCTCATCAAAAAATCAAGGATGTCACTTAAACAGGTAATAAGAAAGAAAGAAGAGTTCATGACAAATGGGAAAGGAACTGTATGTCAGTTGTAATCTCAAGGAAGAATGCAACAACTTTAATCCCATAAGAGTATCTCAGAGCAAGAGAATAATATTCTTAGCTATGATTAAGATCTGGTGTTAACTAATGGCATATGTGGGAAAAGCCACCTGATCTGTAAACATAGCCATCTGTACAAAGAATGGAAATTGACCTTTGCTGATTTATAGGTTCTGCCTAAATACTCAATCTGGAGAATACAGAGAAAAAAAGGTGTTGAAGTGTCATTTGATTCAATCTATTGAAACTAACATTGGATTAATAATATGTAGACTATTTACTATTTTCATTTATATCAAAATATATCTTGCGATAAATATTGTACTTGGATCATGTTGCTTAGCTTCTGTCCAAAGTGTGGATTTGAAACAACCTGACAAAGTAAGACTGCTGCCAAGGGTTGATCGGAAGCCAGTTTATGCCACCTTCCTGGAAGGTCAGCATTTGACTTGTTCCTTTGAATATACTAAGAGTGAATTAAGATTAAATGCCTTTCAGAAAACTGGCATGGTAACTGAGCAGCATCTAGAGATGGGGACTTTGGACTGATATTGTGGCCAAATATCACAAATAACTCTCCTTTTGAGATGAAGACATGCTATTCTTGACAATTCATACCAAGCTATATTTAAGATAAGACAACCCAGTGGAGAGTTTAGTGGGCTACATAATTTATCTGCATGCTATGTTGTACTCATCCTGTTTTATGCTACAAATATCCTATGGCAAGAACTTATGTGGTGACTTGATTAGAACTGGACATGTTAGGCTAGATATGATGTTAGCATTTCAGTTGCCTATTTTAATCATGTTTTTAGGAATCTAATAGGCACACTATTTCAGAAGAATCACATCCGCTATCAGTCACTTAGGAAAGATAAAGATAAAAAATAACCTGTGTGTTGGCTAGGCTTGTCACCAAAAAAAAAAAAAAAAAAAAAAACCTATTAATAGTTCTGATAGAGGGCTTGTACCATGACCTAGGAAGGACAGTGTGAACTCTGGTGTTGCCAAAGATCTGTAGTTAGTAAGGCTAATGACTAAGGCTAACTTGGTACATTTTGGGGAACACTATGGATAGCCTAAACCACAACAAGATGCCACAGGGTAATATGGCATTCAAGTTGCTTTCTAACGTCCCAGGTAATAAGATGAAAACAGAAATTCTCTCTCCTATGTTTCAAGTGAGATCAGACACATAAAGAATCAACATCATTTTGTCCCTATGGAGGGAGAGTTCATCAGTGGCATATGGTAATTGGAAGCCTTTATCTTTAAAAGCATATATTATGATATCCAGTCTGTGCTTAAATGAAATAGAATCTGCAATTTACTGAACAAGAAACATGGGAAGAGATATGTCATTTCTATTGGGAAGAAATGGAACATGCTAGTTAACTTTTTAATCTTTCTGTCATGGTTGTGTGAGGCAGTAAAGAATTTGTGTATTCATTAATAGAATTAAATAAAACAAACATTTTATATGGTGCACCCTTGACCCCAAAATTAAAATAAAAGTTTTTGAGACTGATTTGAAGCCCAGCAAAAATATAAAAATTAATGGACCAGGAATAAAAAAGTTAAGTTGGCCTAAGTTATACAAGAAGCTTTTATCAGCAGTACCTTCTTTCTCCAAGATCCAAAATATAAATGATTGATCTAGGTCTTACTTCCTTGTAAAGTCACCTGTCAGACATGGTGGTAAAAGTAATGTGGAAAGAGCAAGAAATAGAAGAGTAGAGAGATTCAAGAATCTTCTTCCCACAGCAACCAACAAATAGACAAATGTGTGGAACAACAGCTGACAAGATGGTAGGCATCAGGAAATGAAAGTCAGATATCCCTGAAAGAAACAAATGACATGAGTCCCATGACTGTCTCAGCATGCTGCTTGAGAGAGTTTCCAGGCTGCAGTTCAGGAAGGAGAAACTCACATGGAGCACAGACGACTCCCTGAGTTAAGGAGGTGATGGTCCAGGGAGACAAAGTAAGAGTTTGCAGGACAGAGTACAAGAAAAACAACAGCTGCATAGAGAAGTAGAAAAACCTGAAGCTGACATTCCAACAGTATTCAGCTAAGTATTGATCTGCTCATACATTGAGGAGAATATCCGAGATCAAAGATAGAACCATGGGAAAGGGTAAGAGTTAAGGGTCCCTGGAATTCACAAAGAGCCAGGAGTCATGCCTATTTGCTCCAGTATGATTTGAAAAAAAAAAAAAAAAAAAAAACAAAGAAAAATCACAGGCAATTTGGGACAATTCATGGATGAGTCATGTCTTAGTGATATGAAATAAGTAGTTCTAGAATGAGCACTGCTTGGGTCCGGTTAAACAAATTCCACAAGCTAGACCAAAAAGCATCACTCTGTTTGCAAGTAAGTTAACTGCATATCAAAACAAAGCTAAAAAATATAAGAATACAAAATTATCCTGCAATCAATGGGTAAAACTGATAATGTCTAGCATTCAATAAGTGGGTTATTAAGTCAGCCAGGAAACAGCAATATACAGTTATATGTGATAAAAAAAATCAACTGAAAATTGCCATACATATGAGAATTAGCAGACAAATATGGTTGAATATTTATTAAATCTGTAGTTCATATATTCATAAGTAGAAACATGAAACTTATGAAAAAGTTAAACTTCTAGAGATTAAAACTAATATATAAGAAGAAAAATACAGTGAATGGGAATATGACATAAAGCTTGAAGAAGAAAAGGTAGGTGAGCTTGAAGACATATGATAGAAACTAGATGAAATACAAGGAGAAAAGAAAACAGAAACATTAAAAACAAAGAAGGAAGGAAAAGTAAGAAAGAAAGAAAGCAAGAGAGAGAGAGGAAGGAAGAAAGGTAGGAAGGAGGGAGGGAGGGAAGAAAGAGAAAGAAAGAAAAAGAAGGAAAGAAAGAAAGAAAAAGAGAGAGGAAGGAAAGAAGAGAAAGGAAAGGAAGGATGGAAGGAAGGAGGAAGGGAGAGAGAAAGAAAAAGAAGGAAGGAGGGACGGAGGAAGAGAGAAAGGAAAGGAAGTAAGGAAAGAAATGAAGGAAGGAAAGAGAAAAAGAAAAGAAAGGAAGGAAGGAAAGAGAAAGAAAGGAAAGAAAGAGCATTCATGAGTTATAGGACATCAAGAGTCATAAATTTCATGTACTTGGATTCTCTGGAGGAGAAACAAGAAAAGGCAGAACAGAAAACGTGAAAAAATAATGGTTGAATTTATTTTAATTTGAAGAAATCTATAATCCTACAGGCTCAAGAAACTCAATGAACTTCAAGCATAAGGTAGCAGAAGAAATCTACACTAAACACAGCATAATGAAACTGATTAAACAGACCATTGATACACAGAAAATCTCAGAAGTAACTATAGAAGAAAATACATGTATCATAGAGAAGTAAAAGTAAGAATTGAAGTAGATTCCTGATTAGAAACTGTGTTCAAGCAACAAATATAAAATAAAAATAAAACAAAACCTGTCATCCAAGAATTCTAGTTTAATAGAAATACGGTTGGGGGTGGGGAGCTGGGGGGGGATAGCAGGGGGAGAAATGCCACATGTAGGTGATGGGGAGGAAGGCAGCAAATCACACTGCCTTGTGTGTTCCTATGCAACAATTTTGCATGTTCTTCACATGTACCCCAAAACCTAAAATACAATAAAATAAATAAATGGGAAAAAAAAATAAAATACTTTCAACCTCTTTGTTGAATTAGTCAATTTGTTGTTGCATTGCTCTCTTGACCTCAGTGAGTATGTTTATGACCATATTTTGAATTCCCTCTTGAGTAATTCCACTTCCCTCAAGTCAATTTCTGGAGAGTCATCATGTATTTTGTTTGGAGTATATTCTCGTTTCTTTTTTTTTTTTTTTTTTTNCTGCCTTGTGTGTTCCTATGCAACAATTTTGCATGTTCTTCACATGTACCCCAAAACCTAAAATACAATAAAATAAATAAATGGGAAAAAACAAAACAAAACAAAACAAAAAAAACAAAACAAAACAAACAAAAAAAAAAGAAGTTGTAGTTAAAATTATTATTGTTCATATACTATGAAATAATATTTTATTAAAATTCAAATTTCTACAAAAAAAAAGAAATACCTTTCATAAATAAATATATATTTTTTCTGAAATAGAATATGTGAAATAACTAATCACTAGTATGCATGCATCTGACAACAATGTGAAAATCCAGTATGCTGAAAATTATAAAATATTGATGAGAGATATTAAATAAGACTAAATATGTATAAATGGATAATATTTATTATTTAGAAGAATAAATCTCGTTGAGATGTAAATCCTTCTCAAATTAATCTACAGATTTGATGCTATCCCAATCAAAATCCCAATGGCTTTTTTTTTTGTAAAAATTAAACCTATTATAAAATTCATATGAAAAGACAAAGGACCCAAAATAGCACATCAAAGAAAAACAAAAATGGAAAAGCAAAGATTGGTGAACATGCATCCATTGTAATAGAAATGACACAAAAGAAACACAGACAGAAATAGGAACAACAACAAAAATAAAAATAAAGCAAGCATTGACGAACCCATGAGAACACTTCAGGAGCCAAAAATACATACATGTATTATACCTAACAAAGTTATAGAACTAAGATTGCCTTGTTTCGGGACTATAGCAAAAGTTATAAGACAACATAGTTTAAAGATAGATAAAGTTGTCAGTGGAATAGGACAGAGTCCAGAAATATACACTGTTGGGGCTCAGAAATGGATACTCCAAAATATGGCACTTTCACATGCTGAACCAAAATCTCAAGGTCTCTAAGAACTCTCCCCTATTCCTGTCTCTCAATCTTCTATCAATTTCTAAATGCAGGATGAAATTATTCTGTAAAATTCCTTATGTATGTAACATCTATACCCATCAAAGAAAACAGTTACGTCTGACCTCTTCTCTGAGTTTTCTTTAGCTGAATGAACTCAGGTAGCAGGAAGAAAGACTGAAATCTCTCAGTGCACATGGACAGACTTTTGTCACAAACCATTCTCTGCTCTGTGGGCCCAACAGATTTTGTCCCAGGCCACTGTATGTTATTCAAGCCCACTGAATTTCCCTAAAAATTATTTATTACCCCCGTAAAATTATCCACACTTATCCATCCTGCTTTCCCCTAAAAAGTAGGACTTATAATCATTTGGACCCCATTGTGTGGCGAGGCAGTCACTATTTGATTCTCCATCATGCACCATAATAAATTTGTTTACCTCTTATCCTATTAATCTGCCTTTTTTCAGTTCATTTTTTTCAGTAAATCTTCCAAGGGTGAAAGGGAAGATTTCCCTTGGCACCTATAATTCACACATAAATATACAACCAGATTTTGACAAAGATGAAATAGAAGCTCAGTAGATGAAGGGCTGTCGTTTTACCAAAAAACTCTAGACCAAATGGTATTCATATGAAACAAGTGTACTTCAATCTATACTTTGTATCATACACAGACATTTTATTAAATATAGATAATCATAAAATCAAACGCTATAAAATTTCTAAAATAATACATGAGAAAACTGTGACCCCAGCTAGGCAATGACTTCCTTGGTAATGCACAAAAAGAAAAGTGTTTTGCCAAAATGTAAATAGTTTGCTCTATAAAACACACAAATATGAAAAGACAAACTATTCATTGGGTGAAAGTATCTACAAATTGTATGTCCCTCAAAAGGACATGTTTTCAGAATATAACAATAAGTTTTAAAGTTTAATTTAAAAATAAGGCAAAGATTTGAAAGAGACACTTGATCAAATAAAATATGCACAAGGAAAATAAACACACAAAAGTGTTCAATATTGTCACTTCTTAGGGAAATGTAGTATGACGCCACAAAGAGATGCTACTACACACTTACTAGCATCATTAAATTAAAGAGACAAATCACACTAAGTGTTGGCAAAGATGTAGAATCTTCATATACCACTAGTGAGGATGTAAAATGGTATAATCACTTTGGACAAAGGCTGGCAGCTTTTGAAAAAGTTCAATATATATGTAAAATATGTTCTAGCTATTCCAATCTGAGGTATTTACTCAGGAGAAAAAAAAGAAAATGTCTATAGAGGCTTATATGTGAAGGTTCATTAGAGTTTATTTGCAATAGCTAAAATCTGGATACAAATAAATGTTCATCAAAATAAATATAGTGCAGTTTATCTATGCAATCAAATATTAATGAATGCCTTTGCAAATTTGGACTATTATAACAAAATACCATAAACTGGGGACTTATAAACAACAGAAATTTATTTCTCACAGTTCTGGAATCTGGGAAGTTCAAGATTCAGGTGTCAGCAGATTTAGCGCCTGGTAAGTCTCCACTCTCTGGTTCTTAGAGTGGCACCTTCTTGCAGTGTCCTCACATGGAAGAGACCAGCTAACTCTGTGGGGGTTCTTTTCCAAGGGCACAAAACCCATTCATGAAGGCCACACTCTCATGACCTAATCATATCTCAAAGGCTTTACCTCCTAATACCATCACCTTGGGGGTCAGGATTTTAACACATGAATTTTGGGATGAACACCAACATTCAGAAACATTTAGCAATAAAAAAATGCATGAATTATTGACACATGCTACAACATGGGTCTCAAAATAATTATGTTAAGTGAAGAAATACATACTATATAATTCCAGAAATCAAATCAGTGATTGTCAGAACATGATGGAGAGGGTAATTGAGGGAACAGCAGGGTAGGATTATGAAGGGGTATGAGCAAATAGGGTATGATAATTTATTTATTTTCTTTATTGCAGTGACAGTTTCACACGTGTTTCATCCGTCACAAATTGCACACACAGACACACAAACACAGACACACAAGTATTTCCTGAGTCCAGAACTTGTACTCTACCCACTCTGCTCTGCTAACATTTTAAATCTGCAAAGATGCCGTCTTTCCCAGCTGCATTCCTCCCTAATGGAAGCTATGTTGAAGTCAATATCCAGAGAGAGTAGTTATTTTCTAAAGGGAAGCTTATGTGATTTCCCATTGCTTAGTTTCCATTATTGAGTTGAGAAGCAAAGTTGTCACTCACAGCTTCAAATATCTGGAAACCCACTTCATTTAAATCAGTGTGTGAATTTCTGCAAGAGTTTTACTGGAGGGAAATGCACTCTTTTGGTTAGAACTATTATTTACCGCTTCCCTGGCACCACTCCAAATCCTGTGTTTTTCTGCTTTCCATGATGGCCAAGTGCTGTACAGAAAGAGTCTGAACAGTCTCCTCCCTAATCTATAGGTATATGTTAGCATGTTTAGAGAAAGTGATTGAGAGGTTCAACTTACTTTTAATTGCAAAAGGATACTTCCAGGATTTAGAAGACAGAATTCATTAAGACAGAAGGAGAACTCAGGTAGGTAGGATGATTCCTGACAACTCTGGCCCTTGCAAAATTGCTCCCTGAATGTGAACAGGACTGTGAGACATCACTCCTATAAAACTCTGTTTATATTTAAATGAATTTTTTGTGGATGTGAATAAGGTTATTAATCAGTTGACTTTAGGAAAATCAAAAAGGGGATAATTAGTGTGGGTTTGAACTAATTATATGGACCCTTAAATCTTGGTCAGCAGATCAGAGATAGAAAAGTCAAAGATTAGAAGTAACAGAGCAGTTCTCTCCTGGCTTTGAAGGCACAAATACCGCATTATGGAGAGGGCCATGAGGCAGAAATGGTGGGTATCCACTAAGAGGCAGAAATAGCCCCTGCTTCATATCCAGCAATAAAATGGGACTATCAGTCCCAGTTGTAGGAAATAGAATTTTATAAACCAACTCTATGAGCTTGGAGGAGAATCCTGAGCTTCAAATGAAAACATAGCCCTAGATGACACCACAATTTCAACTATGTAAGACCCTGAGCACAGAATCCAGTCTTGAAATGCCAGACCACAGACTCATGGAACCTATGAGATAAAACATTTGAATTGTCTTAAGCTGCCAAGATTGTGATTAATTTTATATAGCGATAGGAAACTAATAAAAAATGGTGTTTAAACTACAATAGTAATAAGCTGTGACCATATGACCTATCTCAAGGTAATATCACGTCGAGTGCCCCCTTGGATCTCCTTGAGGTATGGCAAGACTTCATTGTCAAAATATTACAAATAATGACCCTTATATATTTAGTTACATATGGCTAAATTTAACTTAATTTGTTAATACTGGAATCAGCAGGGCAAAAAACAAAACAACTGATTTAATGAGGATATAAACAAAGAACAAAGAATAGTGGAATGAGACAATAGTCAATGAAATGCAAAACTGGCTAGTCTCCTAGAAGGTAATTAAACCATAACCTTCGGAGATACCTTCTCTACCAGATGAAGAATCATTTTCACATTATCAATTCTCCAGAAATTAACCAGTAATGCAGAGTTTGTTTTCTAAACAATAGTAAATAGGAAGTAAAAAAAAAAAAATGGACTCCTCTAGTTCATAACCCTAAGGAGATTTTACTAGGCAGTGTTCTAATATGACATTAAAATGGCAGGCAAACCCTTTTCTCCTTGATTTCTATGTTTTGAATATGTCTTATTAGTGGATACTTTGCATGTGGGATAAAGTGATGACTAAGAGCTTTCCCACTAACATTATAGGCCTGTGTATTATTATTGTTCTGAGTATTAAAGTGACTGCAGATTTACTGTAAGTCAAAAGAAGTCTAGGAATATTCAGAACTTGTAATAATGAATAACATAATTTACTATGTTACAATCTACTTGTGATAACTAAATACAAATTGTATTTCAATAAAAACTCTTCTGAAATTAATGTGTACTTAATAAATATATGTTAGTAACAACAATAAAGACTTTCTATTTAATTTTTGATTTGAATGAAAATTTGTAGAAAAGTGATGCACCATACTACTTGTCTTAGAATTGTGGCGAAGAATCTTGACCCCTTTGATATTTTAATATTTCTTTCAATTAACTCATCAATTCTTTCAAGAGCTGTTGTCTCGACTCATTCAATGTCTTGATAACTTCAATTTTCCTCCACTTATTGTGATACCACAGTCAAAGTTTAGGTTCAATTCAGTCATATTTCTCTAAGAAAGCTGCCATCAAAGAGTTCATTGAAAAACTTCATCAAAACTAAATAAAAATCTGTTGTTAACCGATTTCCCTTCTTTGCTCCTATAATATATTGTACTTATCTCCATGAGGATATAAGAGTACTTGCATTTTACTGTTTTGTAATTGTTTCCTCGGATATTTCCTGAAAGTAAGGAAATATAAATTACTTTTTTTAATTCACAGAATTCACCAGAACATTGTTACCTACCAGGCATTCATTAAATGAATAGAAGTAATTAAAAAGAAAAAATCTTACATTTGGTGAGTGATTTTTGGCCATGCCTATGAGGAAAACAATTCCTTGAGAAGATTGGAACACCCAACATTGAACTACCTAGATTTTGGATTTTGGTTTAGGGTGTCTTAAACTTGTGAAGCTTCTCTAGTTTGCTTTGTTTTTCCTAGTCTTTCTTTTCTTCTGGTCTTAGCACTCTGGAAATCAAAGGCATATACTTAAGCCATGCTTATGGAATGAAATACAATTACTTAATTTCCTTTTTGTTTCTTAAATCAACATTGTCATTTGTCATTTTAACTCAGCCTAACCCAAATTGATGCATATTTTATACCTATAGTTTAAATACTGTAAATGAACAATAGATGCCTGTGTATTCAAATAGAAATCATTAAATAGTGTAAACAAGTTAACTAGCTCAATAATGACAAGTTGCTTAGCACAAAGAATGTAGTGTAGAAATTGCAAAGCTTTGTCTTTGTTTACATGTATGAATTAATATTTTAAAGTGTGTTCTTGGAGGATTTTGAACCAGTGTTCCTTTTTAAGCCCCTTTCACCTTGGACTAAATGAGAGCATCGTCCCTAATATTGCTTTGCTCTTCTCTATTTTCTGTTGAGTGAATAAGCCTACCCTTTTTCAAATATGATTACCCTCTTCTTCAGTTTTACTATTCCTGTGGAATTAGATCTCCTTATCAAGTACAGCAGTTCAATAATAGCTTTCCTTAAATAGGTACATGAAGGTCAACTTGAGACTTCCTTCTCCACAGAGATCAAAAAAAAGGTATGAAATGCCATTACAGCCTAAATTCTGATTGACTCTAACCAAGGAGAAGGTATTTTTATAAATAAATCTAGGTTTACAACAGATGGCTTAGCACAAGCAAAAAAGAAAATCAATAAGAAAAGTGAAAAAATGTATCAGTCAATGAATATTAACAGCTTAATATTAAAAGGATCATATGAATTCATAACAACTGTATATACTATTATTTCAGAACCCTTATGTTTAATAAAGAAGAATATATTATTGTCATATGTAGTGCAGTTGGCTCTTTCGGTAGATGCTTATCTCTAACATCTGTTTTCATACAATTTAAACTAAAGCAATTTACAGACATGACTATAAATAAACAGCATGCTTATATGTCCGCATATTTTCTAAGCCCTGTAAATACATCATTTATTGCTCTTACAACTATCAGAATGCCAGGAGTTTTCAGCTCTACCACCTGCAATAGAATTTGTGTAAAATAACCTTTATAATTTCCCAGATGGTAAGATAGAGAAGTCTTTTACACATGTTTATGAATTTTTATGGCCTCTGATGTTTTTCTTTAGAAACGGATTGAATTTTTATCTTTGTATTGAATGTCTTAATGCCAACAAAGAGCTTAAAGGTAGAAAAGCTCCCTAGAAAGTGAATTAGAATTCAATTATTTTCAGTCTCTATTTATAAGTTATGATAAGCTTTAGGTAAAAATACAATGTGTTAGGTGGTCATATATTTCTGCTAAACTGAATTTCATATTGGAATGACTGCTTTCATTAATTTTGTGAAGATGATTGCAGTCACATTCTGTCTTTTTCGTATTCCTTGTTTGTCTCATATAATTAAACTTAACTGAAACTTGACTCTGTCTCTGAAAACACCTTTGACATGAAAACTCCACAGTGAAATGTATGTTACTTGGACTGTAGAGCCATGATTAAGTCATCAGTCAGACAGGTAATACCTAACCTCAACAATGCAGCCAGGGCAACACATTTCAGATCTATCAGATTATCCTCACTGCTTTCTCAGAGCCTACCAGTCATTTCCTAAATTATTCAAGCACAAGTCCGCAGACTCTCTATGATCAGATGCTCTGTCCCTCTCTAAACTCACTGACTGATCTCTACCTTCCTTTTTCAATTATACCCACAAGAGTGCCTGAGTCTTCGAACTTGCTGTGTGTGTGGTTTTTGTTTTACTTTTTTAGTTTTCGTGAGTGTGTGTGTTTTTTGTTTGTTTGTATTAGAATGCTCATCTCAGGCACATGACAAAACCCATGGCTGGATACATCACCTCATCTTTTGGGACTTAACTGTAATATCACATTCTCTATGAGGGCTTCTCTGTCCACTACCTTACCTAAAAATGCAACTTCTTTCTCAACATGTTATTTAATCCTTTGCTGCTTTATATTTCCCTATCGTTTATTATTTAACATAGTGTGTGTATGTATGTATGTTTCTTAATTATAGTGTTTAATTTATCTCTGTCCACTTGAATGTAAGCTCCAGGAAAGCAGGAATATTTGATTTGTTTATAAGAATAACTACTACATGATAGGACTTATTAAAATACTTATTAAATGAACTAATCAATGGTTGTATAGTGTATTACCTCGTGTGTTCTTATTTATAAGAGTGTATAGAGGTAATCCTTAAAATATTTTAATACAAATACCTGTGTATATTAAGCTAGAGAAATTAAGCTAGAGAGATGCATCAACAAGAGTGCCTAAGATGCATCAGTAAATACATTGTCCTTTGGTTTTTGAATAAATATAATAAAATGTCAAGTACAAAAGCAGGAGAGTAATTCATCATTAGTTGGTAACGCATTAATAAAAAGTTGATTTTCTAATTTTGATTCTTCTACTTTGATTTAGATTAATTTTATATAATGGAAAGAAAATCATCTAATGGATAAAAATTTTCTTTTGCCTTTGCTTATATAATAATATTAAATTTGCTGTCCAGCTAAATATCAACATGTTGAAAATATTTTATTTTCTTCAGCTACATATAAAATTTTATTATAGCCTAACCATCTTTTAAAATTATAACAGCATTTTCTTCCCTTTATTTATGATTTCTAGAATCTAGAATTTATCCTGATTTTTAATAAACTTCTATGTATTTCAGCTACTAGAGAAACCCTGAAGAAAATAAATTTAATACAGTTTTTATTTTCTTTGTTTATTAAAGGAAGATTAAAATTTGACATGACTGAGTGAAGGAGAAATTATTGAAGAATCTAACAGTAGACTGTTTTTTTCTTTGCAGTGGCACAATTATAGCTAAGTGCACAATTACAACTAACTCAGACTCAAGTGACCCTCCTGCCTCAGCCTCCGAAGTAGCTAGGACTTCAAGTGTGTGTCACCACACCCAGCTATTTCTTTTTAATTTTTATTTTTTTGAAGTGTCAAGGTGTGACTATATTGTTCAGCCGGGTCTCAAATTCCTAGCCTCAAGCCATCTTCCCTCCTTAGCCTCTCACGGCATTGGGATTACCATTGCACTGGGCCTAAGCACAGACTTTTAAATATAGCATAGCCTATGTACATAATCTAGCCTGACATCCTTCATGAAAAGAAAACAATCTGCGGCCCATAAATAAGAAAACTTGTAATAGCAGATGTGTGTCTAAATCAAGGGTATTTTGATATCTTGGTTCTGCACCTTTTTTATCTGATATAAAAGGTAAAATAAGGGACTCAAAGAAATGGTTCCCTAAATTAGTCATATTCAACACTTAGAAAAAGGTTAAAGTTTTGTTTGTTTGTAGTATGAAGTCTTAGAGCAGAGTAAAAGCCATTAAAGGTTTTAGAAAATTAGCTAAAGTTTTGATAACACAACAAATAATTAGATTAATTTCAGGAGCTGCCCAAGGGACTAGTTTCTGTCTTGCCAGTCTCACAGTGCTACAACACTTGGCATATTCTAGTTGTCTTGGAGGCAGTGACAACAAAGATGATGGTTTGATCTAGCTAGCAACTAGCTGCCATCCTCCCACCCCTGCAAGCTTAGCACAGAGAAAACAGGTAAACACCAAAGGAAATGAGATTCCAGCTTCACTCCAGAAAGAAAAGAGTTGTACAGGGTATCAAATGCCACAACTTTTCTGGGGGCTGACTGAAGAAGTGTTCTGAGTTCTTGTCTTGGAGCACTGACAGGACCCAGCATACTGCAGACCCATGAGGGTCAACAAGAACAAAGAAAGTGGGTTTGAGTAGCACAAAGGTTGGAGAAGCCTGAAAATCCCTGAACAAGCTGATTGGTGAAGACCTTATCCTCTATGAGGCCAGGCTGTGAAGACTGGTGGAGATGACTTCTTGTCTAACGTGTAGACAACAGCACAGAGAGTCAAGGATAAAGAAGGAACAGGGAAATATGTTTTAAATAAGGGAACAAAACAAATATCCAGAAACTAACTTTAGCAAAGGGAGGTGTATAATTTACCTGAGAGAAAATTGAAAATAACTCTCATAAGATGTTTACTGAGGACAAGAGAAAATGTATGAACAAAGTGGAAATTTTTAACAAAGAGAAAATATTAAAAGTATAAAATGGAAATCATGGAGGTGAAAAATACAATATCTGAATTGAAAAGAAATCTGTAGAGGGTTTCAACAGCAGACTAGGTCAAGCACTAGAAAGGACCTGTGAAGCTGAAAATAGATTACTGCAGAAAGAGAAGAAAGATTAAAAACTTTATGGGACACCATTAAATATATATAAACACACACACACATAAAATGGTAGTGCTAGAGGGAAAAAGAAGTTACAAGAAAGATTATTCAAAAAAAAAATAACTGGAAACTTACCAAATTTGGGGAAGAAAATAGACATTCAGGCAATTTAGGAAGCCCAAAGAAACTCAAATAAAATAAACTCGAAGAAATATACACTGAGCCACATTGAAATCAAATTGTTAAAAATTTAAAGCAAAGAAAAAATTCTGAAATTAGCAGAAAAATGTGACTTGTCACATACAAGGGATACCCTTCCCCTCATAAGACTACCAGAAGAATGTTTATTAGCAACCTCAGAGGACAGACAGGATTGGGATGATATGCAGAGGTTCCCTTTTATCCATGATCTTGTTTTTCACTGTTTGTCTTACACATGGTCAACCTCCATTTGAAAATATTACAGTCTACTGATAGACACAGGAAGACCACAATCACATAACATTTATCACAGTATAACATTTTATTTAATTGTTCTATTAATTATTAATATTAATAGATTATTAATATTATTAATATAACAGTAATAATTAATATTAATATCTATTATTAATTACTGTGCATAATATATACATTAAATTTTTTTATTTAATTAAACAATAAACATTATTTAATTGTTCTATTAATTATTAATATTAATAGATTATTAATATTATTAATGTAATATTAATTATTAATATTAATTATTAATATTAATATCTATTATTAATTACTGTACATAATATATACATTAAATTTTATCATAAGTGTGTATGTATAGAAAGAAAACATGATATTTATAGGGTTTGGTACTATCTTCAGTTTCAGGTATCCACAGGATGTTGTGATACCTATCCCCAGTGAATAAGGGGAAACTACTACATTCAAAGAAC
Organism: Cebus imitator; assembly: GCF_001604975.1. Lineage (NCBI taxonomy): Eukaryota > Metazoa > Chordata > Mammalia > Primates > Cebidae > Cebus > Cebus imitator. Next base: position 868,847 of record NW_016107503.1, read on the forward strand.
TAAAAGAACAAAAACAGCCAAACCAGAATACTATATCTGGCAAAACTGTAATTCATAAGTGAAGGAGAGATGAAAACTTTGCCAGACAAACTAAAGCTGAGGGAATTGGTCATTAGATATGCCTTATAAGAAGTACTAAAGAGAATTCTTTTTTTTTTTTTTTTTTTTTTTTTAAGTTCCAGTGTACATGTGCAGAATGTGCACATTTCTTACATAGGTGTACATGTGCCATTGAGGTTTGCTGCACCTATCAAGCCATCATCTAGGTTTTAAGCCCCACATGCATTAGGCATTTTTCCTAATGCTTTCCCTCCCCTTCTCCTCTGCTCCCCAACAGGCCCCACTGTGTGTTGTTCTCCCCATGTGTTCTCATTGTTCAACTCCCACTTCTGAATGAGAACATGAGGTGTTTGGTTTTCTGTTGCTTTGTTAGTTTGCTGAGAATGATGGCTTCCACCTTCATCCATTTCCCTGCAAAGGACGTAATCTCATTCTCATTCTTTTTTATGGCTACATAGTATTCCATAGTGTATATGTGCCACACTTTCTTTATCTAGTCTGTCATTAATGGGCATTTGGGCTGGTTCCAAGTCTTTGCTATTGGGAATAGTGCTGCAATGAACGTATGTTTGCAAGTGTTTTTATTGCAGAATGATTTATAATCCTTTAGGTATGTACCTCGTAATGGGATTGCTGGATCAAATGGTATTTCTGGTTCTAGATCCTTCAGGAATCACCACAGTGTATTCCACAATGGTTGAACCAATTTACTCTCCCACCAACCATGTAAAAGGATTCCTATTTCTCCACAGCCTTGCCAGCATCTATTGTTTCCCGATTTTTAATAATCACCATTCAGACTGGCGGGAGATGGTATCTCATTGTGGTTTTGACTTGCATTTCTTTAATGCCCAGTGATGATGAACTTTTTTCATATGTTTCTTGGCCACTTATATGTCTTCTTTTGAGAAGTGTCTGCTCTTATCCTTTGCCCACTTTTTGATGGTTTTTTTTTTTTTTTTTGTTGGCTGCATAAATGTCTTGAGACGTGTCTGTTCATATCCTTTGCCCACTTTTTGATGGGGTTATTTTTTTCTTTTAAATCTGTTTAAGTTTCTTGTAGATTCTGGATATTAGACCTTTGTTAGAAAGGTAGATTGCAAAAATTTTCACCCATTCTGCAGGTTGCCTTTTCACTCTGATGCTAATTTCTTTTGCTGTGCATGCAGAGCTCTTTAGTTTAATTACATCCCATTGGTCAATTTTGACATTTGTTGAAATTGCTTTTGGTGTTTTAGTCATAAACTGGCTAGCCATATGCAGAAAACTGAAACTGGACCCCGTCCTTACACCTCATACAAAAATTAACTCAAGGTGGATTAAAGAATTAAATTTAAAACCCAAAACCATAAAAACCCTAGGAGAAAAAATAGGCAATACCGTTCAGGACATTGGCATGGTCAAAGGGAGTTCTTTAAGTTGAAAAAAATGATGCTAACGAGCAACATGATGGCATAAGAAAGGATAAAACTCATGGGTAAAATTAAGTATAAAGATAAATATGGAATGCTACATAACTAATGTGGCATGTAAATAACTTTTAGAGCCAGTGTAAAATTTGGAAGGCAAAAGTATTAAAAATAGCTGTAATTAAAAAGAAAAACTAATGGTATATAATATAAATGAATGTAATTTTGTCAGCAGTAACGTAAAGTATATGAATAAGATAATTAAACATAAAATTTTTGTATACAAGCTTGTTATCAGATTAAAATGAACTGTTTAAAATATAAGATACTTTGTGTAAGCCCCACAGTAACTACAAATAAAACACCTATAGAAGATACACAATGGAAAAAGAGAAAAAAAAACATACCAATACAAACACACACACACACACAACAGAAAGAAAAAAGAAGGAACAAAAAATTAAAAAAAGAGAAACAAATTAACAAATATAGTAATTACCTATCAGTAATTATTTTAAGTGTAAATAGATTAGACCCCCCCATCATAAAGTATAGAATGCTTGCTACATTGCTTATGTTTCTTATAGATTCTGGATCTCTGATGGATGCATAATTTATGAATATTTTCTCCCATTCTGTAGATTGATAGTTTGTTTTGCTGTGCAGAATCTCATCAGTTTAATTAGGTCCCACTTATCAATTTTTGTTTTTGTTGCAATTGCTTTTAGGGACTTAACCAAAAATTATTTGTTAATGCTGATGTCAAGAATGGCATTTTCTATGTTTTCTTCTTGAATATTTATAATTTAAGGTTTTACATTTAAGTCTTTTATCCATCTTGAGTTAATTTTTGTATATGTTGAAAGGTAAGAGTCTAGTTTTACTCTTCTGCATGTGGCTAGCTAATTATCACAGCACCCTTTATTGAATAGGATATCTTTTCCCTATTGCTTGTTTTTGTCAACCTTCTCAAAGATCTGATGTGTGGCTTATTTCTAGCATCTCTATTCGGCTCCATTGGTCTATGTGTCTGTTTTTATACCAGTACCATGCTGTTTCGGTTACCGTACCCTTATAGTGGGGTTTGAAGTCAGGCAGTGTGACGCTTCCAGTTTTGTTCTTTTTGTTCAGGATTGCTTTGGTTATCTGGATTCCTTTTTGTTACATATGAATTTTAGAATAGATTTTCCTAATTCTGTGAAGAATGATGTTGGCAGTTTGATAGGGATAGTGCTGAATCTGTAAATTGCTTTGGGCAGTGTGTACATTTTAATGATGTTAATTCTTTCAATCCATGAGCATGAAATGTTTTTCCATCTATTTGTGTCATCTCTGATTTCTTTCAGCAGTGTTTCATCATCCTTTTTGTAGGGATCTTCAACCACCTTGGTTTGCTGATTTCTCCACTAAAAAATGGGCAAAGGGCCAGGTGCTGTGTCTCACATCTGGAACCCCAGCACTATGGGAGGCTAAAGATAGTGGATCATATGGGGTCAGGAGTTTGAGACCAG
>NW_016107503.1:872241-931648 GCF_001604975.1 Cebus imitator
AGAGAGAGAGAGAGAGAGAGAGATAATGGTGGGGCTACAGAGAAGAGAAAAGGGAATACTTATACGCTGTAGGTGGAAACGCAATTTAGCTGCTGTAGAATGCGGTTTAGAGATGTCTCAAATAACTTAAAACAGAGCTACCATTCAACCTAGCAATTTCATTATTGGGTATATAACCAAAGGAAAATATACCATTATACCCAAAGACACACACTCTTGTATGTTCATCACCTTGATATTTATAAAAGCAAAGACATGAAATCAACCTAGATTCCTATCAATGGTAAATTGAAGAAAGAAAATATTTTACATATAAACCATATAATACTATGCATCCATAAACAAGAACAAAATCACATTCTCTGCATCCACAAGTATGGAGCTAGAGGCTATCATCATAAGCAAACTAACGCAGGGAGAGAAAACCAAGTAGCATATGTTCTCACTTATGAGAAGGACATAGTCATTGAGCACAAAGTAGAAACATAGGAAGAATCAAAACTGCAGACTACTTGAGGGGATAGAAAAGGAGGGGGCATGTTTTTTGGGTGCAATCGGTTTTTTGGGTGCAATATTCCCTGAAACAAACCAGCAAATGTGTAGAAGGGAATCTGTAGTAAATAGAAGGGAATATCTGCTCCAGGATAGAGCACATGTTCAGTAACAAAACAAGTCTTAATATATTTATACAATCTGAAGTCATACCAAGTTATCTTTTCTAACCAAAATTGAATTCTACTAGACATCAATAATATAAGGAGAACTGGAAACTTTAAAGTACGTAGAAATTAAGCAATACATCCTCACTCCTGAATAATCAATGAATCAAAGAAAAATCAAAAGAGAAACAAGAAAATAACTTGTAACAAATAAAAATAACAAAACAACAAAACTTATGAGGTGCAGCAAAAGCAGACTACAAGAAACATTTATAGTGCTGTATATACACTGAAAAATAGGAAAGATGGTTACGTAAGCAATCTAACTTTACAGTTCAAGGAATTAGAAAAAGAAGAACAAAGTATTCACAAATCTAACAAATGGAAGGAAATAAATTATAACAAACAAAGGACAAAGAGAGTAGAAAAAAATCAACAAAACGAAGACTGTTTTTGAAAAAGATAAATTGACAACCCTTTTTCTAGACTAACTGGAGTCAAAGACTCAAGTAAAGTCAGAAATAAGGGAGGAAAATTCAGTCATTATAACTGATGTCACAAAATCTAAAGAAATGATCATAAGATACACTTAGGAACAAGTATACACCAAAAAAAACTAGATAATCTAAAAGGAATAGATAGACTTTTAAAACATACAGCATACCAAAACTAAATTATCAACATATAGAAAGCCTGAAAGACCTGTAAATAGGATGAAGATTAAATTGGTAATAAACAAACTCCTATTTTTAAAAAACCCAGGACCAAATAGCATCGCTGGCAAATTCCACCTCACATTTAAAGATTTTCAACCCTTACTGTTTGAGGATTGTTTTTGAACAATCTCAAACTGTTCCAAAAATTCAAGAGGAGGGAACACTTTCAAGCTAAATTTATGAGGCCTGCATTACCCTGACACCAAAGCCTGACAAAGACACTACTAGAAAATAAAACAGTGTGTCAATATCCCTGATAATTATACACGTAAAAGTTCTTGACAAAATACTAGAAAATGGAATTCAACAGCCTCTTGAAAGGATTATACTCCATCACCAAGTAAGATATATGCCTATAATGCAAAGATGGTTCAACATAAAAAAATTAACTAATGTGATACACCACATTAACAGATTGAAAGATAAAAATTATATAATAATGTCAATAGATACAAAAAAGTATTTGATAACATTTACCACCTTTTTATGGTAAAATATTTCAACAAAACTAGGACTGGGAGAAAATTACCTCAACATAATGACGACCAAATTGACAATCCTACAGCTAACATTTTTTTTCAATAATGAAAAATTGAAAGGCTTTTCTCTGAGATCACAAACAAGTCAAGAATGCCCACTGTCACCACTTCTATTCAACATAGTACTGAAAGTCTTATCCAGAGTAATTAAACAGGAACATGAAAGAAAAGCTAGCAAATCAAATAGGATTGTGAAATTGTCTCTTTGCACATGACATGATCTCGTATATAGAAATAACTCGACCCCATTTAAAAACTTTTAGAAATAATAAGTGAATTAAGAGAATTTGCAAGATATAGATTCAATATTTAGATATCAATTGTATTTATATATACTAACAACAAACTATCTGAAAAGGAAACAATAGCATAAAAAAGTATAATTAGGAATAAACTTAATGAGCAACTTACAAACTAAAAACAAGGAAACTGATGAAAAGACAATCCAAAGATATGGAAAGACATATTCATGAAGTGGAATTTTTTATGTTGTAAAATTGCCCATGGTAACAGAAGCAACTTATGTATTTTAGTGCCATCCTTATCCAAATCACAATAGCAATTTTTTTATTTATGTTAAAAAATCCGAAGTTCATATGAAACCACAAAGGACCCTAAATAGCCAAATAAGTCTTAAGAAAGAACAGCAAAACTGGAGGGTCACATTACCTGATTTCAAGCCATACAAAACTACAGCAATTAAAACAATATGGTACTGGCATAAAGAGAGACACACAGGTCAGTGCAACAGAATAAAGCTACCAGAAATAAATCCACATATATACAGACAATTAAATTTTATCAAAGTTGCCAAGAGTACACAATGCATATAGGATAGTCAGTTGAACAAATGGCCCTGGGATAACTAGAAATCCATATGCAAAAGAAAAATGTTAAACTTTATATTACATTACAAAAAAATACATTCAAAATCAAGACAAACATGAAATACGAAACTGTAAAACTTATAGAAGTAAACATAGCATAAAAACTTCATGACATTGGTTTTGGCATTACTATGACCTCACATCTATTAAGATAGCTTTAATCAAAACAACAAAGGACCAGTGTTAATGAGGATTTAACGAAACTGGAAACCTTGTATACCGCTGGTGAAAACACAAAATACTTTGGCCACTACTTAAAATAGCATGGAGGCTTCTCAAAAAATTAAAAATGTAACTACTATATAATTCAACAATTCCACTTCTTATGGGTACTAATCCAAAAAAATTGAAATCAAAATCTTCAAGAGATGTTAGCATTCCCATATTTCTTGCAGCACTATTGGCTATATGTGAAAGCAATCTAAATATCCTTTGATGGATGAATGGTAACATATATAAGAAATATTATTCAGCCTTAAAAAAGAAAGAAATTCTGTAATATGTGACAACATGAAGAACCTGGTGGACATTATGTGAAGTGGAATAGGTTAGTCACCAAGGGACAGATGTTGCATGATTCCACTTATACAAGATACCAAAAGTAGTTAAACTTATAGAATCAAGGAGTGGAATGGTGGTTGATAGGCTGAGAGGGGGAAATTTATTAATGGTATAAAATAATAATTATACAATATAAATAAGTTATTGAGGTCTTCTGAACAACATTGTCTTGATAGTTAACATTATTTTATACACTTAAAATTTATTGGGGCATAGCTATCATATTGTATTTTTTCCACAATGAAATCATTTTTTTAAAGATTTATATTGACTATACAGATTTATATGTCTAATTATAGTAAAGTGAGAGCATATTGATCTATTGATCCTGGCTTAATGAATGTCTCATATGAAAGTATATAAAATGGAGAACTACATATATATGTATGTGTATGTATTGGTTTACATGTCTAACATTTCAAAATTTGTAGACCTTTAGGTATACAACAAATTAATTTATCTTCCTGAATAACATGGAAAGCCTCAGTAATTTTAATGGTGACAATAAGTTATTTGTACTTTTTTGGCAATATGGTTTTAGATTAATTTGAACTTAGCCATGTGTTGTCTTTCTGAAACAAACGGTAGTTGATACAATGAGTAGTCTCTCCATGTAGTTACTATAATAAATTTGAAAGTGGGCTTGTTTCATGTATTAGAATTATGTCTCTCTACAGGTTCCCTTTAGTTCACTTTAAAGGTTCCTACCAAACATATCTATGTTAACATCCTTTCAAGTTTCTGTCTAATGTGCTAAAATAATAGAAAAACTGGAAAATAAGGGATTTGTTTTATCTAGATTCATACGTCTTGTGTGATCTTGCTAAAGGGACTACTCCAATTTTTTCATATTCTAGTGATTTCTCCCTTTTTATTAGTACATCCTTGGAAGATAAACATAGGAATATCACACAGATATTTACATATTTATTTTGTGGTCACCTATGGCGATGAGATAGATCCCTTCCCAATTAATAAGCTGAAAGTTTAGTCTGATAACACTGCACACCAAAAGAAATACACAGCAAAGTTTAGTGCTCATACAAGAGAAACCTAGGGAGAGGAGGACAGCCACATGTAAGTCCAGACTGGCTTGTGTGAGGTGTTTCAGTGGCTAGAGAGTACAACTAGGGTACCAGCGCCAAAGGGATCCCATGGGCATTCTTAGGTGTTTGCCCAGATGTGAGGTAGAGGGGGAATGAAGAGCTGGGCATGAAAGCTGCCAGTGCCTGGGCACATCTGTAATCCTAGCACTTCGGTAGGCAGAAATGGTGGACTGCGTGACCTCAGGAGTTACAGGCCAGTTTGGGCAACATGGTGAAACATCATCTCTACAAAAAATATAAAATTATCCATGCATGGTGGCTCATGCCTGTAGTGCCAGCTACTTGGGTGACTGAGATGGCAGGATGGCCCGAGCCCAGGATTTGGTAGTTGCAGTGAGCCAAGACTATGCCACAGCACTACAGCCTGGGGACACAGTGAGATCCTGTCCTAAAAAAGAAGTTTGTCAGCATGAAATATTAAAAGTGGAGTCAGATATAGCAATCATATTAATATTTAAGGATGAATTACTTTAAGTTATGAGATAAACAAAAATTATTGTACTTACCTGTTTCCTGTCTGTAAATCAGTAAGTATATTTTACAAAATGAAGTAAGATAAAACCAAGATCTCTATTTATTAGCAAATTACACATATACTTCATTCTATATCCAAGTATATTATGATGCCAAGAAAAAAATAAAGAAGTTGGAGAAAAAACTGTTACAGATGTTGAAAACTAAGAAGCCACCTGAATGGGCTGTGAAGATAATCAACACAGCAAGTCAGACCAGATAAAATTGAGTCTAATTGAAATTAATACAAGAGCTTTAAAGTTCATTCAAGAAACAGGGGTAATGACTGACATTAGAACATATAATATGCCCAAGATGTAGAAGTTAGGAATCAAAAAAACAGTGTGTTGCAATTTTCAATTCTGAAGGTAGGGAGCTCACTGATTTTCTAAAAAGAAGTGGAGGATACAAATGGTTTATTCTTTAGGCAGCAAAATTCAAGGATGAAGTTTTCCTAATGACATGACTATTACAGTGTTTTTGTTTTGGTTTGTTTGACAACCTGCAAGTGTGTTTACTCAATTTCTCTATATTTGAAACTGTCATCTTATAATATGAATGCATTTCCTGAAGACAACTAACTCAATAGAATGCTGTTAGTTCCTGAATAATTCTTGACCTGGGTTTTTATATAAATTTGCCATTAAACATAAGTCAATATTATCCAACTTTTGATGGCATGAACACATTCTCTATAATCTGGCTACCACTAAATGGAAGAATTAGTAAGGTTCTTGACTTTGATGAAGTGTATGTTCTTGTCTATGGTGACCTCACTGAGTTTGGCAACCTTTAAACAGGCATCACAAATATTGTAATGCATTTCTTATATCAACTTTGCTTTAAATATATTAAATGTAGGCTAGGGAAATGATGAAAAGTTACTTAATGGGTACATTGTGTGTTATTCGAGTGATGGATATACACTAAAAGCCCTGGCTTCACCACCGCACAATATATCCATGTAACAAAATTACACTTTTGTCCCATAAATTGATTCAGATAAATAGAAAAAATGTGGACCAGGATTAGATCATGTCTGCTTATTTGATTTCTGTCACTTTTTAAAGCATAGAAACAATCAGGGAAAAATTATTTAAAAAAATCAGTACAGTCAGGGAAAAACAGAGTTTATGTAGTTATTGGTCATGATTTAGGGACAAAAAGTCTTGTCATCTGGTAAGTAGAAAATAAATGAAGACCATGATTTGAAATAATAAAGCATCCTATCTTTCAGAAATTAGATTACTATAATGAGGTAATGAATAAAATCCAATATTTTGTTTCAAGCAATTTGCTTTTGGAGTAGCCTGAAGCCAAATAAAATTACCCTAGAATTTTTACACAATGCACATGAGTCCAGGTTCTCTAGCTTTCAGAGCTCACCCTTTGAATAATATGTAACAAACATTATATCCAAGCCTCCAAAATGGCTTAGTACAGAATTTTCTGTTTTTATTCACTTTTCCTTAGCATTACTGGTTTCCATAATAAATTACTCACAAGTTTCAGAAGTCTGTCATACTTCTCTCCTCATTATATTTTATTAAAAACTGCTCCATGTTTCTAACTTTACATCTTTCCTTTTTGTAACTAAGTTCTTTCATGTATGTCTTAGTCCATTTGTGCTGCTATAACAAAGTATCTGAGACTTGGTAATTTACAAACAATATGAACATATTTCTCTCAGCTCTGGAGGTTGAGAGGTCCACGATCAAGGTGCCAGAACAATTAGTGTTTGCTGAGAGCTGCTCTCTGCTTCTCAGATCGCACTTTATTGTTGCATCCTTAGGAGTGGGGAAATGCTGTTCTCACATGAGAAAGGGGACAGAAGGACAAGAGAATCCTCACTTCAATTTCTGGCCACTTTTACAAGGGTGCTAAACCCATTAATGAGGGTAGATCCCTCATGACTTAATCACCCCCCTAAAGCCACACCTCATAAAAGTGTTGTATTGAGGATTAGGTTTCAATGTGAACTTTGGAGGGGACATCATCTGTCAAACCATAACTCTGCCTTTTGCTTCAACCTAATTCCCTAATGTCTAGCATATTCTAAGCTGCAACACTATTGATAGAAAGATTAGGAATACTATAAAGAAATTGCAGTGATGTCACAAAGTCCATTGTATTCACATGTATACACACTCACAGATAACTGGTATCATAGTCCATATGAAGTATGTGTTTCTTATCCCCTTAATAGCATATTGTCAATATTTCCCACATTATTAAAATCCAGAAACATTATATTAACCCCTATAAATTATTCCATAACATGAAAACACCATAATTTAAAAAATTATTCTCCAATAGGAAAACTAAATATTTTCTTTATTATAACAAACACCAAGACATGTATTACATACTTTTACATTTTTTTTTACTCTAACAATTTAGGAAAAATCCACTTTATGAAGAAATATCATAACAGGGGTATGCTGGGAAACTTTTTTGTTAACTGTGTTTTAATATTTAACTAATGCATTTGATATCACTAGTTTCAATCTACAAAAAACCTAAAATTAGAAATCAAAACTATTGTAATTTTTTCAGAGTCCTTAATTGGTGGACTGGTTCTTCTTCACTTTTGTGTACAAAGAACACTAAGTGATAAGAAATAACTTGCTGGCCAGGCGCAGTGGCTCACACCAGCACTCTGGGAGACTGAGGCAGGTGGATCACCAGGTCAGGAGTTCGAGACCAGTCTGACCAACATAGTGAAACCCCATCTCTCGTGGTGTGCACCTGTAATCCCAGCTACTCCGGAGGCTGAGGCAGGAGAATTGTGTGAACCCGGGAGGCAGAGGTTGCAGTGAGCTGAGATCATGCCATTGGACTCCAGCCCAGGCAACAGTGAGAGACTCCATCTCAAAAAAAAAAAAAAAAAAAGAAGAAATAATTTTATCTTAATAAGTATTTATACACAAAACGGAATAGCTCATCACCAAATCAAATGTACTTTTAAAATCTGTTCATTACTCTGACTATATTTATGCAAATAATATAAGAATAAAAAATTTAACAGAAGCTTAGATATTGAAGATTTGTAATAAGCAGAAGAAACTGAGCCAGCGTTCCCATGCTTCTATCATTTGGTGGAGGAATCTGACTTTTCTATCTCTTGGTTTAGCATTCTTATTTTATTGTACCACCATGTAGATATCAAAAGTTTGGTTACATATGTAGATGTTTGACCAAAAACTAAATAATTCAAAATATCTGAGGAATATCTGGTGATTTCCTTAACTGTTTAAGAGTATGTTGTTTTTCTGCTATGTGTAAATTAGTATAAAATTTGTCTCATCTGAAATACTTTTTTTCTGAGTTTCATTATATTCAAAGAGTTACAACACTTGGGCAGAGAAGTTTCAATGACTGATGTGATCTGAAGCAGATTTTCTGAGGAAGTTCTCCTATTTCTCTAAATACTTTTTAAATTCCCTCTCTTTTTTTTTCCATAACTGGTTTGTTTTTCAAATATGCACATTTGTTCTTAGGAACATCATTGTCTAATTAATGTTATTTTGCAGTTACACTGGAATTTATTCCTTATAAAAATATTTAATTGCATTGCTTATTGTTATCAAGGAGTTTACAAATCGGACAAAATGAGTAAACTAAATGAGTAAATTTCACATTTTGAGTTAAGTTTACTGTGTGAAGATTTTTGAGTTTTCTTAATGGAAAAACAAAACATAAAATCTCAGTTTGGTCTCTAGAATAAGATGGAATTTGTTGTGACAGTCATTTCAAAAAGGGTAAAAGCACAAAGTTCCAGCTGTTTGGTTAAAAAGAACTATTTCAAAAAAAGTCAAATGAAGTGCCAGAGTTTTTCTTGGAGCTTGCTTTGGCTGATGTAATTAAGAGATGATTTCTAGTGTACACTGTCCATTTGAAAAGCAAATGTGGAAGAGGTTCTAAAGGAATATGATGGCACTGTGGGAAGGCTGGCTAGAGGTTAAACATGCTCAACATCACAAGTCAGAAAAGACAAACCACATGAGATACTGTTTCAGTCTGGTGACAATGCTTTGTATCAAAAAAACAGACCATAACAGATGCAAAGATATGAAGAAAGGGAAATTTTATGCATTGTTGCTAAGAATGTAAATTAGTATAGCAACCATATAGAACAGTATGGAGGTTCCTCAAAAAAACTAAAAGTAAAACAACCACATGATCCAGTAATTCCACTACTGGGTATCTATTCAAAAGAGGAAATCAATATACTGAAAGGATATGTGCTGTCCTATGTTTACTGCAACACTATTCACAATAGCCAAAATATGGAATCAACCTAAGGGTCCATCAATGGGTGAATGGATAAAGAGAATGTGGTTTATATACATACATAATAGAGTATTATTTAGCCATAAAAGAATGAAACCCTGTCGTCTGCAGCAACACAGATGGAATTGGTGGCCATTATGTTAAGTGAAATAAGCCAAGCATAGAAGAACAGATATCGCATGTTCTTCCTGAAGTGTGGGAGATAAAAAGGTGGAACTCATGAAGACAGAGAATAGAATGGTGCTTACCGGAAGCCTGAAAGAGTAGCAGGTAGTGGCAGAAAATGGGAAAACGGAATATAAATATATTTATTACCAGTGAGGTGTACACTTAAATATAGTAAAATGGCAAATTTTAAAGGTATCTTTTACCTCAGTAAAAGCAACCTAAAATTTATGTAAAAGTATATGTGAAAACCACAGTAGTATTCTCCTTCTCGTTCTTGTATATGATGATAAATAAAAAAGAAACTACCAACATATTAAAAATTATAATGTTCCCTTTTTTCTTACTTTTTCAGAATCGCATGGTAACATGCAATGTTTTATTTAAAAGAGTACAAAGTATACAAAGTATACAATCAGTTAGCTTGAACCCTGCACTTGGAGTTTGGAGAGAAATCTATAGTTTTGAATACGGACGACATGGCTGGGTATAAGAAGAGCTTAAAAGGTTGTAGAATAACTGTATACCCTGTGACAAATGCTGATTTTAGCCAGAGTTTCTTTTGTTCGGAACACCAATAATGATACATACTATTGTCAGTCACCATTTTAAAATATAAAGTATTTTAGAGAAGAAATTATATGGCTCAGAAACTTCTGACATGGGAAAATGCGAGATTGCAGTATCAACTAGTTTAAATTGGAGAAGAGTAGGAAGGAGTGGGGAAGGATAAACAATTGCTGAGAATTATTGATGGAAGCCTGCTTACTTTCTTATGCTCACACATAAGAAGATGTAATTTGCACTGATGTTTTTATTGAGAAAAAACTATATGTTAGAAATATTATACTAACCAAAATTTATACTAATCGCTTAAGTCATGACAAAAACTGTGTAAATCATCAGTCCTGTTATCTACCCCTGTTTCACAGTGGCACAAATGCAGATTACCACAATTGGGTCAATTAGTGATCAATAAGAGAAAAACAGATAGCTACATTAAAATCTCTCTCCCACACACACATACACACACAACTCACATCAGGGCCATGTCCAAAAATGAGATGTTGTGTTTTTTGCTTTAGTAAATACATTATTGCATTCTTTCAAGAACTTAAAAGGAGACAAAATTTGTCTCAAAGCCAGAATTATTGAGAAACTCTGTGCTCAATGTATATATGCATATTAAGATTGAACTCCAAAGTTCTCAAAGTCTTTTATTTAACCTGATGTGTGTGTGTCTGTCTGTCTGAATTTTCTGTGTTATTTGAAATACCTTTTGATTCCTGATTCTTTATAGTAAATATTTACACTACTCACATAGTTTTATGGCATTCCATTTGATTGTACTATTCAAAATAAGTAAAACCATTAGTTATAGTAAATTCCAATGTCATGTGAACTATAAGCAATTAGCTAGCATTCAGATTTTTATGTTATGGTAAGTGAATAGCACTATATACTCTTCAGTGACTCATTTTTTTGTGCTTGGTCAAAGGTGGACATCGAGAAGCATGCATATGTAAACCTCAACCACTGACTTATTTTTTTGCCTTAATTTTCTTATAGAAAAATAAATCATTTCAGGTGTGCGAAGAGGTGAATTCTAATGCTTGATTGCTACATAGAAAAGTCAATGGAAATAAATTTTCCAGGTCAGGGAGTCAAGTATAGCTTTTTATTTAAAATACTGAAAGACATTAAGAGCAAGAAAGACTGTGAGTCATTTTTTTAATGAACCATGTATTACAAATGACATCTTCACAAAAGGGAGTAACTTTGTTGTCAATTCAAGAATCACCTTAAAAGTGAAACACTGAGCACTTAACCTTTACAAAAAGTATATAATGTAGAGGACATTTTTTTTTAATATTTTTGTGAAATGCCAGCTTTAAAGTAACTGTGCAAAATGCCAACCCGAAATGTTGGGTTAAATGACTTCACTAAACAATGTAACTCAGCGACATTTCCCTTTCATTTAATCACTAAACTAATGCATCACCAGATGCAGAGCTAACATAAAATATCTAAACATGTTGAAAATAATAATGATGACACGTGAACTCATTCCTTAGTGTTGTTTACATCTGGAGAAGTAACATTAATGTTGCCTTTAAAAATGAATTGATTAGCTTCAAGAACATGTGTAAGCTGCGGCCTTTACTGCAGAAGTGGGTGGAGGAAGCAGATAACAATGAAAATCTTCAGGAGATATGCAAAGCAGAAACCCTCGTGCAGGCCCGAAAGAGAAAGCGAACCAGTATCGAGAACCGAGTGAGAGGCAACCTGGAGAATTTGTTCCTGCAGTGCCCGAAACCCACACTTCAGCAGATCAGCCACATCGCCCAGCAGCTTGGGCTTGAGAAGGATGTGGTTCGTGTGTGGTTCTGTAACCAGCGCCAGAAGGGCAAGCGATCAAGCAGTGACTATGCACAACGAGAGGATTTTGAGGCTGCTGGGTCTCCTTTCTCAGGGGGACCAGTGTCCTTTCCTCTGGCCCCAGGGCCCCATTTTGGTACCCCAGGCTATGGGAGCCCTAACTTCACTGCACTGTACTCCTCGGTCCCTTTCCCTGAGGGGGAAGCCTTCCCCCCTGTCTCTGTCCCCACTCTGGGCTCTCCCATGCATTCCAACTGAGGTGCCTGTCCTAGGAATGGGGGACAGGGAGAGAGGAGAAGCTAGGGAAGGAGAACCTGGAGTTTGTGCCAGGGCTTTTAGGATTAAGTTCTTCATTCACTAAGGAAGGGATTGGGAACACAAAGGGTGAGGGCAGGGGAGTTTGGGGCAACTGGTTAAAGGGAAGGTGAAGTTCAATGATGCTCTTGATTTTAATCCCCACATGTATCACTTTTTTCTTAAATAAAGAAGCCTGGGACACAGGCTGGGACACACACACACACAAAAAAAATGAATTGATTTATTGAAATATATGTTAGTTGTTTTTTTAAAAAAATTAATAGCGGAGAATTTCTTGACACAATTCCTGTGAAATACCCCAAATAAAATGGTTAAATGCGGCAGTATTTTAAACACTTCCCCACCTTCTTCCTCCTCCCTGTTACTTTTCTCTGCCAAACACCAAGGAAACATGTTTGAGATTGGGGAGCCCCTGGTGCTTTACCAAGAGCAATGAGAGAAACTCTGATTTTGAAGATGTCCTTAATGTTCGCAGCCCCCAAATCTTTCCCTATATATTGCTAAAAAAAAAAAAAAAAAAACACCACATGCTTTTCAATGTATTATTGAGGTTAGGTGCATGAAAAGTATTCAAGACACTGTAAAAAAGATTACTGGGGATACTGGAGGGAGAGTGGAGTCTTGTGGTTGCCTTTCTAAGATATCTTCAATGGGAGTCTAAGAAGACAGCATTGGAACGTGCAAAGGGAGGTGATGCATAACTCTGAGCCAAACAATTTCTGACAAAAAGCATAAGGTATACTGCTAAAGCTCAAAGAAGGATTGACCTCCACGTGTCTCCTTCCAACTGAGCATAAAGAAGTAGAAAGTTTAATATTTAGACAAGTTGGAGGAATATAGTTACTCTTCTCCTTGAATATAGTTGTAAAATGCAAATGAACGTTAAGAGCCTCTTGGGAAGCTGCATCTAAAAGAAGTAAGCTACTATATAAGAAAATGGAAAATCTGAAATTGTCAGCTGGAGAGGCTGCATAAAGGCATGCTGATCAACAACCCTATGACCCGGTTTGGAGTAAATCATCTCGAATATTCAACCACACCAAACCTGCAGACAGCAGTCCTGATAGAATCTGACTATAGTATGACAAGGAACCTCAAGTATGTACTTCAGTACCCCCTCTTCCCAGATTCTGATCTCTAAAAGTCTGACCTAAAATTGTGGTTGTTTTAAAGCATTGCGTTTTGAGATAATTTGTTTTATAGCAAGAACCATTGTAATAATATTTTTTGTAGTCATATCTCTTTACATGAGCAGAATAATCAAACTCTGTTCCACATCAAAATAATTATATATATATATACATACATATACAGCTAAAGTAAATGATGAGCAGATTATTTGATTGTGAATTTGATTTAATACAGATTCTAATTCTAACAACTGTGTTTAATTTTAAATCTCCTACTTGATAAGACAAAACGAAGTCAAGATGCCAAATTTGGTTTATAATGCCTGACTGAAGAAAACATACCATTAATTTAAGAGGGACAAAAATCTCCTGGTTCTATATTTTGTGAAAACTAACATATCAATTGCTAAGTAATAGAAATTGAACAGTGTGCATTTATTCAGCAAGTATTTTTAAGGACTATTCAAAGCCAGACATCCTCGTAACTTTGTATAAAATAGGCATTGTCCTGTTCCCTGGAAGCTTATAGCCTTAGAGGTTATGAAAGTAGAAATTCATTTCTTCCTACTTTTATTTCAAAATAGTTCAAACTCACTAAACAACTGAATGTAGAATACAATGAACTGCATTTATCTGACTTCCTTTACATGTATTTATCAATTGCTAGTTTGTTAAATTGCTTTCTTTTCTCTTCCTCTTTCTTATTATTCCCTTCCTTTCCCGTCTCTTCTCTCCTCTCTCCATGACCTCCTACTTTTTGGAGGATGTGTGAATAAACTATGAATAGATAAATTCTAAGTCCAAATATTTAGAATTTACTCTCAAATGTAAAAATATGCTAAAAAACTTGGTTAATTTTCAAGATTAAAAAAAAGAATATAAAATGGAAAACGGAATTAAATTACCACCCCATAAAGCAACTTCTTATACATTAATTATCACTCCTATCTCTCCAACTTCCTTCCCACTCAGCCTTAGGCAAGAACTACTCTACACCATGACTGTAAATTTCTGTGTTCTGAACATTTCACATGAATGGAATCATATGTGTTTTTTTGTGGCTGGTTTATTTCATTTAGCATAATGTTTTCAAGGTTCATTCATATTACATGTCAATACTTCTTTCTTGTTTAGATCAGAATAATATTTTGTAGTACATATAAACCACATTTTATATATATATTAATTCATTGATAGGTATTTGCGTTGTTTTCTCCTTTTAGCTATTAAGAGTACTTTTGTTATAACAATTATGTCAAAAGTTTTGTGGTGACATCAGTGTTTTATTTCTCTTGGGTGTATTCCTCAGAGTGTAATCTAGGTCACACAGTAACTATGCTTAATCATCTGAGGGACTAGTTGACTGTTTTTGAAGGAGTTGCACCATTTTACACTCTCACTAGCGGTGTTTGAGTCCACCACATTCTTAATGACTCTTATTATTCTCTGATTTTTTGAGTCTAGCCATCTAGTGAATGTGAAGTGATTTGTGGTTTTGAATTGCATTTTTCTGATAACTAATGAAATACCTTTTCGTGTGTTTATTATCCATTTTCACAGTTTCTTTGGAGAAATATCTATTAAATCCCTTGCCCATTAAAAAAAAAAAAGGTTGATTTTTAAATTTTGAGTTATTAGAATTTCTTATGTTGTCTGGATACAAGTCCTTTATGAGAAATACAATTTTCAAATATTTTCTCCCATTTTGTGAGTTAACCTCCTCACTTTTTTGGGGGGGCTGGGGGGTTGGTCTTACTGTGTTGCTGAGGCTGCAATACATTGGTGTCATCATAGCTCACTGCAGCCTTGAACTCCTGGGCTTGTTGGATCCTCCCATCTCATCTTTGGAGGTGCTAGGATTATAGGATTGAGTCACCACACCTAGTAGTAAAGTTTAGAATAAATTTGTCATTTTCTACAAAAAAACGTTAGTTGCTACTCTGATACGCATTGCATTGCATCTGTAGATCAGTTTTAAGAATATTAGCATCTTAATGTTTTGTTCTAATCAATGAACATCTGATGTTTTTCTACTTATTTTGATCTTCCTTAATTTCTTTCCAAAGTATTTCATAATTGCCCTGGGTAGAACCTCCATTACAATGTTGAATAGAAGTGGTGAATGTAGATTTTTTTTTCTTCTACCTGATATTAGAGGAAAGTATCCTATCTTTTGGCATTAAGCATAATGTTACCTATGAGCTTTTCACAGATGTCAAGTTGGAGAACTTCTCTTCTATGACTAGTTTGTTGAATAAAACATGTTAGATTTTGTCAAATGCTTTCTTTGATCGTGGAATATTTTTCATTTTTATTCTATGAATACAATGTATTACTGTAGTTGGTTTCTTAATGTGAAACCAACTTTGCATGGTTTAGATAAATCCCATTTGATCATCATTCATAATTAATTTATATATTGCTGTATGCCATAGAATGAAATTAACTTTGTGCCATTGGAAGCTTATAGTTGTCAATTAAAAATCAGGATGATATGGATGTTGTAGACAGTGTGTATTTGAGGATAGCAATCAAAAGGTAAAATAAGAAAAGAAAGAATAACCAAATGATAGTGAGATTGTAAAGTCAAATAATAATAATAATGACTGCTATTTGTTGTGTTCCAAGGATTGTGTTAAGCATTTTATAAGTATGAATTCATTTATTCCATACATCGTCTATTAAAAAGTTATTATCATTATATTCATCTAACAGATGAAACAAAGATTCAGAGAAGTTAAATAACTTGCTTAAAGTCATATAGCAAGACCTGCAAGATCAGTATATTTGACTTCTTACTGATGTTAAAAGATAGCTTAGAGTAGGAAGTTCGAATTAGCTATGCAGGAGGTGGTTCACTTTATGATAATGAAAACATGCACAGTGTCAACATAATAGGATAAAGGAAAATAACATTTTTTAGAGCTGAATATGTAAGGAGCTTGAAGAGTAAGATGAGGTATACAAAGAGAATTGAAATATCATAGAAAGGAATGGGATGGGAAGATTAAGAAATATGTGGTAGCTGGTAATGTCTGTGTGTAAAGGAATAATGCCTGAGATTTTGATGGAGGACCACTAATAAAAAATGTAGAGAATGTATGCCGTTAATGTTGAGAATTCCACAACCTGAGAAGAAATACATATCTGAAAAACAAGGAGGATACCAACACTGCTCTCGAATTTAAGATATGTAGCACATGAAAAGAAAATTTAAGGACTGCAGGAAATGGTCCATTAAGAGGGTAAAAATATTTCATCCAAAAAACAGAAGTAAAGAGGAAATTCAGAAGAGTTTGAGGATATTTGAAACTTGATGAGTAGGCATTCCAGAGAACAAAATGGGACAAGAAGTTAGGGAGGGGAGAAGACTTTAGTCAGCTAAGATCATAAATTGGACAGCTGGAAACGATAGTTTAGAATCAAATGGGTACACAGAGAGAATTTTCATTCTCTTATTGACAAAGATTAGAAAGGAGGTCATGAAAGACAGTGAATTTCATTTTACATGTGCATTTATGTGCGTTCTTAGGCAAAACGGTATTGGTCTAAACACTGGGGTTATGGAAATAATTGCTTTTTTTCTTTCAAATGGAGATGAATACTTTAATATGGTAAAAAGTGGTTTTGTGGGAAATATCTTATTTTACCTTCTCCCTGGTAATAATTCTGACTTTTATTCTATTAAATTGTAGAATGAATATCAGGTTTTTAGTCAAATATGAGCTACAAATTTTAGGAAGTTCTTGGGAGAATCAGAGGATCTAGATGACTCAGCGGTCTTCTTTAGAATTTCATATGTCAGCCTAACAACTGAGGTTGATAAATATTAGAAATAGAATAAATGATTTATCAAGAAGTTCTAATGTCTGTATCAGCAAGTCCACCTCTCTTTCATTCCTTTGTGTCTGGCTGCTTTTTGCCCTATTACATGGGCGATTCAGCTGCCTAACCTGTAGCTGAATGGAGATGTGCTGCCTTCTTTCATTTATTGTTAGGTTGGCACCTAATAAATTATGAAGTAAATAATGGCGAAGAAAGTTTGTTTATACTTTGTGTAAAGAGGATCATAGGATTGCAAGTAAATTAATTATTGACTAAAATGGCATATTGATTTCATATTGTTTTATATATATGCCAGTCTTAGGATGACCACAGTGTTTTTTATTGAAAGTAAAAATAAAAAAGAGCAAGAATATTTGAGAGAGTAATATTTATCTTAAAATCTTATTTTTAAAGCATCCAGGCACTTCAATGTGGTGAAGTTTTTAAGGTGAGAAGCACTTCTCACAATGTACAAACTGTGAAAATAACACCTTTCCTTAAAATAGGCATCTGTGAGCTAAGCACTAAGTCACACAAGGAAGCCTAAGAGGAAGAAAGGGAAATCTTTGAAAAAACAGTATTCCCCGGTGATTCGGAGTCAGCTGCAAATATTCCCTATTTTTAGTGTTTCCTTATCCTAAAGTCCTCTCAGCTGCCATTATGTAACAACAATGAATCTTGTAACTTTGAAAACAGATTTTTAGATGTGTATATATATATTTTGGAAGACTGTGGGGTAGAAGTGTGGAGTCAATTTTCTTTGACATACAGCAGTTCAAACAGCTGAGGAATGATGAAGAGAATAGAATTGACTTTAGACCAAGAACATTTCCATCAGAAGTGTAATAAATATGCTCTCTCTGAAAGATTTAAGAACTTATAGAGAGGGATATCAACACAACTTGAACGAATAGATGAAGAAAAATAAATTTGTTTTAAAAATATTTTAAAAACTTTTTCAAAAATTTATTTTCTGCATATACAATTAAAATGTTTCTTATTGAAATACAAAAGTACAGAATACTAAAATTATGAAAATTAAATGCCCCATAATCTTATATCAGGAGAAATTATCATACTATTGGGGAGTATTTGTTTCATGAATGTATCATCTCTATAAGCTCATTATTTTATATACATATAAATGACCATACATAGTCGTGGATATCTGAATAAATCTCTAAGTGTGTACACTGCATATACACTTAAATCTGCTTTTACATATGTAGATTGACTGTATCCCAGGTAAAATGCTTAATTTAGTAAATTTAGTGTTCTTTTCTTCCTCAAATATTCTAACAAGAAACACTAACATCTTTTATAAGATATTTTCTGTTGTGTTGTAATTATAGCTGCTGTTCTATGTGTAACTCATTTCATGATTCAGTACCTGTCATTTAGTAACACATTTCCTCTCATTCTTTTTTAAAATTTTTATTTGCATGCATTTATGGGGTTCAAGTGTAATTTTGCTACATGCATAAATTGAGTAGCGGTGAAGTCAGGGTTTTAGAGCATCCGTTACCTGAATAACACACATTGTACCAATTTCTCATCATTTACCTCCCTCCTACTTCACCTGCATTTCAAGTTTCCATTTTCTATTATTCTACACTCTATTTCTATGTGTAGACATTGTTTAGCTCCCCCTTATAAATAAGGACATGCAATGCTTTGCTTTCTGTATCTGAGCTGTTTCACTTAAGCTAATGGCTTCCAGTTCCAGCTACATTGCTGCAAAAGACATGATTTTATTCCCTGGTACAATTGAATAGTATTTCATACCACATTTTCTTTATTCAATTATCTATTGATGGACACTTAGGTTGGTTTCATATCTTTGTTATTGTGAGTAGTGCTATGATAAACACACAAATGCAAGTGTCCTTTTGATATGATGATTTCTTTCCTCTGGATAGATACCAACATGCTGAATCAAACGGTAGTTCTGTTTTTAGTTCTTTGAGAAATATCCATACTGTTTCCATTAAGTTTGTACTCATGTACATTCCCACCAACCATTTCTAAGTGTTCCCTTTATTTCTGCATCCTTGCCAATACTGTTATTTTTTCTCTTTTTAAGCATAGCCATTCTGACTGGTGCAATATGACATTTCATTGTGGTTTTATTTGCATTTCTCTGATGGTTTGTGATGTTGAACTTTTTTTCATATGCTTATTGGTCATTTGTATGTCTACTTTTGAAAAATGTCTAATCACCTCAATAGCCTACTTTTTAATGGAGGATTTGTTTTTGGCGTTTGTTGTTAGTTACTTGAGTTTCTTCTAAATTCTGAATATTAGTCCCCTGTCAGATGCAGGGTTTGCAAATATATATAGATATTATTTGTTTATTTATTTGAGATACAATTTTGCTTTATTGCCCAGGCTGGAATGCAGTGGCACAATCTCAGCTCACTGCAACCTATGCTTCCTGGATTCAAGCAATTCTCCTGCCTCAGCCTCCCAAGTAGCTGGAATTACAGGCACACGCCACAGTGCCTGGCTAATTTTTTTTTTTTTTTTTTTTTTTTTAAGTAGAGACAGGGTTTCACCATGTCAGCCAGGCTGGTCTTGAACTCCTGACTTAGTGATCTGCCTGCCTGAGCTTCCAAAAGTGCTGGGATTACAGGCGTTAGCCATAGCACCCGGCCTGCAAGTATTCTTGAGTTAGTTATTTTGATTACCTCAGCTGAATGCTATTTTCAAGTGGTTGTTTTATAAAGATAAAGTGATAAATGTTTGAAAACTTTTAAATATGGGAGTAATGAATTCATCAAAAGTAAATAAATTAATAACCTTTTGAATTTAAATATTTGTTGGTGAGACAGTTTTTCAAATCTAAAATTTCAAATGTTGTCCCTTTATCTTTTTCTAGCATTAGTGTTAAAGAGGACACTGAAAGGTGTCTGAGGACAATTTAATTTTTTTGGTCAGAGATAAAAATATTAGGTTGGTGCAAAAGTAATCACGGGTTTTGCTATTACTTTTAATGACAAAAACAGCAATTAGTTTGGCACCAACCTAACATAACATTTCTTTTCTCTCTCTGAGAAAAGTCACAGACTTAAAAAAAAAATTCTTTACATGCCAAGTTTCTTTATTTCTTCCCTCCTTCCTTCCTCACCCTCAGGTCTAAGTTAACAACAGGCAATTGTGACAAGTCCGGTATGGGTTACTGGCCATGAAGAATCTATTGTTGATGACATCCCAGAAAAGAACACTAAATCTTATCTCCCATCTTACCCCTGAACTTCTCCTCCTCTGAAGGTAAAACACATAATATATGCAAAAACACAAAAACATTGACTGTGTTTGCTTGTGGTTTGAGACCTAAAGTTGAGGTTCAGTGCTATTTACTGCTTTGCTATCTGGTAAAATTGAGAGAGACTAGAATGACCTCACAGCAAATTATCTTCTATACTGTGCTTCTGCAGATAATGTCCCCTAGCCAAACAGCCCTTCTTATCAAAGAATTGTCAGTTTCTGCTTACTCCTGAGCAGTGGGTTCAGTTCCCTGACAGCCCATTGAGTTATTCAAACAAGGCAATCATATTCTTCCTTGGGAACCAGGGAGCTCTTCACCTTTTTGACACTACAAACCTGCATTCTCCTGCCTCTGGAAATTTACCGTAATCCCAAATGCAACCCCTGTGTGGGTTTTCGTGGTCTGGGCGCCCTTCTCTCTACAACTATGAGCCTATGCAACCAATAAACTGCTGTTGGGCTCACTTTTTCTGTGTGTCAAGTGTTGTGTGTTTGGCCATCACCATAACCCAAGGGCAGGAAACTTCTCTCATTAATGGGGTAAATCAGATATGATTAAACCTTGGTCACTCTTATAATTTAAATCAGTATTAAGCGTTAACGGATTGTGATTCGTTTTTAATAATTTTAAATGGAACATCATTTCATTTTCATTTATTTTGATTTTTTTTTCTTAATGCCTTCTATCTCCTCTCTGATTTAATTTATTGATTCACATAACTAAGCTTCACTGAGTGACTAAGTGGCTAAAATCTTTAAGTAGTGAATTGAAAAACCCAAAAATTATATATTCAAATTCAAAGGTAAATTTCCAAAGGAATTTCAAAAAGAAGTTAAAATAAATGAATTACAAAAAAAAAAAAAGTAGGAAGTAAGTAAAGTGTTTAAGAATTTGGCTATTACTGAAAGTATAGAAAACAAATCCTTGCCAAAATACCTAAAAATAGAGTTCAAAATTGAAATATTTTATGCACGTTTGTTTTAAAGCCTCCTCCTGAAAATGCGGTATTATAAATAGAAACTAATAATGATGGATCAACCTAAAATTGTCCCCAGTACAAAGTTATTTGATACAAAATGCCTTTATTTAACAGACTAAAGGAAATCACAACCCTGTAACTTAGCATGGATAATGAAAAGCAAATCACTTAAAATGCCCATTAACTTATTTAACTGTATTTCATGCCATTATTTCAGGTAATTAACATCCTGCAACCTTATAGAAATGGCTTTTACTTCTGCCCATTCATCTTCACTTCCGTTTATTTCGCATTTATTTGTATCTATGAGTGTCAAATTAGATTATGCTTTGGAGGTTGTTTCTGTTTTTACTAAAATATGTTTAAACAACACTAAAATGAAGAAATCAGTGTAATGCTTGTGTGTTTCATTATACACAGTAGGCTTTCATTCCTAAGGTTTTCTAGAAAGATAATTGGCCCTTGATATTTTGTAAGTTTCACTGTCTTTTACACACGACATTTTTATTCTCCATTTCATCAATATCATTTGGGTATATTAAACATTAATATTTTCTGACTTTTTCTGTTTGTGTTTCCCTGACATACATGGATTTTTGACTTTAAGAAGAAAATTGGTTGCTGTATAAAATATAGGACACTTAGTTAAATTTGAATTTCAGTTAAAAGACATATTAAAATATATTTATATATGTATATATTTATATTTGTATGTCCCATGTAGTACTTGGAATGCTTATATTTAAAAAGCTATTTTGTACTGAAAAATATATTCATTTTCCAATTTGAAATTCAAAATTGACTGAGTGTCCAGCATGCATCTATCTATTTATTTATTTATTTTTACCAAATCTGACAAAAAAGATATAGAGAGCCAGAGTAGCCCACCTCCTCTGCGGGGGATCAGCAGCAAGGCTGCTGTGAACTTTGGGTGAACTCCAGAGAAGCAAAACCATCACAGGGGAATGTGTATGTCTCGGAGACGAGCAGACAGACCTAAAGAAAAATAACCAGCTTTCACTAACCTTGCTGCAAAATAGTTGTTAGCTTAAGTATGTTAACTGAAGTATGAGAATTATAACCATAGGCTGTTCTAAGAAAATGCACCCTCCCTCTGCTATGTGCTTTGCAAACATATAAAATAAAGTCCTCTGAGAAAGGTCGGGGCCAGAGAAACTAACATTCTCATTTTCCCAGAATGCCTGGCCCCACTTTATCTATGTTATGTTTGTCTTTGTGTTTTTCTTTATCCCCCAGCATTCCCTCTTACGTCTTTGAAAGCTTGTGCGGCACGGCACGCTGCATGCGCCAGAAAGAGTTGAACACAATGAGATAAAATACCTATGCACACCAATAAAGATCATGAAAAGCAAACAAGAAAACACTGCTTTTAATACAATCAATAAGATGTGCATGTGTGCACTAATTTTTATCTGTATTCTGAACATATGTATTTCTTGCAAGCGATGACAAGAATGCCCCTCTGGGGGGTCAAAAAGAGATGCTTTAGTATCATATCATAAATAAATACTGAATCTGGCCATTTTTTACTTAAAATGTTCTTATCAATCTGAAAGGCAGGATATTGGAGACACTTGATTTATATCACGATGCATAAAACAGTGTTGTTGTGTTGGCTCAAGAAGCCAAGTTTATGTGAAATAAAAACGAGTTAAAACTTCTAGAAAATGAGACTGACTTTTAGTTTGTATGAAGAAACTAAAGAAAAACGCCATTCTCACTAATAACAGCTTAAGAAGCCAAAATTTTCCACAAAATGTATTTCTTTAAAGACATCAGAAACCTACTAAAGCTGTGAGAAAGAGACAGGCAAAAATTCTTGAGAAGGGAGAAATGTGGAGGCATGAGCTAAAGTTTACTAGCTGGTTTATCCCTGGGTTTGTATCTGAACTGAACCTGAGTCTGCTTGCCTGTCGCCAAGCAAAGCTAAACTGACACCAGGATTTATAGCCAGAGAAAGCAAGGCATTTATTGCAGGGTTCCAAGAAAGAAGAACAAGCGCTAATGTTTAAGACTCAAACTCAATGATGGCTCACAAGCAAGGGATTTTCAAGGGCTGGTAAATTTCTGGAACTTCTTTACCCGTTTTCTGGTTACAGGCTGGCAGAGGTCTATTTGACAGCAGTTGATATTTTCAATCTGGTGAGGGTCCTGGTTTCTGAAAAACTACTTAGGGCCATATGTTAAGATGTTATCTTCAGTTTCTGTAGAGGACTGAGCATCTTAAGACTGATTTACTTGGGTGACTATTACTGATTAATTTACTTCCCTAATCGCTGGTCACAAGACTAGCTAGTTGCCTGCAATTTCCCTTGAAGGGTCTCAAATTTTTTCCTTCATTTCCATCCCAGTGCAGGGTAGGGGAATCCTGCAGGCCCCTAAGAGGGCTCACTGATCTACCTCAATTGCATTAAAAATGGCAAGAAGTCATTGTCCAAATTCGAATACATACTACTAGAGTCTAGAAACTCAAATTTTGTTCAGTTAGATTGTTGCTGTTGGGGAGAATAGAATAGCAAAGTTTGTCTTGGTTACATGGGGATGGAGAAATAAAATCAGTGGTTTTTGAGGCCTCAATAATTAGATTTTTCTTCCAACACATTTACTCTTCTAAATATTTAAGTTAAACAGAGTTAACATAGCAGGCACACAAGTCTCTGAAAATTTAAGAAATATGTGTTTTCTTGTTCCTGCAAAATTATCATTTTAATTATGACAATAGTCTTTTTGTTTATTGACTTTTATAGCAAACTCCTCATCTATTGTCTCTTAATTTCCTTGAACCACTTGGTATCATTGTAAAGATAGTGTCCACCATCCTCAGATACGTCAATATTTATGTCTTAAAAATGGAGACAATTTTCTACATATCCACAACACAACTATTAAGGTTAAGATATTAATATTAATATATGATACACTCAATAATAATTTAGTCCTAAAGGCATTAGATGAGGCCACGCTATTTTACTAATTATGCCAAGTTTGAGGGAGATGTGATGTCTCACTACAGTGTCAAAACCTGTGAAGGCTGACAAAGAGATGTACAAGTGGTAACAATGCCCAATGCAGGACAGAAAACCCCAAGCAGAGCCATAAAAAAGAACAAGCTCATGTCCTTTGTAGCAACATGGATGAAGCTTCAGGGCATTATCCTAAGTAAACTAATTCAGAAACAAAATCAAATACTCAGATACCATGTATTGGCACTATGGGTATACATTCACACAAAAATGAAAATAATAGACACTGGGAACTCCAAAGGTGGGGAGGAAAGGAGGCAGGTAAGGGTTGAAAAATTATCTGTCAGGTACAATGTTCACTATCTGGGTAATGGGGGCACTAAAAACCCAGTCCTCATCAGCATACAGTATGCCCATGTAACAAACCTG
This sequence comes from Cebus imitator, assembly GCF_001604975.1. Lineage (NCBI taxonomy): Eukaryota > Metazoa > Chordata > Mammalia > Primates > Cebidae > Cebus > Cebus imitator. The sequence goes on from NW_016107503.1 coordinate 896,993, forward strand.
CATATGTACCTCTTGAATCTAAAAATTAAATTGAAATCAAAAAAAGCAAAAGTCTTTTCATGACAGCATGGTCCAGCTTAATACAGTGAGGTTAAAAAGGGCAAGTAATACACCCACAAAAAGATAGGGGTGAGGGATAGGCCATTGCACATGTCAGAGGCAGGTTTGTCTGAGGATGGTATCCACATGATGGGGAGTGCACTGCTTCAGGGAGTCAAAGATAGAGCAAAGTGAAGAAACTTAACCTCTGGAATGTAATAGAGTTCAAGTGAAGTAAGGTGTCTCCACAGAGCAATAGCCTAGGTGGGGTGTTAATGTTGTTGTTTATTTTATAATAAAGTTCAAATCACATTCAATTCAAGTAGGTTTGAGCCTCTTCTTTGTTTTTAAATTTCATAATTTTTAAACTTTGTTTCTTTAGATTCAACATGGTTTGGGATAGAAGTTTTGGTAAATCAATAATTAGTTTCTTGTAATATTTACAAAGTAGATTTATATATTTTTATGTGCTTTATAGTATAACTATTTTTTATTAATTCATTTGTTAGGAAAGATTTCACGTTTTATTTCAAAAAGTATATATCATACATTTCTGTGATACAAGATTTATATGATTGAAAATGTATACTACCTTGAATGTTTTTCTACTCAATAAAATGTTAAGAGAAATAACATAAGAGAAATAAAATATTAACATATTTTATGTATGAAATAAATCATAATTATGTGTTTTTAATTTTTATTTTGAGATATTTTAAATTTTAATAATTAAAATTAAATTTAGATACTGCTAAATATTATGAACTAGGAACAACCACGTGATAAAAGTCATCATATTTCTAGAAAATTTCTAGAAATTTTCATCTAATTTCTATAAAATTACTTCATTCTTTCTGTACAGATAAAAAACAGAAACTTTATATAACTTTTTTAAAAGACTAATGTTTAGTAACCAATGTGTATTATCTCAAATACCTTTTTTGAGATATTTGGGTATCTCTATGTGAGTTCTTCCAACAAGCATTGCCAACTCTTAGCTCAGTTAACTAATGTGCAACATTAATTTTCTAATTCAGAAGATAGCATCGAAGATGGTTATATAAATCCATTTGATTCTGTAAAATTCTGACAACTGAAAGAAATATGATACTTTTTTTTAGCACTTCCAGCTAGTTGAAAATAACAATTATTTATTTCATACATAATTAATATTTTGTAACCTAATGAAAAAATAAATAAGAATAAAGATGTAAATATAAAACATGGAAATGTTTATAAAGAATTATTTATAGGCATTCCAAAAACCCAGTTTATATTTATGCACAATTAATTATAATATATTAAGGACAAGCAAACTTAGTGGAAATCATCTCTACAATAAGAGATTTATTTTATAATAAATTATATGAGAATGAAACAAGAAGAACCAAAAAAAGAAAACAATGCAGTTAAAATAGTCACATTTCGGCAGGGACGGAACAACATGGAAGATGAAAACGAGAAACTCAGAGGGATCCATTGATAGCATTGTCTGCCTAACGTCTAATGTGACATATAAGGGATGGGAAAAAGTTCTCCTGTACGTGTAATTGAAGTCTCAGAAAGAAAACAGAGAAACAATGAGACTAAATAAATATTTATAAAAACACTAAGTAAGGAATTTCAAATGCTAATGACACACAGCAAACTAGATATTCAATAAATTATTTGAACCCCAACCAGGACAAATATAAAGGAAATCACATATAGGCCCAATGTAGTCAAACTGCTGATAAATTAAAAATGAAAAGCTTAAAAGCTGTTAGAGAAAAATAAGCATTACTTTTAATAGTGTTGGAAAATAATCTGCTAGCCTATACTTCTATCTCTAGCAAATATGCTTTTTAAAAATAAATGTAAAATAATTTTCAGAAAAAAAATTTCATGAAGTTCAAAAACTAACATAATAAATATATGTTGAGACTATTAAAACAAAAGTTCTTCTGACAGAAGAAAACTAATTCCAGATGCAGCCATAAAAACACATAAATGAAAGAAGGGCAAAGGAAGAATTAAATAGAATAACTTTTCAAACTAATGATGATAAGGTCTCAGCAAGGAGTTTAAGACACGTGTGGAAATAAAATACATAACAGCTGTTTCGGGAATCCACAATACCACCCACATACTAGGACTCACAAACTCAGCATATAGTTTCTTCCATGGTTCAAATTTTTACAGTAACATTGTCAGGATACTCAGTTTATTCAGTTAGGGAAAAAGACATAGTCTGAGCCTCAAGTAGTATATATGCAGGTTTCCTATACTCTATTCTTCCCAAGAGGGATCACACAGAGTGTACCATCTTTGTAACAGAAAAAATACAGCACATATGCAATGTCTCTGCCTAGGCAATACTATTTGAGACTGAGAGTTTAGGGTTTTTTATTGGGATCTGGTCATGTGGACATATTCTGAAGAACTACCAATTGTCCAGACTCAAAGAAGAGAAGCAGCTGTTCACAATAAACCCTATTATAGACATAAAGAAACATTTTATCAGTTAGGAAATATTTCAGAACCTAACAATCCAGACACAAGCTAAGGGCCAATCTTGTGAGTAGATCCTTGCAAAGATCTCAGCCTCAAGCCTGCTGTAATTCTCTTCTGGATAATAATAGTAGCACAAAAAGTGGGAAGAGTAAAAGAAGTTAAATTTTTACAAGGTATTTTATTGTTCAAAAAGCGAGAACAAATGTTGTAATTTTTAGAGTAATAACTAAAGTTATAATTAGGGATTGTGAACCGAAAACATAACAGATGAGAAAAGTAAAATGATACATAAATACCTGGTTGATGCAAAATAAATAAATAAATAAAGGAAAAGATTAAACTGGTGCCATAAATAACACCGAGAAAGTTGGTATAGTAACCCCAAGATATCACATAGCACACCATCAGATGAAGATTCTCAGACTGGAAAAAGAATCAGATAAAAAGACAAACAAAATAGACCGAAACCCAAACTTATGGTGTTTATCAAAAATATACTCAAATATTCCTAAAGATACAAAAGTTTAAAGGCAAAGGAATGAAAAAGATACACCACATAAACACACCAAATAAAGAAAACTGACAGTGTTAATGTTACATAGTAGAATGCATCCAACAGAAATGTGTAGCAATCCCAAATTTGTATGTACCAAATACTGGATGTGTAGAAAACAAATGAAAACAATATCAAATGATATTATTTGCTATAGTAAATCATTAGAGACCCATTTAATAAAAAATCTGTAAGATTTTTGCATGGAAAACTAGAAAACATGATTGAGAAAAATTTTAATGTGTCCTAAGTAAGTGGAGAGAAACACCATGTTTATTGATTAGAAGGAATAATGCTGTAAAAATATCAATTTCCCCAAAGACTCAACCAAGCCCAATAAAAATTCCCCAAATCGCCAAAAATAGAAGAGAATCTCATACTAAAATGAACAGATCTGGAGAATAATAGTATAAACATAAATCTTAGAAAAATCTATGTTAAATAAAAGTACATGGTACAGTGTAAACCATAAATAGAGCAATGAAACAAATAGTAATATAGAAACTTGCTATATATGTATTGTCATCTGATTTAGACAGTGTAGTGAGAAGAAGGACCATCTTTATTTTTCCTTTTTTTAAAATTTTTAATCAACAAATTATATTTATAATTTATAAGATAGAAATGATATTTTGATATGTGTGTACATTGTAAAAAGATTAAATTATTGAGAGCAATGCAGGTGAGTGATCTCTGCATTTACAACTGAGGTACCAGATTCATCTCAATGGGACTGGTTGGACAGTGAGTGTAGCCCAAGGAGGGCAAACTGAGGCAAGGTGGGGCAGTGCCTCAACCGGGAAGTGCAACAGACTGGAGGACCCCCCTCCTACCTAATGGAGGCCATCAGGGCCTTTTCCTGCCACTCTAGCACTCCACTTCAGCTACTGTGTTTCTCCCATGGTCTTTACAGCTGGAAGACCTGAAGAGTTCCACCAGGCTGACAAGAGCCATGGGTTTCCAGCATAAATCTGTGTGGGCCTTTCAGCCAGTTCCCAGGTTTTCAGCACAAATCTGGGCGACAATTTTAGTTGGCACCTGGAACACCTATGAGACAGAGCCACCCATTCCCCTGAAAAAAAGGGGGCTGAAGGCAAGGGAACCAAGTGACCTGGCTTGGTGGGTCCAACCCCCACAAAGACCAGCAAACTGAAACCCACTGGCTTAAGATTTTCACAGCCAGTAAAGCAGTTTGAGCTTTATCTGGGATGGTCGAGCTTGGTTAGGGGAACCATATTAGTAGCTATTGTAAATGAGACTACTTCAGATTGTTTGTAAACAAAATTGCAAGGAAATTTACACAGCAGCTGGGCGGAGCCCACGGCAGCTCAGCAACACCTCTGCAAGCAGACTGTGACTAGACTCCCTCCTTGCTGGGCAGAGCATCTCTGAAAAAAGGCAGCAGCCTGCCAGAAACTTATAAGTAAATCTCTACCTTCCCAGGACAGAGCACCTGGGAAAAGGGGAGGTTGTGAGTTCTGCTGCAACAGACTTAAATGTCCCTGCCCAGCAGCTCTGAAGAGAGCAACAGAGCTCCCAGCACAGCATTTGAGCTCTGACAAGGGACAGACTGCCTCCTCAAGTGGCTCCCTGACACCTGTATATCCAAACAAAACCTCATAAAGGAAAGATCTGCCTGACATCTGGTGGGTACCCTTCTGGGACGAAGCTACCAGAGGAAGGAATAGGCAGCAATCCTTGCTGTTCTGCAGCACCCGCAGGTGATCCCCAGGCAAGGTGGGTATGGAGTGGACCTCTAGCAGCCCTGCAGCAGAGGGACCTGACTGTGAGAAGGAAAACTGAAAAACAGAAAGAAATAGCTTTGACTTCAACAGAAAGTACATCCTCTCAGAAACCCCATCCAAAAGCCACCAACTCCAAAGACCAAAGGTAGATAAATCCACAAAGATGAGAAGAAACCAGTGCAAAAAGAATGAAATCACCAAAAACCAGACCACCTCTCCTACTCTAAGGGATCACAACTCCTTACCAGCAAGGGAACAAAACTGGGTGGAGAATGAGTTTAATGAATTGACAGAAGCAGGCTTCAGAAAGTGGGAAATAACAGACTTCTCTGAGCTAAATGAACATGTCCTAATCCAATGCAAAGAAACTAAGAACCTTGATAAAAGGATAAATGAAATGCTCACTAGAATAACTAGCTTAGAGAAGAACATAAACAACTTGATGGAGCCGAAAAACACAGCATGAGAACTTAACGAAGCATACACAAATTTCAATAGCTGAATCAACTAAACAGAAGAAAAGATATCAGCGATTGAAGATCAACTCAATGAAATAAAATGACGAGACAAAATAAGAGAAAAAAAGAGTGAAAAATGAACAAAGCCTCCAGGAAATATGAGATTATGTGAAAAGACCTAATCTATGTTGGATCTGTGTACCTGAATGTGACCAGGAGAATGAATCCAAGCTGGAAAACACTCTTCAGGATATTATCCAGGAGAACTTCACCAACCTAGCAAGGTAGGCCAACATTCAAATCCAGGAAATACAGAGAACACCACAAAGACATTCCTCAAGAAGAGCAATCCCAAGGTACATAATCATCAGATTCAACAGGGATGAAATGAAGGAAAAAATGCTAAGGGCAGCCAGAGAGAAAGGTTGGGTTACCCACAAAGGGAAGCACATCAGACGCACAGCAGATCTCTCAGCAGAACCCCTACAAGCCAGAAGAGAGTGGGGGCTAACACATCCTTAAAGAAAAGAACTTTCAACCCAGAATTGCATATCCAGCCAAATTAAGCTTCATAAGTGAAGGAAAAATAAAATCTTTTACGGACAAGCAATTGCTGAGAGATTTGATCACCACCAGGCCTGCCTTACAAAAGCTCCTTAAGGAAGCACTAAACATGGAAAGGAACAGCCAGTACCAGCCACTGCAAAAACATACCAGATGGTAATGACCATCAAAACAATGAAGAAACTGCATCAACTAATGGGCATAACAACAGCTAGTATCAAAATGGCAGAATCAAGTACATACACAACAACGTTAACCTTAAATGTAAACAGGCTAAACGTACCCCAAAAAAAACACGGACTGGCAAATTGGATAAAAATTCAAGACTCATCAATGTGCTGTATTAAGGACACCCATCTCACATTCAAAGATACACATAGATTCAAAATAAAGGGATGGAAAATTTACCAAGCAAATGGAGAGCAAAAAAGTGCAGGTGCTGCAATTCTAGTCTCTAGGAAACTGAACTTTAAACCAACAAAGATTAAAAGAGACAAAGAAGAGCATTACATAATGGTAAACGGATAAATGCAATAAGAAGACTTAACTATCCTAAATATATATGCACCCAATACAGGAGCACCTAGATAAATAAAGCAAGTTCTTAATGAACTACAAAGAGACTTAGATTCCCACACATTAATGGTGGAAGACTTTAACAGTCCACTGTCAATATTAGAGACATCAATGAGACAGAAAATTAATCAGGATATCCAGGACTTGAACTCAGACCTGTACCAAGCAAACCTAATAAACATCTACAGAACTCTCCACCCCAAATCCACAGAATATACATTCTTCTCAGCACCACATCACACTTACTCTAAAATTGACCATATAATTGGAAGTAAATCACTCCTCAGCAAATGCAAAAGAACAGGAATCATAACAACCAGTATCTCAGACCATAGTCAAATCAAATTAGAGCTCATGATTAAGAAACTCACTCAAAACTGCACAACTACCTGGAAACTAAACAAGCTGCTGCTGAATGACTACTGAATAAATAATGAAGGCAGAAATAAAGATGTTCTTCAAAACCAATGAGAAAGAAGACACAATGTACCAGAATCTCTGGGACACATTTAAAGCAGTGTCTAGAGGGAAAATTGTAGCACTAAATGCCCACATGAGAAGCCAGAAAAGATCTAAAATCGACACCCTATCATCACAAGTAAAAGAACTAGAGGAACAAGATTGAACAAATTCAAAAGCTAGCAGAAGACAAGAAATAAATAAGATCAGAACAGAACTAAAGGAGATAGAGACACAAAAAACCCTTCAAAAAATCAATAAATCCAGGAGCTGTTTTTTTGAAAGATAAATAAAATAGAATGCTAGCCAAACCAATAGAATAGAAAAGAGAGAACAATCGAATAGATGCAATAAAAAATGATACAGGGGATATCACCACCGATTCCACAGATAAACAAACTACCATCAGAGATTACTACAAACAACTCTATGTGCATAAACCAGTAAATCTAGAGGAAATGGATACATTTCTGGACACTTGTAGCTCCCCAAGACTAAACCAGGAAGAAGTTGAATTCCTGAATAGACCAATAACAAGGTCTGAAGTTGAGGCAGCAATTAATAGCCTACCAACCAAAAAGATTCCAAGTCCAAATGGATTCACAGCCAAATTCTACCAGACTTACAAGGAGGAGCTAGTAACATTCCTTCTGAAACTATTCCAGACAATACGAAAAGAGGGAATCCTCCTTAACTAATTTTATGAAACCAACATCATCCTGATACCAAAACCCGCAGAGACTCAACAAGAAAAGAAAATTTCAGGCCAATATCCATGGTGAACATTGATGCAAAAATCTTCTATAAAATACTGGCAAACCAAATGCAATAGTACATCAAAAACCTTATTCATCACAATCATGTAGGCTTCATCCCAGGGATGCAAGGCTGGTTCAACATAACAAAAGTCTATAAATGTAATCCACCACATAAACAGAACCAAAAACAAAAATCACATGATCATCTCAATAGATGCAGAGAAGGCCTTTGCCAAAATTCAACAGCCCTTTATGCTAAAAACTCTCAATAAACTAAGTATCCACGGAACGTATCTTAAAATAATAAAATCTATTTACGGCAAACCCATAGCCAATATCATACTGAATGGGCAAAAACTGGAAGCATTGCCTTTGAAAACTACCACTAGACAAGGATGCCCTCTCTCACCATTCCTATTCAACATAGTATTGGAATTTCTAGCCAGAGCAATCGGGCAAGAAAAAGAAACAAAGGATATTCAATTAGGAAAAGAGGAAGTCAAATTTTTTCTATTTGCAGATGACATGATTGTATGTTTAGAATATCCCTTCGTCTCAGTCCAAAATCTCCTTAAGATGATAAGCAGCTTCAACAAAGTCTCAGAATACAAAATCAATGTGCAAAAATTACAAGCATTCCTATGCACTAAATAGCAAACAGAGAGCCAAATCATGAGCAAACTCCTGTTCATAATTCCTACAAAGAGAATAAAATACCTAGGAACACAACTAACAAAGAAAGTGAAGGACCTCTTCAAGGAGAACTACAAACCACTGTTCAAGGAAATAAGAGAGGACACAAACAGATGGAAAAACATTCCATGCTCATGGTTAGGTAGAATTAATATCATGAAAATGGCTATACCACCCAAAGTAATTTATAGATTCAATGCTATCCCCTTCAAGCTACCATTGACCTTCTTTACAGAACTGGAAAAGATCACATTCTACTTCACATGGAATCAAAAAAGAGCATACATAGCCAAGAAAACCCTAAGCAAAAAGAACAAAGCTGGAGGCATCACGCAACTCACCTTAAATCTATACTATAAGGCGACAGTAATCAAAACAGCATGGTATTGGTACCAAAACAGAGATACAGAAAATGGAACAGAGCAGAGGCCTCAGAAGTAACGTTACACACCTACAACCATCTGATCTTTGACAAACCTGACTAAAACAAACAATGGGGAAAGGATTCCCTATTTATAATTGATGTTGGGAAAACTGGCTAACCACATGCAGAACGCTGAAACTAGACTCCTTCCTTACACCTTATACAAAAGTTAACTCCACATGGATTAAAGATTTAAACAGAAGCCCTAAAAACCCTATAAAAACCCAAGAAGATATAAAAACATCATAAAAAACCCTAGAAGATAACCTAGGCAATACCATTCTGGTCATGGGCATAGGCAAGGACTTCATGACTGAAACACCAAAACCAATGGCAACAAAAGCCACAATAGACAAATGGGATATAATTAAACTTAAGACAAGAATCTAGAAATAGAAATACCATTTGACCCAGCAATCCCATTACTAGGTATATACCCAAAGGATTATAAATAATTCTATTATAAAGACACATGCACAGGTGTGTTCATTGTGTCACTGTTTATAATAGCAAAGACTTAGAACCAATCCAAATGTTCATCAATAATAGACTGGATAATGAAAATGTGGCACATATACACCCTAGAATACTATGCAGCCATAAAAAAGAATGAGTTCATGACCTTTGCAGTGACGTGGGTGAATCTGGAAACCATCATTCTCAGCAAACTGACACAAAAACAGAAAACCAAACACCACGTTTTCAGTCATAAATGGGTATTGAATAATAAGACCACATTGACACAGGGAGGGGAACATCACACACTGGGGTCTGTTGGGTGGTGGGGAGTCTAGGGTAGGGTAAGCAGAGGACGAGGAGATTGGGGAGGGATAATATTAGGAGAAATACCTAATGTAGGTGATGGGGGGGGTGGAGGCAGCAAACCACCATGGTATGTGTGTATGTATGTAACAGTCCTGCAAGATGTATTCATGTACCCCAGAACTTAAAGTATAATAAATAAAAAAGATTAAATTGATCTAATTAGCATTTCTGTTACCTCACTGCTTATCTTCTTGTTTTGTGGTCAGAACATTTAAAATCTATTCTTTAGTATTTTGAAATACACAATACGACATTACTACCTATGGTCACCTTGCTGTGCAATAGAACACGATAATTTATTTCTCTTATGTATCGGAAACTTTGGATCCTTTCATCAACCTCTCCACTTTGCCTGTCCCAACTGCCTTCCCCATCCATTAGTAACCACCAATATGCTCTCAGCTCATTCACACTGAACTTTTATAGATTCAACATATATGTAAGATTATGCACAATTTGTCTTTATGTCCTTGGCTAATTCCTTCTACAATATTATCCTCCAGTTTCATCCATGTTTTTGGAAGTGGCAGAATTTTCCTTTTTTATTAAAGCTCTTTTGTATTCCTTGTGTACATACCACACTTTTCTTTGTTGATTCATCCGTTGATGGACGCTTATGTTGCTTCTGTATCTTGGCTATTGTGAGTAATGCTGCAATGAATATAGGAGTACAGTTACCTCTTTGACATTATGAGTGACTTCCTTTAGATTTATACCCACATGTGTCTTTTCAATTAATACTGCTTGATCAGGTGACTGGGAGAGGACATAGGGAACTTCCTAAAATACAATAAATGTTTCTCAATTGACCTGGATTATAGTTATACAAATGTATACACGTGTAAAGACTTGTCCAGCTGTTCACTTAATATTTGTGCATTTTATACAATGAAATAATAAAACTATGTTTTATTACTTACCATATATTGAGGTTAATATATTTAAGAGTATTTATTTCATGTGGAGTGAATCCAGCAGGAGTAACATGTTCCAAGTTAAATCTCATTGAGAGCCTCTGTCACTTGGTCCTTAGAAATGGCCTCACTGAGCACAATGAAGAATTAGTGTCCCAAAAGACAGTTACATTGACATAAAACAACACTAGAAATTGAAAATATATTGTGTTTAAATGAGAAGACTAATAGCGTATTCAGATTTTCTCTTAGGTGGAATTATTCTGTGAAAATTATTGAGACATATTTGGGACCCATCCCTTGGGGGAGAGTCATAAGTAGCAACTGTCAAGTGATTGGAGTCTTGGCAGAGAGTCAGAAACAACTTTGAATATGTAGAGGTTGAGGAACATAACAAATTTCCATGCTGTGAACAGCCCAAGTGTTAAAACTGCAGTTCTAGTATGGCAATCAGAAAGCTTAACTCATCTACATACCTGGATATTTTAGGAAAAATTGAAAAAAAAACTGAAAGGAGATTATTGGTTGTTCTGCCTAGTGCTGTTCTGCTTTCTCTCCACTTTTCATTGTCTTTGAACTATTTTACATGATTGTAATTGTAGAAAATTTATAATAATGCAAATTATTCTTCTTAATAAAAATATACATGAATTTTATCTAGTTAAATGCAATTGATTATTGCTCTGTAAATAGAGAATATTTTGTATGTATTGAAAATTTGTTTCACCTTTCAGGACTACCTATTTGTGTTCCTTTAAAGACTTCTCTTTGAAGTCACTTTTTAAGACTTAAAGCATTTGATATATGTATGCCCATTTTATATTTGCATTGGAGTAAATATTACATCTTTTCTAAAAATTTATTGAGGAAGTGGAAGATAAGGCTCTTAAATTTTCAGTGCTATTGAAATTGTGCTTTGAACTTTTTGGTTTAAAATGGCAGAATAAAGATGCATCTGTTTTCTTGTCCTTTTTAATATCACACGTAAAATCTTATAGGAAGAATAAAAAATGTAAGTTTTCTTTTAGAAGAGAGCAGGAGACATATGTATGTGTGTGTGTATATATACATATATATGTGTGTGTGCTGTTCTCAATGTGAAGGTGAACAAAAGTTTAGGAAAGCACCCTACATAATGCCTAAAGCTTCAAATATTAGAAAAAGATAAAAGGCAGAATTTCAAAAGAGAATTTGTACTATGTTGTGAAAAAATCAAAAGACCCCTTGCTTGGAGCTATAGAAGTGAGATAGCTATAGATTATTCTCTGAACCCAATCTGTTAACAAAAAATAACGGCAATGACAGGATTAAAGAAAATAAATTAATTTGATATCATTGGTCGCTATAATGGTAGAAAATGGTTGGTCTTTGATTCAAGATGAAGGAAAGAACTATTTGTAAACTATCCTGTGGCTATGTATATTTGACAAATAGAAGGTATAAATGTTATTATACTGCAAATATAAATACACATACTTATATGCATATGTACCCCAAAATAGAAAAGCAAATATGACCCTTATGAAAAGTTTTACTAAGAGCCAGAGAGAAATACTGCTATTCCAGAACACCTTACTTCTACAGAGAGAAATACTGCTATTCCAGAACACCTTACTTCTACTCCCCAGAACAAAATTTTGTAAATTATCAGGATGGGGTAGAAATCCTCTCTCGAATAAAATTAATAAACAGAATAAAATAAAGATAGGCTACATACCATGTTACTATAAAAATAATAAAAAGAAATAGGAAAAGCTAATAATTAGTAAATTTAAAACAATAGAAAATTTTTCCTCATAACACATTAAAACCATGACAAATACAGTTATTTAGCCCCATAAAGCAAAACATCCAAGCATATATGATGAAACTTAAGGAAGATATTATAAAGCAGAAGAAGGAATTGAAAAGACGGCAGGGTTCTGAAAAAAAAGTTAAAAGAAGGAAATTAAGTCATTATACAAACTAAGTGTTGATTTGAAATGGCAAAGTCTAATTTACCTTAGATTACTATAAAAGATTAATGTAATTCCAATGAAATCACAATGGGAAAGCTTGTTTTTAAGCATAGAAGATGATCCTTCATAATATATGCATGTATATACGTGTTATTTAGTTATATACATATTTATATAATATATACAATCAGAATATACAAATGAAAATGTTTTAAGTATAGAATATATTTATACACATATATTTAGAACACAGGTACACTTATACACAAATATTAAAAGATACAAAGTTAAAATTTTGAAAGTGACTTGAATGAGGGAAAATGATTTATATTCAGTATTAAGATCTATTAAAAATCTAGATGAATTAAAATAATATAGCAATATGTGCACATAAAACTATATATAACAGAAGGTTTTAAGCAAATACAAATGCATATGTAAGATAAATGTGTCACTTCATATTGTTATAGAAACGGTAAATTATTCAATGAATAAAGTTGACACAATTAGAGATAGTCTTTTGTAAAAACTAGAATTACTACTTCATTTCAGTAAAATAGTTTCAGTTAGATCAAAGTAAAAATTCAAGAAATAAAATAAGATGAAAATATGGGAGATAATATGATGGAACTAAGAATAATATTATACCAGTATTTGAATTAGATGAAATCCATAAATACCTTGGAAAGTTTATCTAGTTGGCAATTTCTGAGTAGTCACACTACAATTAGTAAATTTAAATTAAATATTTTTCAGAAATAAATCTCCAGACCTATGAGTGCACCAGAAGAGTTTGCTAACTATTCAAAATCTAAATAATTCTACTCCTAGAGATACATATATATATATATATATATATATATATTTTTTTTTTTTTTAGACTGAGTTTTGCTCTTGTCACCTAGGCTGGAGTACAATGGTGTGATCTCTGCTCAGTGTAACCTCTGCCTTTCAGGCTAAGGTGATTCTCCTTCCTCAGCCACCTGAGTAACTTGGATTACAGGCACCTGCCACCATGCCAGGTTAATTTTTGTATGTTTAGTAGGACGGGATTTCACCAGGCTAGTCTCAAACTCCTGACCTCAGGTAGTCCACTGCCTTGGATTTTCAAAATACTGAGATTACAGGCATGAGCCACTGTGCCCAGCTGGAAATACACTTTTCATAGAATATAAAATGAAAATGCATATTACATCTCTTTTATCATATCAGGATAAACTTAATTCCAAACCTAAACATTAAATTTTATACACAAAAAAATGATAACAGAACCAATCTGCCATATATAATGATGAAAATATAAATCAAACTGATTTTATTCTAGGAAACTGTTTAGTATATTATTAGATTTAAATAGAAATAAAATATGATCACAACAGATGCAGAAAAACTGACAAAATGATAAAATAGATAAAAGTAATATTTCATCTTAAAGCTTTTGTAAACTAGAAATTAGAAGAAAAGTCATAGCCCAGTAAAGAGTGTCTACGAAAACCAATAGGAAACATATGACTTAATAGTGAGATACTAAACGGGTTTATTTTTGAATAAGGTTTTAAAAACCAATAATGGCCCCACTATTAACAATTCAATTTAACATTGTCTCATAGATCCTATCAATGGCATTAGGAAAACATAATAATAATTTAATGGAAAATATAAAAGGAAAAACAGATATTACACTTTGCAAAGTTATATGATTGTGTATACATTTTAAAGTATCTCATATGAATTTCAGAAACAAACATGTAATTATGCTTCTCCATATGGGTGTATAGACAAAATATATGACATAGGTAGGACGATAACTAGAGATGAAACCATTAGAAAATAATAGCTAAAACATGATTTAATATAACATAACAAATCAAATACTTAGGAATAATTAAAAGAAAAACTGTCTTAATATTTCTATGCAGAAAGCAATAAACAACAAAATGAGAAAATTTTGGAAAGATCTAAGTAAATATTTACATATGGCATAATCATTTGGAAAACTCATTGTAAAAATGACAATTTGCTGAAAATTTATTTATGGTTTCAAACCAATTTCATTGACAATCCCAATACCTATTTTCATTTTTAATAACTGTATATATTGTTTCTTTTGCAGAATTTGACAAACAGATACTAATTTATAAAGAAGTGCAAAGGCTGACTATAGGCATGACACTTAAAAAAAAAAGAAACTAAAGATGCAAGGACTTGCTCTATTGTATACCATGCTTTTTTATCCATTTCAGTGATAAAGACAGTGTGATATTGGGCAAAGGTAGACAAATACATCAATGCATATATGATCACTTGATTTATGATCAAGTACATTTAACCAATTAGCGTGTAAAATAATATCCAAATTTATTAGTAAATGTGGAAATATAAATTTTAAAATGGCAAAAAGGTATCTGTATATCTTTTAGTGGTGATATTAGTTTTCTTCTCTTTTTCTTCAGAAAAGCTAAAATTGACACTTTTTTGTATTGTACTTTAAGTTCTGGAGTACATGTGCAGATCTTGCAGGATTGTTGCATAGGTACACACATGCCATGGTGGATTTCTGTCTCCATCCCCCTGTCACCTACATCAGGCATTTCTCCCAGTGCTATCCCTCCCCAACCTCCACACCCACTGCTGTCTCTCCCCTGGCTCCCCTACCCCAACAGACTCCATTGTGTGATGTTCCCTTCCCTGTGCCCAGGTGCTTCAATCAACACTTTGATGCTAAGTATTGGCACAGATTAGCACAGCAGGCACTCCCATACCCTGCAAATTGGACTATAAATTGGTACAATGTTTTGAACCAAACAAATGAAAAAACCATTTTATCCAAGTACTTAAAAAAAACCCTTTTGTTCATTTAATATACTAAGTTATCTGTATATTCCTAACAGAATTGCATGTCCACACACATTTTTAACCTGTGTGTAGAATTATGATACAGTCATGTGTCACTTAACCACAGGGATATGTTCTGAGAAATGTATCGTTCTGTGTTTTTGGGGTTTGGCTAACATCATAGAGTGGGCTTATACAAATTTAGATGGTATTGACTACTATATACATAGGTAACATGGTGTAGGCTTGATATGGTTTGTCTGTGTCCACACCCAAATCTCATCTTGAATTGTAGCTTCCATAATTCAGGGAGATAACTGAATCATGGGGTTGGTTTTCCCCATATGGTTATTGTTGTGAATAAGTCTCATGAGATCTGATGATTTTATAAGGAGTTTCACCTTTTGCTTGGCTCTCGTGTCTTTTGCCGGCTGCCATGTAAGATGTCCCTTGCCCTTCCTCTGTAATTGTGAGACCTCCCTAGCCAAGTAGAACTCGGAGTTTGTGAAACCTCTTTTTCTTTAGACCCAGTACCAGGTATATCTTTACCATCAGCATGAAAATGGACTAAGGGTAATTATTGTTTATCTAAATATATCTCAACATAGAAAAGGTACAGTGAAAATAGAGTAAAAAGCCAGGTGCAGTAACTCATGCCTGTAATCCCAGCACTTTGGGAAACCAAGGTAGAAGGATTGCCTGAGGCCCAGAGTTCAGGACTAGCCTGGGCAACATAGCAAGATTCTGTCTCTACAAAATAAATAGCTGGGCATAATGGCTGGCACATATAATCTCAGCTACTTGGGAGGCTGAGGTGGGAAGATTGCTTGAGCACAGGAGTTCAAGGTTATAGTGAACTATTATCATGCCGCTCCAGCCTGGGCAACAAAGCAAGACATTGTCTCAAGATTAGCATAAAACATAATAAATGGTACACCTGTATAGAACCCAGAAAACCATTGGAAAATAATAGCTAAAACATGATTTAATATAACAAATCAAATACTTAAGAATAATTAAAAGAAAAAAGGTCTTAATATCTCTATGTGGAAAGCAATGAAACAACAAAATGAAAAAATTTTAGAAATGACTAAATAAATATTCAAATGATAAGTTCCTCTGGATGAGTCAGTGAGTAAATGTGAGGGCTTAGGACATTCCTGTACACTGCTATGTATTTTATAAATACTGTATACTTAGGACACTCTTAACTTTCTTTTAAAAATTATTTTAATAATAAATTAACTTTAGTCCACTGTAGCTTTTATAAACTTTTAAATGGTTAAAAAATTGGCACTTGTAATAACACTTAGCTAAAAATACAAATACTTTTTATAGTTTCACAAATATATTTTTATTTTTATATACTTAGTTTATTTTGTTTTCTATTTAAAAAATTGTTTTAAATTATTTTGTGAGAAACTAAGACACAAGCGCACATATTAGCCTAGATACACAGGGTCAACATCATCAGTATTGCTGTGTTTCACCTCCACATCTTGTTCCACGGGAAGGTATTCAGAGGCAGTAACATGCATGGAGCAGTCATCTGTGCTCATAACAATGCTTCCTTTTGAAAAACCTCCTGAAAGACCTGCCTAAAACTGTTGTTAAGAAGTGCGTCTTTGTAGTAGAATGATTCACGTTCTTTGCAACACTATTCACAATAGCAAAGACATGGAATCAACCTAAATGCCCATCAATGACAGATTGGATAAAGACAATGTGGCACATGTACACCTTGGAGCACTATGTAACCATAAAAAGTATAAGGTCATGTATTTTGTGGAAGCATGGATGGAGCTGGAGGCTATTACTCTTAGTAAACTAACACAGGAAGAGAAAGTGAAATATCACGTTTTCACTTATAAGTTGGAGCTAAATGTTGAGAACTTATGAACACAAAGATGAGAACAACAAACAATAGGGTCTACTTGAGGGTGGAGGGTGGAGGGTGGGAAGAGGGAACGGAGCAGTAAAGATAAACATTGAGTGCTGGGCTTAATATCTGGGTAATGTAATAATATGTACAACAATACTGGTGACACAAGTTTACAAACCGTCGCATGTACCCCAGACCAAAAATAAAAGTAAAAGATAAAAGGTGTACTCTTCAGAAATATGTTTCTACTGGTTTTCTTAGTTTAATCCTGTTTTCATCATAGATTTGCTTGGAAACAGATAATGTACCCTGAGTTCTCCTCTCTGCTAATGAACATCTTTCAGTATTAGGGCCCATATATTCAATTTTTAAGTTGCTTGTTGAGGTCTGCGAAAGCTTCTGCTATGCTCTTCACTGTGAATTTTTCTGGAGGTTTTTCTTTTTCTTTTCCTGAAGTTTCCTTTTCTCTTGTCTTTTAAGCTACCTGCTCCTGTTCGTATATCTGGTGCATTATTGGCCGAAGCATCATTATGCAGTGCATGACTGTAGTTACTTTTTATTGACTACATACTGTGTGCCATAGATTTTAGCAAGCACATGATATGTAATCTTTTCAACAACACTGTGACAAATTACTTCTATTCATATTAAATTTGAGAAAAATTACATACTTAGACTGAGTCTACTCTGTAAGTAGCAAAAGCCCATCAATTCTCTTAAACCTTGTACTCTCTGCCTCTTGGTTTAATAATTGCTTCATTATGCAGCTATTCAGTGCATTAAGTTCTAGGTTGACCTCACTGTTAATATGCAGTTAGATTTAGAAAAATTAAATGATTTACCCACATCATAGTAACCCAAACTTCAGTTTTGTAAGATTGTTTGTATTGTACACCATCAATGTTACAATAATAAAAATAATAAAAAATAAAAATGTCTTTACCTATTACGTTACACTAAATAGATAACATATTTTAATATGTTCACTATGATCATTTTGCACCTTTTATTCCTTATAATCCTTTGTCAAAAGGTAAAACATCTTGCTTCATGAAGTTTATATTCCAAATTGGTTCTTCAGTCAGCATCTGTGACTAATGTGTGACAAAACAACCAGACTTCAAAAGTCAAGATTCTGAGTTGCATTTTTACTACTGTCACCTTATCAAAAAGAGCTCCTGATAATTTAGCCTATTAAATTACTATTAAGTAAATTTATCTTATATAAATATTGTGGAATTTACTAAAATTCAAGGGAAGCTGGTATCGCGATTAATGCCCTCTTATTTTTATTATTTATGGGGCCAAAAATTAACCTCCTACGTGTACTCCCTTAGGTGGATAACTAAGTGCTACAGCACGTGCTTCTTAAGATACTTGAATTACCATTTTTTAAACACATATTTGTTCAATATTTAAATTTTATATATTTTCAAGCTGAAAAATATGAATAATAAGAAATCCTTTGCTCTTTGTTTTTAAAATGGAGATTTGTAAGAAGTCAATAATAAAGATTCATGATTTTCATGTCTATTGTTTTCAAAGTCTGGATTCAGAGAAGCAGGCATTTTATGAAAACATTTACAGAAATTTGGCTTTGCAAAATAATCTCTAAATCAAGCACATTTTTTCTATTGGAATATTTCCCCAGCTTCAACGGATTCACCCTAGCTTCTCTAGAACGCCTTCTTGTAAAAACCTGTTAACTGAATCATTTATTATGAATTTTGAGTCTCACATTTTTCTGCCATTTATGTAAAGTGAAATATTCAATCCATCTGAGTGTTAGTGCTATCTCTGTAAGAAGAAAATAAAATCTATTTCTAAGTTAGGTAATGAAGATTAAATGAGGTTGCATGTGAAAAATGCTTAGTAATATGTATGTCGTATTTAGGTTAAACTGTGTCCTCATTCACATATGCAATTTTATGGCCTACATTAATGCCTGTAATGTTCACTCCAGACACCAAAATATTGTGCCCTCCGATGTTTTCATTCTCAGAAATAGTGTACAGTTTTTTAAATTTATAACACATAGAAAATCGTGAATAAAAATAACTGTAACTGATCGATATGTCAATTAGCTTGATTTAATTATTCCAATATATATTAATAATAACATCACTTTGTACCATATACATATATAAAACCATAATTTGCCTATTAAAATATTAAAAATAAAAACTAAGGAATATATGAGAATGTGAAAAAATATAGCTATCTCAATGTAATTATTTTAACAATATTGAAAAATAATTTTTATATATTTAAATAAAGGGTAAAAGTTTTATTTTTGTATCTTGCAGAACTTGCTACAATAATGAAATGAAAATAATTTTGGATTTCTGTATTCTATATTCACCAGAAGCTATATCAATTAAATATTTGTGTTACTCTCAGTTATAAATTCAGTATTTAACATTTCTACCAAAATAATCTATTATATTTATTAAAAATTACATATTCAAATTACTTGAGAATTATTTATTTAACTTTGTGCATTAAACGATTTTCTAATTGTATTTTCCCCAACTTTGGAACGTAATATCTGCACTAAAGTGGATTTAACATTACTCTTTTTGATAACTTATTTTCCTCAGATTAAAGCAATTTACAATTAACAATTATGCATATATTTAAAAGCTAAATTGACTTACCTAATAATATCAATTTTCTTTCTGAAATAGGTTTGTTTGATTTTTATTCTTCTCTGTGACTATTTTACATTTAAAAAATTGTATTCAATGGAAATAATTAAAGAGGCAATTATAATAGCATCTGTTGTGCATCACAGTCATGTTTTACTGTGGCTCACTGACAAAATTTGTGTGAAATTGACATGTTCTGCTTTAATACAGTCATAATCTGAAAAGAGAAAATTACCTGAAATAAAATCATGAAAAGAACATCTACTTCTCTTCCAACTGCGCTACTATTTTTTATTTCATTTAAAATTGATTGTGCTGATAATATAATAGCTAGGAAGATGTTTGAAAGATTTTAAATAGCAATATGTTAAGCAATAGAAACATTCCAAATTTGATTTTTTATAATTTCTGTTTAATATTTGATATTTTAGTTAGAAAATATGAGTATGATTTTATCCTATAGCTGAGATTTTTTTCCATCAATTAAAAATATATTGTATACTACCCCTTTTTCCCTTCAAGCTGTAGGACTCACATTTGTATTTGCATATTTTATATATTATTATAAGATTTTATCATGTGCTTTGTGAATTGCTTTCAATTTGAATATAAAAGTATGCAAGTAGATTTATAAGGAATCAGTGGTTAAATTATCTGGTTATCCAGAAAGATGAAAAATTAGGTCACGCTACACAAATATGGCTATGAACTGAACTGAGATAGAAGTACATGAGTCTGAAAAGATGGTACTAAATGAGATAAGAAACTGCTGAAAGAGAGGAGACTTTTATCCCTATAGGGAGGAAATTACAGCCTGTATGGGAAAGTTATGATCCATAATTGAGAATGCTTTAGAGGAGTACTTCACAGAGTTGTTCACATATGGAAACATATGTGGCTTCCACTGAGTTCTCTTATTATTCAGAGAATAAGTAATAATACCCAACATGAATGTAGATGGTAGTTTCAAAGAGGCCTTTCACCTCAATGGGACACTGATACGCAAATAGTCTACCTTGGAGCCTTGGAGTTCATTCAACTCTTCTTTTTTCCTTTTTTTTTTTTTTTTTTGAGGCAGAGTCTCATCTGTCACCCAGGCTGGAGCGTAGCGGCGCTGTCTCAGCCCACTGCAACCTCTGCTTCTGGGTTCAACTGATTCTTCAACCTCAGCCTCCCCAGTGGCTGGGATACAGGCACACATCACCACACCTGGCTAATTTTTTCTATTTTTAGCAGAGATGGGGTCTCACCGTGTTAGCCAGGCTGGTCTCAAACTCCTGGCCTCAAGTGATCTACCCCCTCCGCTTCCCAAAGTACTAGGATTATAGGCATGAGCCACTGCTCCCGGCCAACTCCTCTTTCTTTCTAGAGTAACCAAGAAGGATAAAACTAAGGGTGTCTTTCATCTCAAAGAGATAAAAGATAACAGAAGTTATCCTGAACCAAATGGGAATAATGTGATTAAACTACATGAAAATTAAAGAATTCAAGAGATTGGATAAATAGAAAGACTATAGCCAACAAATATAAAATTTTACCAGAAGGAACCAACAACTGATAAAGTTATGAGAAATATTAAATAAATGATAATGTTTAAGAAACAAGTAGATATAATGAAAAGCCATTTTATAAGTGTCCAAAATAGGGACAGAAAACAGATACAGAAATAAACATTTCTAAGAAATTTTCAAAAAAGCTTGAATATAAGATGACATATTATGTTAAAGTTTCAAATAGGATAGTTTTCTTTTTTTAAAAAAATAGTTGAACACATTATCTTGAAATTAATTTACATCCTATTACCTAATACATCGTGTCCTGATTTTGGAAACTATATATATATAAAAGACATGTTGAAAGGCAAGGAAAATGCAAGAGGCAGAGGCAAATATCAGGGCCACACTCAAGGACCACACTCAGATATGACACAAATATTGAAAATATCAAATAATCTAATGTAGCCATGATTAACATGGTAATGTGTCAGGAACAGACAAATAATATAAGCAGAGAAATAAAACTCTAAGAAGAAATCAAAAGGAAATGATAGAAATAAAAAATATTGTTACAGTAATGAAGAAAGTCTTCAAAGGGCTCATCGGACAGTTGGACATGACCAAGGAAGACTCAATGAGATCAAAAATAGGTCAATTGAAACTTCCAAACTGAAACACAAAAAGAAAAAAAGAATAATACCAAACAACAACAACAAAATACAAAACAAAACATCCAAGAGTTGTGAGGCAGTTTCTTTAAAAAAAAAACAAAACAGAAAAAACCACTTTTTTAATTAAGTTCTGGGTACATGTGCAGGATGTGCAGGTTTGTTACACAAGTAAATGCATGCTATGGTGGTTTGCTGCACCTATAAACCCATCACGTAGGTATTAAGCGCAGCATGCATTAGATCTTTTTTCTAATGCTCTCTGACGGCTGCCCTCTCTTGATAGCCTCAGTGTGTGTTGTTCTCCTCCCTGTGTCCATGTGTTCTCATTGTTGATGTTTGGTTTTCTGTTCTTACATTAGTCTGCTGAGGATAATGGCTTCCAGCTTCATCCATGTCCCTGAAAAGGACATGTTCTCATTCCTTTTTATGGCAACATAGTAGTCCATAGTGTGTATGTACCACATTTTCCTTATCCAGTCTACCATTGATAGGCATTTCGGTTTATTCCATGTCTTTGCTACTGTGAATAGTGCTTCAGTGAACGTAGGTTTGCATGTATCTTTGTAATAGAATGATTTATATTCCTCTGGGTATATAACTAGTAATGAGATTTCTTGGTCAAATGGTATTTCCAGTTCTAAATCTTAGAGGAAATGCCACATTTTCTTCCACAGTGGTTGGACTAATTTACATTTCCGCTAATAGTGTAAAATTGTTCCTATTACTCTGCAACCTCACCAGCATCTGTTGTTCCTTGACTTTATTAATAAATCACCATTCTGTCTGGCGTGAGATGCTATCTTACTGTGGTTTTGATTTGCATTTCTCTAATGATCATTGATGTTGAGCTTTTCTTTGTATGTTTCTTGGCCACATAAATATGTCTTCTTTTGAGAAGAGTCTGTTCTTGTTCTTTGGTCACTTTTTAAAGGGGTTGTTTGTTTTTCTTTTGTAAATCTGTTTAAGTTCCTTGTAGATTCTAGATACTAGACGTTTCTCAGATGAATAGATTGTAAAAATGTTCTCCCATTCTGTAGGCTGTTGTTTGCTTTGAGGATAGTTTTGTTGAGCAGAATCTCTTTAGTTTACTTAGGTCCCATTTGTCAAAGGTACTCAGTAGACATGTCCAGCAAGAAATATTAAAAGAAGTTATTCAGAGATATGGATTAGAAACTCAGAGCAATATAAAGAAAGAGCATCAGAGAAAATAAATGAAAGTAAATTAAAATTTGTACATTTATTATTCTTAATCTAAAACTTAACTATTAAAAACTAATAGTAGCAATGCATTGCTTAGTTATATCACCTGGATAAAAGAAATGAATGATTCCAACATTATAAGTAATGAGAGGGAGAAATAGATCATGTGTTACTTGCACTACATGTGAAGTAGTATAGTGTAATTTGAAAGTGGATTAGTATCCATTTAGTGTCTTGAGTGTATATGGACTATGAACAATCAAGAACAATCTATCATGAGAAACATGTTACAAAAATGTTCCCAATTCATATGAATAAGCAATTTATAAAAAAGGACACACAATGGCATAAAAGGATGAGAAAATCATTCAAATCAACAAGAAAAATCCTGCAAATCAACAAATAAGTAACAATTTTAATGGCAACAATTCTATATATGCTTAAGCTTTCTTGAAATCATGAAAATGTAGATTAAAACATCAATGATACACCATTTTGCAAATGACTAAAAAGTAGAAAGAGGGAGAATGGCAAGTGTAGGTCAAGATGTAGGACCAGTCTCAATATATCAATTAATAGATGTTAGATGATTGATAGATTCATTGATTCAGGACTAATTTAAACATATTAGAAGCGATGCTGTAGCTGGGCTTTTTCTTTGGGTGCTGGTGAGGCACAGCTTACCCGAGAGAATGCTGTGGGTTCTTGGTCTCCAATCTCTTAAAGAATAAGGGATGGGACCACTGCAGGTGCGTCGTATGCTCATAAAAGTAAATATTGAACCCAAGAAGTGTTGCAGAAAGGTGATTTTATTTAGGCAGAGAAAAGAGAAGAAGAGAAAGACTTCCACAAAGAGTATGGAAGGGGATTCCAGAGGGAAAATCCCAGAGGGGAAAGGGAGCTTCCACCATGCGGGAGGGGATTCCACAGAGCTGGAAATCCAGCGTGGGTGAAGGAGCAGGGGAATTTATCCTGGAAGACATTCCCACCTTCCCAAGTTCCTCTGGCCAATGAAACGAGTTCCTTTAAACTTTCGCTGGGGTGATTGACTTCTAGTTTCTTCCCACGCCCGCTAAATTCAAACATAAACCATTAAATTTCCGGGATGGAGAGAGATGGGAGCAGGGGGCATGGCGCTGGGAAGTTCTTGCCCTGAAAACTGTGCCCCCTCGTGGACCTGGAAAGAGAACACATTTCCTCATTCACCCCTCTGAGCAGGAAAATTCAACTTCTGTTGGAATAGGTGCGTCAATCCTTTTTAACTACTTCCTGTTGAAATGGGGCATAGAAGGGGCCCTGCAGTTGAGGTTTCCTCTGGAAGGGAGAGTTTCAGGGGTGCAGGTTGATCTAGAGGTCCAAGATAGAGCTTACAAGCCAAGGACATCCGGGGTTCCACCAACAGAATTATTTTGTGACCTTATGGTTATATAAGAAATGAATATGACAAGGTGGTTAAAGATGAGAGGCCCAGAGTTATAAACGACCCTAGTAGAGAACAGAGCCAGGTTCTTGAATGCCTTTAGCCCTGTGATTGATTGATTCCTGAGTTCTATGTTCAAAACAACACTAAACTGGTTTACAAAATAGCAGCATTTTTCCTAGAAAGAAACAGGTTCCCCTCCTCTCTGTTGTTAACAGATTTAGGGCCCTTTTATTTTTAAAGCTATGGCAGCTAAAGATGTCAGCTGATTTGCAGAGAGAGCTGCCTTTTGCAGAGAGAATTAGCAACATTTTTTGTTATATTTTAACTTCTGAGATAGCTTATAGTAACTGAATAGAGGTAGTAACTTTCCTATAAGTTCTATAGGAACAATTCTATAATTGTTCCTCATTCAGTCTTTATCAGTTAGTTTCCTTTTATCATTGGTTATTTGTTTACATAGTCATAAGTATGTGTTTGGTAAATACTCTATGATTACACTATGGGAAATAGGAAATTGAGTGCAAATTGAGTAAAAATCAGACAGGATGTTGTAGGAGCTTATATTTCAGAAAAAAACACGTAGGTATGTAAATAAATAAATGTGGGTAATAAAACTTATGCTTAACGCAATTTAGAAATAACCCATAGAATCAGTTAAAAAAAAAAAAACAAAATTGACTCGGAGGACTGACAAGAGAAGAAAGAGTGGAGGTAAGGATGGAAGTTGAGAGAAAGTACTGACATTACATTGTAATAAGATTCATATTTATGGCAACCAAAAATGCTGAACTGACATCTCGGGTCATAGAATCTTCCAAAACTGAAATGAAAAAAGAAAAAGAATAATAAAGCCAACCAAACAAACAAGCAACAACACCACCCAAAACAACATTTACTCTGAGATGTCTAAATCACATCTGTTGCTTGCTACATTCTGAAATGTATAAAATATGAAACATTGATTATAAGCCTGAATAAATGGTTATTTCAGAACTCTGGGTGACCAATTCAAGCAAACATAGGTTTATAATTGTTGTACTTGTTTATGAGATTGGTCTAAGAAAATTAGACTAAAAATACAGCCTTTTGTTAAGCTTTACCGTATAATTTTCATGGCTATTTCATTGAAATTATCCTGACTTTTACATGATGATTTACTGCTGGGATAATTTGACTCTGATAACTTTGGACTTTTCAGGGCATTGTCCATAAAAAATATACTTCATACCAAATGTGAATATATTTTATGTCAGCACCACATGCAATTTCATTTTTGTAATGTTTTAGGGTTGGCATTTGTATTTCCCATTTTCTCAGAAGAGTTAAAATATACAATAAGAATTTTACCACAAAAGTTATAATAAAATCATTAATTCAGCATTACATATATGAAGTGTCTATCCTACATTTCCATGTCTCTTCCAAAAATCCTGTCTGTTGTGTCTGAATGAGGTTTAAAAATCCTAAAATAGGACAGGTATTTTTCCCTGTCTGGAAAATTAGACATATACCTCAAAACGAATTTTATGACTTCAGTGTGGTACCGCAGGCCACATCACTAAACAACGGGTGATTCAATGGCCAAAACACAAACCTTTTGCCTGCTTGACTCACATCAAATTTTAGACATGGGAAGTAACAGTGGTTTTGCTGTTGGTGGTGGTGGTTTTGCTGTTGTTGTTGTTGTTGTTGAGATGGAAAGTCACTCTTGTTGCCCAGGCTGGAGTGTAATGGTGCAATCTGGCTCACCACAACCCCCACCTCCTGGGTTCAAGTGATTCTCCTGCCTCAGCCTCCCAAGTAACTGGGATTACAGGTGTGTGCCACCACTCTGGATTAATTTTTTGTGCTTTAAGTAGAGACAGGGTTTCACCATGTGGGCCAGGTTGGTCTCAAACTCCCGACCACAGGTGATCCATCCTCCTTGGCTTCCCAAAGTCCTGGGATTACAGGTGTGAGCCACCACGCCCAGCCAGAAGTAGCAGTTAATTAATGTTTCTTAAGTTAGTCAACATGTCTCTTTCTTGGTATTTAATTTTTCTCTTTTGTTTTTAAAAAGTTTTATTAACATACGGTTTACATACTACACATTCCAGCCACTTAATGTGAAAAATTTATTTTTAGTGTGTTTACAAATAGGTAACTATCACCAGTTAATTTTAGAACATTTTCATCAACTCAAAATTAAAATCCTGTAATCTTTCACTATCATTCCTGCTGTCTTCTGTCTCCTACCCCTTTGTTCTAAGAAAGCACAAGCGTATTCCCAATCTCTATTGATTCCTCTGTTATGAACATTTTCGTATATGAGGTCTTCTGTGACTGACTTCTTTCACTATGTGTAATATTTATTATGTAATATTATTGTGTAATATTTTTAAGGTCTATCCAAGTTTTACCTTGTGTCAGTAATTCATTTCTTTTTATGGACTGACATATATAATTTTTGCATTTGGAATCCTGTATGCATTTTCTTTAGTTGTTCTGCCATTGATAGACATTTGGGTATTTTTGCCATTTGGCTCTTGAGATGCTTTTGTAAACATTTATGTAATTTTTTTATATAGACATATATTTTCCATTTTTTGGTTTATATATTGGTAGTGCATTTGCCAGGTCATATAATAACTCTATATTTAATCATTTGAGAAATTATTAGAATGTTTTCCAAAGCATCTGTACCATTTTACAGCAGGAGGGTTTTAATTTTGCTACATCCTCGCTTAAGATTGTGTGTGTGTGCATGTGTGTGTGTGTGTGTGTGCGTGTGTGCACACGTGTGTCTATGTGTTTGTGTGTGGTTTTTTGTTTGTTTGTTTCAGATAGTCTCATTCTGTCCCCCAGGCTGGAATGCAATGGCGTGATCATGGCTTACTGCAACCTCCACCTCCTGGGTTCAAGTGATTCTCCTGCCTCAGCCTCCCAAGTAGCTGGGATCACAGATGCATGCCACCACACCCAGCTAATTTTTGTATTTTTAGTAGAGACAGGGTTTCACCATGTTGGCCAGGATGGTCTCGAACTCCTTGTCATCCTCCCACCTCAGCCTCCCAAACTGCTGGGATTGCAGGCGTGAGCCACTGCCTGGATTAAAGTTGTTTTTATCTCGATTTTGATTCTAGCCATCTTAGTAGGAGTAAAGTGCTATCTCACTGTGGGTTTTGTTTGCATTTCTCTGAGCCTGATGACGTCAAACATCTTTGTTTGTGCTTACTGGCCATTTCCGTATATTCTTGAGAGAAATGTCTATTCTGATTCTTTAGCCATTTTTAAAATTTGAAGTATTTAATTACAGAGGTATAAAGGTTCTTTATATATTCCAAATATATAAATGTACATAATAGGCAACAAAGCTAAAAAGACAACTAGGGATTATTGGTTATGGCTGATAGAACATGGAGTTCCTAGAAGCTAGATAAATATGGAGTCGGTAATGTTACTTGATATCTCCAATGACAACAGTAACAAGAAAAAAAAGTCAAAAGTGAGTGAGAAGTATCCTTTCTGCCACCACACTTGAATATCACAATCTCTCATCCAGTTTCTAGATCAAAGTCAGTTCTGAGATAGAGAGCATATGGTGAATGAAAGTTTACGCTCACTTTAAGAAGGAGACACCAACCATTTGGCAAATATAGACAGTAGTCATTATTCCAGCTCTCTCTTAAATTGATTGATATTTAGATACTGAGTAAATTTACATTGAATAAAGTGGAACACCCCATTTTTCCAAGACCTTTGGAATTGGGATGTGCACTGACTGTTAAAAATGCCACCTAGGAACCAGCTTTGAGATATACTCATCTAGTCTTTGCAAATTTAGGCTCTACTAGACTAAAGATTTGGGATATGGGTAATTGAAAAATATGAGCAGACAGAGTGAGGTTTCTTTGAATTTAACACAGTGGCTGCTCTCTGGTCATTCTTTCATGTCTCATGCCAGAAGACAAAAGAAAAACCAGGACTATACTTATAGGGGTGATTCTTCTGAATTTTCATGAGGCTATGAGATTGGAAGGAATGTGCCTGCAATCCAGAAGTATTACTAGGATATCTTCTTAGATATTGTGAATAAGCAATTGTGCAACTACAAACTAAGATCCCTTTATCTTATTGGGCAAAGAACCTAGATGAGCAAAAGTGCTGGGAGCAATTTAGGAGATTTTTAAATAAGCAATAGAATAAGGAGATAGTGCTTTACTAATAGTACCTTTATAGGACAAGGAATGACAGCCTTAGGACTCACTGTGATTGGTCCCTACCAGAGACAGGATAGAGGGGCTTAATACCATCACCTGCAGATCTAAATTGTATAAGAAGTGGCCGGTATCAGTAGCTTTTGTGTCATGTCCACATTACCTTAGAATCCTCCATTGGCTGCTTATTGCCTCCCTCTGCGCTCTGTCTCCAGAGATGCTTTTGGTCATTGGTCTATGCTCTTCTCATGTACAAAGCAAACAGATTTAAGGACTGCCACCTGGTACCTTGAGAGTAGACCTTCAAACAACTGCATATGGAAGTTAGCTTATACATTATTTATAAATAATAACTAGTTATTTAGTTATAAATTTACATTTATAATTTATATATAATTTATAAATAATCAACTAGTTCCCTCTATCCTCAGTTGGAAAACCTCTAAGATTCTCGACATACAAGGACGCCAAACAACTGGAGTAGATGGAGCTCCAGTTTACCATAATAATAATTAGCTTCATAACACATCTTAATTGACTTCCTTCTAATTACCTTGTCACTTCTCCACATATCACTTGATGTTTTTACATATCATCTCTCAAAAAAACTACTTATCATCTTTGTACTGCAAATCAAGAAACACTGAGATTCACATGAAAAAATATGCTGATATATAATTCTATTACACAAGAAATTGAAAGACTGAAAATAAATCTGGCACAGAAGGTGTATCGATCAATGTTATATGCCAACTTGGCTAGGGTATGATGGCACCATGTTTGATCAAACAGTAGTCTAGATGTAGCTGTCTGGAGGGTGTATTTTTTAAATGTGATCAACTTTTTGATTATCAGAGTAAAGCAAATTACTCTACATTATGTAGGTAAATCTCACTCACTCTCTTAAAGACCTTAAGAACAAAAATTGAGGTTTCCAGAAGAATGGTTTGGACTCAAAACTAAATCCACTGTTGCCTGAGTTTCCAGCCTGTTGGTGGTTTGTCCTGTGGATTTTGGACTTACCAGCAACCTCTCTTACATACATACACACACACACATATAAATAGATAGATATAATATATAATAAAAGATGCAACATATATGAAATATAATATGCAAATATAGATATAAATATAAATATTTATCCTATTCATTTTTTTCTCCCCAAATACATATGGACAAAACATATCAAAAAATTAGGCTAATTAAACATAATTAATAGTTAATATTTTTAAAACACGACTAAATGAAATGGCAATGCACTGCTAGATGTGCTGCTAGAAGGTCATAAGACCTGAGTTCATGAAGTAAAAATGCACTTAAGATTGTTTTGAGATCCTGCTTATAAAACAAAAGGCTTACCGTTCACCTCAAAACACCTTCTGTTGTTGAAACAAATG
This sequence comes from Cebus imitator, assembly GCF_001604975.1. NCBI lineage: Eukaryota > Metazoa > Chordata > Mammalia > Primates > Cebidae > Cebus > Cebus imitator. Next base: position 927,203 of record NW_016107503.1, read on the forward strand.
TCTGCGGTATCAAATCTGAGAAGTGGAATTAGTGCCTACTTCATTCAGTATTTTTAGTAGAAACACATTGTGACCAATCCAGTGAAATGCTGTTTAAACACATCTGAAACACAGGCTTCCACAGTGGTCTAATACCTTAGTAATATAATATAGGAAATACTACCTTCGAAGTCAGGAAACCTGAATTCTAATTCCATCGTTGTTATTGCCTAACTATGTCATCTGGATCTAGCACTAAACTTCTCTGAGACTCAGTTTCTAAAAAAAGCAACCTCTGTGGTCAAGAGATCGAGACCATCCTGGTCAACATGGTGAAACCCCGTCTCTACTAAAAAAATACAAAAAATTAGCTGGGCATGATGGCAAGTGCCTGTAATCCCAGCTACTCAGAAGGCTAAGGCAGGAGAATTGCCTGAACCCAGGAGGCGGAGGTTGCGGTGAGCCGAGATCGCGCCACTGCGCTCCAGCCTGGGTAACAAGAGGGAAACTCTGTCTCAGAAAAAAAAAAAAAAAAAAAAAAAAAAAAACAAAACTAAAAAAAAAAAAAAAAAAAAAAAAAAAAAAGCAGCCTCTGTAATCCCAACCTTAAGTTATTGTAATAATAAGGAGAAACACTAAGACTTGCAAAGACTTTTAACTCTAATTATTACTTCTAAAGTTTTCCAGGTCCTAATTGTGAGAAATTCTGTCACATCTCAAAACAGATACCGACTTTTGCCATGTACTATAGTCAATATTCATTGAATTATACATTGTCTGTATGTGTGTGTATATATCCACATACTTATATCAAACATATAATCATGCATGTGAATATAAGATCCACTTACTGATATAAATCTAAAACATATACATATAGTCATTAAAAATAATACCCCAGTTAATTATGGGTAGCATCACAATAACAAATATCTAGTTGATAGTATTTGTTTTCCTCTCTAAGCTATTTTTATTTGATGGATTTATAGAGATAGTATATTTTTCACTTTTTCATATGAAACATGCTGGTTTGTTAATGCTTGTTTGGGATCTGCTCTTTCTTTTGTTTGGAAATCCACAACAGTACCCATGTTTGTGTTTCTTTCATCTTCTTTGTCTTAGAAGTGTAATAATTAGCATAGCTAAGCAAATAAATTCAGTATCTTGAAAAGTTTGACAAGAGATGATGGTTCACACAGTTGTATTCAAAGCACTTCAAAAAAAGTTGCCTTTTTTTGTGTGTCTAAGTAGTGGAACTGCTACAAGACAAAAAAAGATTAATTATAATCTAGAATGCTTATATATAATAATTTGACTTGTCCCAAATCAGTTGTTTTCAGAGCAGCTGTTATGGGGGCACCTTATTCTCCATCTAAACTTTCATCTTATAAATAAATTTCACATAAAAGGAAGAAATTTTCTGTGTACAGATAGTGCGTTCACTTATAGGAAGGTCAGTTCACAAAGTTCCACAATCGATTTCACTGCTTTGAAAATACTACTTGCTGCTATATCCAAAATAACTAGTCTATTTTTCTCTTTAGTAAAAGAGCCCTTGTTTTTAATTGTATGTTTTATACCTGGGACTAAATGCCTGCATTTCTCAGCCTTCTTTGCAGCAGGGTGTGGGCATATGACTAACAAGATATAGGTAAAGGCATTTCATGGAACTTCAAGGAATGTTGCTTACAGAGAGCTGGTGCAGCAGGGAGGCCTCGTCTCTATCTGGGCCTTGAACTGTGCCTTTCCTCCTCAGGCCAGCAAATGGCTCAGACATGAGAGCTGGAGCCCCAGGAGATACCCCAGACTTTGAGGGGAACTGCAGGATGAAAGTCATATACAGGAGGGTAGAAGATGACAGTCTGGGGCCTCAGAGAACCCTGAACTGCCACCTCCAACGCGTTTTTACATGAGAGAAAAATGAAACTTTGCATCTCTTTTAAAAATAGGGATTTTCCATAAACCAGCACCCAGTTTTCCCCATTAATATTTTATACCGGTATAGTATATTTGTGATAATTATTAATATAATTGTTGATAATAATGTTATCATCTAAAAAACATACTTTATTCAGATTTTCTTAGTTTTACCTGATGTTGCTTTTCTGTTCCAGAATCCTGACCAGAATACCACATAACGTTTTGTAGTCATGTCTCCATAGGCTGCTATTGCTGTTTCTCAGAATTTTCTTATTTTGGATGACTCTGATTCTTAGTTCATATTAGGGTTCATTGTGGGTGTTTAACATTCTATACATTGAACAAATGTGCATGTACCTACCATTATAGTTTCATATAGTTTATTTTCACTGCCCCCAAATTTCTCTATCTTCTGCTTATCATCTCTTGCTGCCCCTAATTCCTAAAAGCCACTAATATTTTTACTTTCTCCATAGTTTTGCCTTTGTCAAACGTCATCTAGTTGTGATCACACTATGTACGTTTTTTTCTGATTGATTTCTTTCACCTGGTAATATGAATTTAAGGTTCTTCCCTGTGTATTCATGACTTGATAGTTTATTTCTTTTCAGCACTGAACAATGTTTCGTTCACTGAATGTACCACAGTTTATCCATTCACCTACTGAGGAACGTTTTGGTTGCTTACAAGTTTTGGCAATTATAAACAAGGCTCTTGTAAACATTCATGGGAGGGTTTTCCTTGAGTATATGTTTTTAGCTCATTTACAGGACTTTTACATTTTCTTGGTGTTTTCCACATAGATAATATTATGTGCAGACAGTTTATCACTTTCAAGTTTGCATACATTTTGCTATATTATTTTGTTAAAGTCTATAGTACCTAGGACTTTCCAGTACCACATATAGAATGCAGAAAAAGGACATCCTTGTCTTGTTTTTGAATTTAGGAAAAACATCCAATTTCACATAATTAAGTAGGTTAGCTCTAGAGTTTTTTAAAATTGATGTGTTTTATCAAATTGAGGAATTTTCCCTTTATCTTTAAATGGTAGTTGATTTTGTCAAATATACTTCCTGCATCATTTGATGTGATCATAAAATTTTTCTTTTTGTTTTGTTTCTTAATGTGGTGGGTTACAATAATCATCTCAAGATACTTAATCAGCCTGACATATCTAGAATAAATCTCACTTAGACATCAGGTATACTTATTTTGTACAGTGCTGAAATTAATTCGCTAATTTTAAATGAATATTTTTATATCTGAACCAGTCTTTGCCTCATATATTTTAAGATACTGCTGTTAAATATATACAGCTTTTGGGTTATCATGCCTTCTTGAAGAATTGACCCTGTTACCATTATGTAATGCTCCTCTTTGTTCCTATTTTTCCCTTTTCTGAAGTACATATACCTACTATAGCTCTCTTTAGATTTGTCTTAATGTGGTATATATTTATCCATCCATTTACCTCTAACCCACCTGATTGTTTATATTTAGGAAATTTACAATAGACAACAAATAGTTGTGTTTTATACTTTTATTTATCTAGATTATTCATACTTAAATTAATTGTTGATATAGTTGTGTTCGTATATAACCCATTTGTAAATGTTTTCTGTTTTTCTAATTCTTTGTTGTCCCCTTTTTTCTGCCTTCTCTGTTTTAAAAGCAAATATTTTATTATTTTGCTTTAGCACATCAATTACAGCTTTTAGAAATATTTTGTAGGTTACCCTAGAGTTTTCTAATATAAATTTTTAACTGATCTAAGTCCACTTTAAAATAACTTTCTACCACTTCATGTGTTGTGTAGACATAATAAATAATTCCCAACTTCTCCAATTCTTTCTTCATGATATTGCTGTCATTTTTTTCACTTATTTAAATATTGTAAATATCCAATACATTATTACTTTAAATAGTTATCTTTTAGTTTAATTAAAGCTAATGAAAATTTTTAATTACCATTTTTTCTTCTCTGACACACTTCCTTCCTCTAAAATCTGAGTTTCTAAACATACCCTTTTTCCTCTCCTTGAGCAACTTGTCTAAACTTCTCTTGCATGACAGATCTGTTGAAAATAAATTCTGTTTTTGTTTGTTTTGGAAATTCTTTCTTTTTTCCACTTTTAAGTGGATTTTGAATTTCAGGGGATGTTTTGCCTACACTTTTTTTTCCCCATACTTTAAAATTTGCACTTTAATCTCTTTTTATTTGACTTTGATAAGAAATCCACTGAAAATATATATCTTATGTAACTTTATATAGGTTTTATGTTTTAGTTCTCTTATTTTTTTCTGCTTTTATTCTTGATTTGGAATGTTACATCTTTTAAAATTCTTCCTTACTTCTTAAAAATTCTGTTTGTTTTTTTAAATCATGTTATGGTCTTTAGTTTGGGAAGTTTTAAGTGATTCACCTTCAAGCTCGTTAATTCTTTTTAATTCATTCCCTCTGTGAATTCTACTAATGAGTCCATCAAAGACATTCTTTTATCCTTTTTTTTTTTTTTTTTTTTTTTTTTTTTTTTTTTTTTTTTT
>NW_016107503.1:931873-953288 GCF_001604975.1 Cebus imitator
CAAAGTGCTGGGATTACAGGCATGAGCCACTGTGCCTGGCGTAAAGGCATTCTTAATTTCTATTATACTGTATTTTTTTTATATTTCCTACAGTTTCCATATCTCTGGTTACATTATTTATCTTTTTTTACACTCTATTGTTTTAAATTAGATCCCATACTGTTTTATTCATAGTTTATTAAAATCCCTGTCTAATAATTAACTGTGTCATATCTGAATTAATTTTGGCTGCATTGTTTCTTTAGACTATTTTTTTTTTGCTTTTTAGCATGACTTATAATTTTTTGTTAAAAATTTCAGTGTGTCTCACTTTGTTATTCTAATAACAAGTTGAACTGTGTTTAACACATCTTGCAGCTGTGAGTGCTAGAGGTCCAAAATTCCTCTATTGTCCTTGTTTTGCTTCCTTTGCTGTGGTTAGGTTTCTCTAAGAACTCTGCCTTCAACAGAGGCTGCAATTTCAGCTCTGTTAGCTGTAAAATGCTGTCATTGTACTGGGGCCCTGGTGGCCTGGAGCTAAACTATGAAGGATGGGAAGCAGTCCGTAACCTTAGGATTAAATCACACATTTTTAGTGGCATGTGTTTCTTGGCTATAACCTTCACAAGTGTGTCTTTTCTCCTCCCTCTCTATTGAAACAGGAAGACTAGAGGGACTTGCAGGGGAAAAGTCTTCCCCTAAGCTTTGATAAGATCCTAGCAGAGCCTCTTTCTTCCCTGAAGAGTACAACTTACAACTTAGCTGTATAAAATTCTCTGGATATATTCCATGAAGTTTACTCTTCTACCACCGCTATGACCACCCTCCCCACCCGAGCTGTGGCGTCATGGTGTGAGCTTTCTAATCTCTTCATCGTCCGGTGCAATTCCTGCAGATTAAACAACGAAAGTGTGGGGACCCTTCTAGGACTGCAATCCCTGTCATTGTCACACTTTCATTTTAGTCCACACAGGTTTTAGCTTTAAAATTACTGTTTAATCTTTTCTACAAGTTTATGATTCCTATAGCTTCTGTCCTAGGAAAGTTGATCTCATTTAAGACTCTATGTTAGCCTGTTTCTCTAGAGATCAGTGTAACAGTTTCCTGTGAAAATTCAATTATTTAGGGTTTTAAGAAAATTCATTGATTTTCAGTTTGTCTAGATCCTTATTACTGTAGGCATGCTGTGAACACTTTCAAGCCCTTTACATGGTGAAATTGAAACAGAAGGCTTCATTACTTTTATTGTCAGACAAATAATAGCAATCACTGTTAAGAATAATAATATTGAGAGTGCCGGGCACAGTGGCTCACGCCTGTAATCCCAGCCCTTTGGGAGGCCAAGGCGGGTGGATCACGAGATCAAGAGATCGAGACCATCCTGGCTAACATGGTGAAACTCCAACTCTACTAAAAATACAAAATTAGCTGGGCGTGGTGGCGTGTGCCTGTAATCCCAGCACTTTGGGAGGCCGAGGCGGGTGGATCACGAGATCAAGAGATTGAGACCATCCTGGCCAACACAGTGAAACCCCATCTCTACTAAAAATACAAAAATTAGCCGAGTGTGGTGGCACATGCCTGTGGTCCCAGCTAGTCGGGAGGCTGAGGCAGGAGAATTGCCTGAACCCAGGAGGCGGAGGTTGCAGTGAGCTGGGATTGCACCACTGCAATCCAGCCTGGCGACAGAGCAAGACTCTGTCTCAAAATAAATAAATAAATAAATAAATAATAATATTGAGAGCATAACAGGCTTGAGTTCTTATAAAATTTTACAATTTTGACAGGCTCCTCTGCCTAAAATTAAATCAAAACTTTTAATCTCCTTAACATTCTGTGAAATTATTTAAAGTCACATTCAATGGTGACTAATGTAAGCAGTTATGCTGAAAAGACAAGAAAACATCAAGATTTGGGGATTGAAATAGGCTTCTGCAGCTCTGCTGTCAACCACTGTCATTTTGTTTGTTAAAAGCTAGGGTAGATAGAAACGAACTCATTTTTTTCCATAGGTGAGTTCAAATTTCTGCTTCTTAGTTTACTTCCCTGAAGAACAAATGTCAATTATAAACCTTTTTGCTTTTCATTGGCAGCTCTTAAAATTCAAAGCCACAGGCCAGTAGTGGAAACTTAGAAATTTCCAGGTATAAAAGTCCAAGTGCTTTTTCAACTGACTCAAGGAGACCATAGAAAACGCAGAATGAGAAAAGGTTATAAATGTATGAAGCAAACCAAAAACCTTTCAAAAATTATTAGGAGAGTCTTGGGAAAGCTAATATTTGCCCTCTACAAGCAGTAAATTTGCAAAGTTATTTTAAAAAGAAAAAAAATAAATAATTACCAGAAGGAAGAAGAAAGATAACATAAATATATTCAGCTTGGTTTCCATGATTAATTTTTAAATATTAACATTAATTTTGTATTAGAAAAAGTATTTTCCAGTTAGTAAAAACCTATTGCAAATTCTGACAATTCAACCACAATTTTAAAGAGAATAAGAGGCAAATGCAAACCTCATATAAACAAACTTTTTTTAGGTTCTTCTAAGCAATGTACAAAGGATTTGAAGATGTGCTCCTATATCAAAAACTATCAAAAATACAGCTAACACTATCTTCTCATGAAGTTTACAAAGGTTTACCAGCCAGCACAATAGATTTAAACTCAATATGCATGTAGTCCTATTAGTAAAATGCATCTTTCCCTTTTGTTTTTTGACGAGCTATTCTGCAAGACTTTCAAAAAGCTAAGAAAACAATGTAAATAAAGCTCTATCAGTTTATAGACAGCATTAATGTAACCAAAAGGAAGTTCAGCTGCTCGCTGTTTGCAATGTTGATTAACAAGGATGAGGTTAGGTAGAAAGAAACTGACTTTATTTTCTAAAGCTAGTAATGAGGAAACGGTTTAGGCTCTTTTCTTAGTGGAACCATTTCAAATATGGAGCAGAAAGCAAAAATTTAAAAAGGGAAGCTTGGCATTAGCAATATGCATGGGGGGTGAGGTGGTACAGGTCTGCATGGCTTGTTTCTATGACTTGAGTTATTGCGACATCTGGCGAATGGGCTAGCACCATCACAGGCACAACTGGGTTGTAAATTAATCACAGTCTTGAAGTGTACAGCTGGTGGGGAAGAATTTCACAGATACTTGGATTTTTTTCAAGACTCCATCTCTGGAACTTCTAAGAAAACACACATAAGCTAGCAGTACACAGCGTGTCTGGTTAAAAACAGCAAAGATGATAATCACTTCCCTAAGGGACTATGTAAGCATTGAGCACACAGGGAAAACAGGAAAAACAACTTTTAGGAAAAGAGGTACTCAGTTACGTTAGTACTATTTCACATTTTGTTTAAATGTTGTTTTAATTGTACTATAAGCTTTTAATTAAAAAAAAAAAAACAGAAAAATTTAAAGAGTTTTTACCAGGTATTTGTATACTTCTGTAACCATAAGAAACTGAGATTCTAAGATAAAATTTTTAAAAATAAAATTACTCACAACCTAGAAAACAAATATGTATTTCTACGTGTACATTCTAAAAAATTCTTTGCATTGCTAGTAGTGCAAATGAATTCACCTAATACAAAGAAACTTAAAATACCACATAATTATTGCCAAATATTGTAACTAAAAATTTCAAATGCTATTAATTTAATACTATCTATGCTTTAATTGGGCATGTTCCTATACTCAATATTCAGGTAAAAATGAAACCAGTATAATAAAATTATTTTTTGGCTAAAAATTACTCTTTTATTAACAATTGTCCCTTTCTTACAAGATTAGCTTACAATTGTTTCACGTTAGTATATTTTAAGAAAACATTTGCACCTAATAAGAAACAAAATATTAACTATAAAATAAGGTTTTATCCATAAATTCCTTTCTTGGGAATAGATTTTAGTCAAAATATTGTGTTCTTATTTATAATTTTAGAGGCATAATGTAAGGCAAGAATAAGTTCTGTAAAAAATATAATCATTTCAAACAGTAATTAAAGAGACTTATATTTACTTTAAATACTTATTTATGTAATAAAATATTCACACCTACTTATTGAATATCATGTGTCTTTCCTGTGCAGAAGTTAGTTTCCTAAAGCCTTCTGGTCTCTCACTGGCACAAGGCTGCAGAGGAAATGCTAGCTTTTGTATGCAATAGAAACTATTTACCGTGACCTAAGTAATAGCCAAAGAAACAATGAGAACGAAAGAACAAAGGGCAGAACTTTTGGTTTTGACTCATATTTAACCCTCTGTGATTTTTCTTTTGTTTGTTTGTTTCTTAAAAGCAATATTATAAGTGGGATTAGATACTCAGATTGGTTTACAAAAGCAATTTTAAATTAGTGTACAGCTGAAATACTGTATGTTCACATACCGTGTGGGTCTCAATCATTTTAGTATAATACTCTAAATCAAGTATCAGTAGGGAGAAAGTCAGCAGGATGTAGCTAGTGCTGTAGCTCTTTCAGTCCTGAAGTTTGGTAAGTCCTGAGTTCTTGTTCTACACCTGAGAAGAATGTGGTACATGGGTACTGGAGAGTGAGTAAGGCAGAGGAGAATTTATTGAGTGACAAAAAAGCTTTTGGCAGTGAGAGGGGAACTAAAAATGGGTTACCAGTCACAAGACTGAGTTTAGGGGTTTTTATGGGCTTGGAACAGGGAAGTGTGTGCTGACTGGTTTGCAGGTGGGTTTGAAAAAACACCATTCAGACCGTTGCACAATGGATAGCACGTTGGACTTCTAGAGAAAAAACAGAATTCAGAAAGAGTCAAGAAAGGGTATAGAGCTAATCAGGGGAGGGTAGGTATATGTAAAACAGGTAAAAGAAAAGGACCAATATGGAGAAAGTATGGCAGTGGGAATGGGAGTTCTCACTCTGCTCCATGGATTTTATCTGGAGCTGGTAGCTTGGTTGCATTTGTCATGAAGGTTGAGATTCACCAGGGACCCATCATTGTTTGCCTAGGAATTTACCTGCCTCCTTTAACTACCACTAGTTCTTTTCATTTTACTTCTAATAAATAATTTGTTTTTATTTCCAAATTATAATCTTCCAATAAGTACTGTCCTATAGAAACATTTGAAGCTATGTAGATAACTATTAATATATTTTTTGTACATTTAATAAGTTATATCTTTTATTCAGTATTTTCCTCACTCATTGCATTTTTCAGATCATATGATATGCCATGCACTCTACAAAGTGGGAACCAAGTGGTGTAATGAGCAGGGAAAGCTTAGTCTCCCATAATCAGAAAAAAATTATGGTCAGTGGGAGCTATCCTGGGGCAGAGAACATGGAAATGCTTTGCACTCGTAGGTAGAGAATATTACATATACATACATGGAGAAATGGTGGGTCAGTATATACACACATGGACATGGAAACAAGTTAAGTATAAGTAACTCACCAGTTGCAGGTGGGATCATATTTGACAGTAAATGGAGAAAGGGGAAAGAATCCAGGAAATAGAGATCTGGAAATCAGGTTGAAGTGTTTGAGTCCATGTGGAAAATAATGCGGGGAATAGAAGGAGGCGGCTCTGGAAGTAAACATAGGTCAGATTTCACATATGGCTTTAGAGGTCATGTTAAAGGTTTGGTTAGTATCTGCAGGCCAAAGGTAAGCAAGAAGTATTTTCAGTGCAGTAGTCCATGGGATCCGTTGCATAAAAGATAAGCTGCCTGCAGTGGAGAGAGAAACATGAAGGAAAGCTAGACTAGAGGTTGCTATAGTAATTCAGGTGAGAAATGATAATGGCTTAGAGCAAAAAGGTGGCTTCTGAGACAGAATACTATTTTAAAATTTGAAATATGTGTAAGAGGGAGAATAGATTGTGTATTGGGGAAGAGCGGCTATCCGTAGGAAGAGGAATCAAATGGTAACTCATTGACTTCTGGATTGAACTATTCGATGGATAGTAACACACAGTTTGGAGACAGAATAATTGGCAAGAAGAATACAGCGAGTTTGCTTTCAAGACTCAACAGTTTAACATGTTGAGCTGTAGGGTGTGACAAAATTGATTTTATCTTGCTTGCATAGAGGCCCGCCTGTTCAGCTGTCAGTGAAACATGGCCTGCCATTGTCTGTGTTCCAGAAAGGGCTTTACTGCAAGCAACCGCTCTTCACCATATGATTTACAAGACTTATAGAGGCTCTCTTAATAAATGTTGACAAGGCTTAACAAGACAGACTTTCCAGATTTCCCTCCCTTGCCTCATAAGTGAGTTGAACTGTTTTGTCCCCACTAATCAATTAAAACCAAATGCTTGTTATTCAAAGCTTAATTAGATTTCTCTTTTTCTTCCTGAGCCATAAACGTTTACTGGCTCTCACCTTGAGCCAGCACACAATTCCTCTTTTATGATCCCTTCTGAGAATAGGCTGGGCCTCAGGTAAAAACATTCATACCTACTATCATATCATGCCCCTTCGCTCATCCCATTCTTCCATCCAGGGTTCTTTCTAGCCTTGTTTACTCCTCCCTGTAAAAGAGAAGTCTTTCTCTGCCTAACCAATAAGATGCTTACAGATCTCATTTGTTGCATGCTCTCCCTATCGTAATAGCTCACTAAATCTTTTTCTTTCATCCTCTCCCTTCCCCCTTTCTCTCTTTTCCTCCTTCCCGATTTTTTAGTGATAAAAGTTAGGAGGTACAACTGCAACACACTGAAGGATCAATTACAACTTCTTGAAGAAAATTAGAAAGGATAAGTCTCATAGGCAAAAGGGTAGTATGTTCAAAGACGACAAGATGCCCTTCAGGGGAGAATTGCAAACAGCTGCATGTGACACTAACATCAGGTGACAGTGAGAAAAATAAGAGAAGAAAGCAGGGAAGATTATCTGTATCTCAAACTATATTGACATCTATGCCTTTATCTACATGTCATCTATAGTTGTGTCTATATCTCTCTAAATGACTGGGAATATCAGGCTAAATGTTTCAATATTATCTCAAAAGTAATAGAAAGTTAAAATTGTGATAAAAAGTTTAGCAGAGAAATAATGTAATAAAATTTATTTCTTTTAAAAACTGATACTCCTTTTACAATGTCACTCAGGATCAACTAGTAATAGATTTTTAAGGATGAGAGACTGAAAACAAAGAAGCTGTATGAGGCTAGAGTATAATCAAGAATAGCAGTGATTAGTTTTGCACAAAAATCATAAGTGACAGGGCATATCAAAAAGGATGGATGAAATTTAAGACATAGAAAGCCATGTTTCGTACTCCAGTTTACAGGGTTTAAAAATAATTTTATGTTATACACACACACACACACACACACACACACACACACACACTGTTCATAATATGTACTAAAGCAATGTACTTTTCTAAAGTGATTTCATTCATAATATGTAGTAAAGAAATGTAATTTTCTAAAGTGATTAAAAAACTTTTTTTTTTATATGCCCTTGACTTGAAATTTAAGAGGGTATGATTTTAAGGTAGGGATGTGTATGTGTGTGTGTGTGTGTGTCTCTGTGTGTGTGTGTGTGTGTGTGTGTGTGTGTGTGTCCCTGGGCATCTTTTTTTTTTTTTTTTTTTCAGGATAATCCTTAGCCCAGAAAATTAATTCTGACTATTTGCTTTTACAAAGCATTTTTCAAAAACCATTACTTTTTTTCAAAAGTTGATTATAATCTGGAGGATAAAAGCATGTAAATTGTATTATCTTTTTCAAAAGAAGTTTTAAAATTATTACACTCTAGTAGGTTTAATGCAAATAACAGGTTTAATATTAATAGTGGAAAATTTACCAGTATAAAGAATAAATAACACATATATTATAAATTAATGCACATAATTGTCTTCATTTTTAAATAATCAGTTTCAGATTATACTTTTTGCTACAATTGCATATTGTGAGAAATATATAATCGTTGGATATATATCAAACATTTTGTTCTGAACATTTTTTTTTTTTTGAGACTACGTCTCGCTCTGTCACCCAGGCTGGAATGCAATGGCTGGATCTCGGTTCACTGCAACCTCCACCTCCCAGGTTTAGGCAATTCTCCTGCTTCAGCCTCCTTAGTAGCTGGAAATACAGGTGTGTGCCACCATGCCCAGCTAATTTTTGTATTTTTAGTAGAGACGAGGTTTCACCATGATGGTCAGGTTGGTCTCAAACTCTTGACTTTGTGATCCACCCACCTCAGCCTCCCAAAGTGCTGGGATTACAGGTGTGAGCCACCATGCCCGGCCCGAAACATATTTTTTAATTTGCCTAACAACTACAGTAAGGTTTTTAAACTTCACCGCAATCAGGATATTTTTATGTTTATTTAGGTAATCTGTTTGTTTTTAATGATTTCAATAATGTACTTATTAATTAGGATGGGTTGCAGTCTGAGAAATTATATTTTTGTTCCTTATGAAAAATAAGGCCTACAACTGACTTCCATCAGTTGCTGTCTTAATTTCATACTATGTGTCAGCCTCTATGTTTACCTGGTATTCAGTTAAGTGTTAAAAGGAATCATTTAAATAGAAGTTTCGACTAGAAAGTTGACAAGTTTTATTGTTGAAATGCGCATTGCATAAATATTAATATGGATTTTTTATTACACAGATTATAATATACGTTGAACATTCCAACAACTAAATAACAGAATTACTTGATTAGGAGGGAAATTCAGCTCAAATATGACCTTTACTAGAGCAATCTGGTAGATGTTCATATATGGGATTTTTCTGATAAATTGATATTATTGATCAGCAAAGCATTTTGGTGTTTATTTTTTCTTCTGTTTAATTAATTCATTATTTACAAGTTAATAAAAAAATCTTGCCAACATTCTGTTTTGAAAGAAAGTTTGAATTAAAATTCAATTGCTCATATTAAAAGTTAATCAGTACCTGCTTTTGCAAATAATGCCCAAAGCTATAGGAAATAGAAAGAAACACAAATGGCTTGGAGTAAAAATGAGTTTATGAATAGTGCCACTATCATGTGAAATATAAGTTACACATATATTTCCTATTTCAAAGAGGAAGGTGTCATGTTTTTGCTATTTGTATTGTTGTGAGGGGAATCCTCATGGATAGATTACTAAAGTAATTGAAATTTATATTGGGCCTAGGAGTAGGAGAGGTTTTTGATAGGCTAAAAAGATGGCATAGTGAATAGCAAAGACATTTTGAGCAAAAGCACAAAATTAATCACACATTAGAGTGGTTATTGATATGGATGAAAATTATTTTGTAAGCTTCAGGATACAAAAATCAACCTTCAGGCCAGGCACAGTGCCTCACGCCTGTAATACTGACACTTTGGGAGGCTGAGGCGAGTGGATCACATGAAGTCAGGAGTTCAAGACCACCTTAGCCAATATGGTGATACCCTGCCTATACTAAAAATGCAAAAATTAGCTGGGGATAGTAGTGGGCTCCTGTAATGCCAGCTATTCAGGAAGCTGAGACAGGAAAATCACTTGATCCTGGGAGGCAGAGGTTGAAGTGAGCTGGGATTGTGCCACTGCCCTCCAGCCTGGGTGACAAGAGCAAAACTCAGTCTTAAAAAAAAAAATGTTCAAAGCTAGTAGCATTTCTATCCTTTCCAGCTGAGAGTCAAATCAAGAATTCAATCCCATTTATGATAGCCACACGCAAAAATTAAAATACCTGGGAACACATCTAACTAAGGAAGTGAAACATCTCTGCAAGAAGAACTGCAAAAAATCACAGAAAGAAATCACAGATGGCACAACCAAATGGAAAAACATTCCATGCTCAGGGTTTAGAAGAATCAGTGTCATTAAAACGGCCATACTGCCCAAAGGGATCTACAGACTCAATACTATTACAATCAAACTACCAATACCATTTTTTATAACTAGAAAAAGCTATTCTGAATCTCATATTGAATCAAAGGGAGCCAAAGTAACCAGAACGATCCCAAGCAAAAAGAATAAAACTTAGGCACCACATGACCCAACTGCAAACTATGCTACAATGCTACAGTAACCAAAACGACATAGTGCTGGTACAATAACAGGCATATATGCCAATGGGGCAGAATAGAGAGCCTAGTAATAAAGCTGCACAACTGCAGACAGCTGATCTTCCACGAAGTCAACAAAACCAAGCAATAGGGAAAGGACTCCTTGTTCAATAAAAAGTGCTGGGATAACTAGCCAGCCATACACAGAAAAATGAAACTGGACCCCTACCTTTCACTATTTACAAAAATTACCTTGATATAGATTAAATATTTAAATGTGAAACCTCAAACTGTAAGAATCCTAGGAGAAAACCTAGGAATGTCATTCTAGACATCAGCCTTGGGAAAGAATTTATGACTTAGTCCTCAAAAGCACTTGCAACAAAACCAAAATGGATAAGCAGTATCTAATTAAGGAGCTTCTACACAGCAAAAGAAACTATCAACAAAATAATTAGATAACCTACAAAATGGGATACGATATTTACAAATAATGCTTATATACAGAACCTATAAGGAACTTAAACAATCGGACAAGCAGAAAACAACCCCATTAAAACTGGGCAAAAGACATCAATTGACACTTCTCAAAAGAGGACATACAAGTGACCAACAAACATGTGAAAAGATGCTCTTTATCACTAATCAACAGAACAATGCAAATTTATACCACAATGAGATGCCATCTCACACCAGTCAGAATGGCTATTATTAAAAAGTCAAAAACAACAGATGACGCAGAGGCTGCAGAGAAAAAGGAATGCTTACATTGCCACGCTGTTGTGTGAATGTAAATTCGTTCAGCCACTGTGAAAAGCCGTTTGAACATTCTTCAAAGAACCTAAGCTGAAACCTACTATACTCTCAAAGTCCCGTTACTAGGTATATATATTCTACTAAAAATACACGTGAACTCCTATGTTCATTATGACACTATTCAGAAGAGTAAAGACATAGAAAAAAATTAGGTACCCATCAATGGTGGATTGGAGAAAGAAAATTCTATCTCTATCTATCTATCTATCTATCTATCTATCTATCTATCTATCTATCTATCTGTCTGTCTGTCTAAGGGAATACTACCCAGCCATAAAAAAAGAAACAATAGCATGTTCTTTGCGGCCTCTGCAGTGACATGGATGCAGTTGGAGGCCATCACCCTAAGCAAATTAATGCAGGAACAGAAACCCAAATAGAGCATGTTCTCACTCATAAGTGGGAACCAAATATTTGTACTCATGGACATAAAGATGGCGACAGTTGACACTGGGACTGCTAGAGGGAGAAGGGCATGGAGCAACGTTTGAAAGACTCACTGTTGGGTACTGTGCTCACTATCTGGGCGAGAGGATCAGCAGCACCCCAAACCTCACCCTCACACAATATACTCAGTTAACAAACTTGCACATGCACCCTCAAATCTAAAATAAAAGAATTATTTTGTAAAGTATTTTATAATAAAGTAGACAATAACTTGATTGACAGAGAGATGCAAATGTTATTTGTTAGGCTATGGAGGGTAATGGATGGTGGGAAGTAGAAAGAGATGAGGAGGGTAAAGGGGAGAAGAAATCGGAGAAGGAAGAGAGAAAGAACAGGGTGTCCTTGTAAAGTTTAATCTGTTAGCAGTTAGAGGTTTTGATGAGAGGTGAAGCGCGTCCATTGAAAGCCTATAGTAATACCACAAATTCCAGGTAACAAAGAGCATATAGCGAGGTTGTAGTAGAAATGGTGGGTAAGATTGAAGCATATGGTACAAAGGAAACCTATTCTTTTAAAGTCATAAAGTAGTGTTTGTAAGCACCTCTTATGTCCCAAGACATTGCTATTAGAACCAAAGGGCAAAACATTTTCTTCTCCCAAATAGATGATTAGGGATAAGTAAACCCGTAAAAAAGAGTTTTTGCTAAGATTGATTGGATGGTTAACTTTAGTAAATATTGGGCAAAGAAAACTGAGAAGACAAAGGCTATTGTGAGACTCTGAATCTAAATGTCTAAACTACCATTATCAGAAAAAGAAAGGTAAATAGGAAAAGCACATTTGGCCAAAAACAATGAATTTTGCTGTAGACAAGTTGATTTGCATATTTAGACTTGCTTTTAAAATTTCAGTCTAGAATTTTAAAGAAACTTGAAAGCAGAAATAACTTCTCCACTTGAACTTGCCCTGAAATATTTATGCCACTGAAGCCTTTCAGTCAATTTCCTTGTCTTTTGTTCTATAGTGTGTGGATCATTTTTCTCATTTCTATATAACTTTACCTTTGAGATCTATTCATTTTTTCTGTCGTCTTCTGAATTCCTATGAGCATAATATTTGGTTACATCTATTTAGTGACTGCTATCCATCAGCCATCTGCTTTTTAACATAAATTACATAATCTTGGTACTTATACACTCTCCCAAATTCTTTTATGTGTTTTATAATTTTATCTTATTAGAAATTTTATTTTATTATATTTTCCAGAGTGCAAAAGAATAAGCTCCCCCCATGGACTTACCTAACAAAGTATTTAAGTTGGCGTGCTTTTAATAGGCCTCTCTCCTTCAGATAATGCTAAAAAACAGTCTTCTGTATGATTATTATTAATTATGCACATAATATCATGATTATTGCCAGTGGGAGAACTCCAAATAAAAGTAACTATTTGATGAAACAGTTGTTACTTGCTTACATCTAGCAAAATCAAAGTACCATTCGAATATAAAAATTAAAGCAAAGATATTTGTTCTTAAGCTGGAAGAGCTTTCTTTATTAAAAAAAATTGTTAGGAAAATATTTGTTGATTATGAAAACCTAAAAATCCATCAACAATATATGTTTTAAAAATATTTTAAAGAAAATAATGAGACTGTATTACATTTTTGTAATGCTTTATGGCCCCACACTTCATTGCATGAAGAGACTGTGAAGTACTATTCAAAACCCAAATAACCTTGATGTTAGAGAATCGTCGAGTGTCATAACTGTCTCATTAGGCAAACTGTTTAC
Source organism: Cebus imitator (assembly GCF_001604975.1). NCBI lineage: Eukaryota > Metazoa > Chordata > Mammalia > Primates > Cebidae > Cebus > Cebus imitator. Next base: position 944,816 of record NW_016107503.1, read on the forward strand.
TCACTAGTTGATTGTCATTGCTTTAGGGAGAAAGAATTTATTCTTTGTCTCTTTTGATTGCAATGTTCAATATAATTATCCTGAATTGAGAAGCAAGTAAAAAAAAAATGATGTGATTATCTCCAATGTCTTCTTTCCAAGTATAACAATAAGGACACCTCTATGAATAATCTATCTAACTTTAACTTTGCCTGGCTGATAAATGAGGAACCTACACAGGAGATTATGAAAAAACTATATGTTATTTTTGACAAATAGCAGTGGATGGTTTGGATGCATATGACTTAACTAGAGGAAGAATATATCCAGGTTTCTATAAATATGAATATTTCATTTTTGATTTGTGCTTTTAAGTCATTAAATTCTAGACAGAATGTAAGTAATCTCTTTTATTAGATTCCATTCCAATCATCATATTTGAGTCACATTTAATATATGTTAAAACTGGTATTTCTGAAGAAAGTTGGTTTCAACATTTTCAAAATGTGATTCTCTGTTAGGTGCATACACTTTAGGATTATGTCATTTTGCAAATTGCACTACGTAATACTTCTGTTTTTTCCTGATAATTTTTCTTCTTCTTAAATTTGCTTTGAAATTCATATAGCTACTCTAGTTTTCTGTTAAGTAGTGTTGATATGTTCCATCCTTTACTCTGAACCTATTTGAGTCTTTATATTTAAAATTACTTTCTGGTAGAAAACATATAGTTGGGTTCTCTTTTTGAATTCAGTTTAACAATAGTCATATTTTAGGTGATGTGCTTAGACCACTCACATGTAAAGATTATTTGTATAATTGGACTTATATCTGCTATATTTGCAATTGTTTTCTATTTGTTGCATTTATTCTTTGGTTCTTTTTAAGCTCATGTTTTCTGCCTTTTCTTATTTGAGCATTTTATGTGATTTCATCTATCTTTTGATCTATCTATCTATCTATCTATCTATCTATCTATCTATCTATCTTTTAGCAGTTGCCCTATAGTTTACAATATTTATTTTTAAATACTCTTAGGTAACCCATGGGTAACACTGTACCATTTATGTATAGTGCAAATAGCTTCCAGTGAGAATTAAAAATAAAATCCTAAGCTTCCCGAGCCCCACAGCTGACAGAACAGAATCTCTCTTGGCCAACTGGGCCCCGGAGAAACCTTAAAAACTGAGTTCCTGGCCATGGCAGGATAAGAGGATGAACACGCTTCATTATGTTTATTACTTATTAACCTTTAACCAGAACTCTTTCCTAAAGAGTAGGCAGAAGCCAGCTCTGCAAAACAAAAAGTGAACGCCTCATTCCTTTATTACCTTTAGCCAATCATCTGAGGTTGCAGCTAGACTTCCACTCTGTCTTTGCAGTTCCAGTGCAATGGCTGATTAGTTTCACAATGCATTCCTTGCTATTAATAAAAACTGAGCATCACCTTGAGACCTGTTTTGGCCAACTCAAAGAGGAAGATGTACAGTGAGGATTTGTGTGTCCTGTGCTTCACCTTTGATAATAGGAGGGCTGAAAGCTGCCAATGTAGGGTCATGCTACAGCTGCCATTTGTTGACCATGTGACCCATGAGGAGGCTTGAAGCTCAATTGTGCATGTGCATGTCTCTTCTTTCATCAATATTCATGACTCCTCTCAGAGCTTATTAAATACTTATGTTTGGCCATCCCACTCAGTAAAATATCCTGTTCTCTCTTTCCCTCCCTGGACTTTTGCTTGCTCTGAACTTCTGCTAGAGGCTACACTTCCCAGCCAGCAGAACAGAGAAATAAAGTTCTCCTTTCCAGTTCTATAAACTTTATGATTCTTCAGTTGACAAGAGCATTCACAATTATTATCTCTTATCCCTTATTACATTGTTATTATTCATTTTACTTGTCCATATACTGTAATCCAAATCCAGTACATGAAGGATAATTCTACCTGTTTACATCTCCAACAACATCTGCTCCAGGAAGCAAGTTTACAATGATTACCAGCATCAATAATTTTTTTAACATCTTAAAATGTTTTAGTCATTATTCAAATCATGGTACATGTAACATTTCCTCATTCTATCTATACTGTATTGTTTTGAGTAAACGTACATTTATAAACCCCATTTTTCATATGAGGAAATTGACACACAAGACGACACATAGCTAAGTAGTGGGCATCAGTTACAAGAAATACATCTTGAGATTTTGCTCTATTAACCACTCTACTGTACCAACTCTGGTAAGCACCAACAGGAAAAAAGAGAGGCAATTAATTATACCCACCTTTGGGAAGGAACTAAATTTGAAACATTTAGATGTGAACATGGTAGAGTGTGGAGTATGGAAAACATAAATCCTAAATAGTTAATTTTAGGAGACAACATAAAGGTTTGGAATCATAAAAACTGAAAATGATTTTTCTATAAAGACATTGTGACAAACAAGATGTGAAAGATACAGAATCGTAGTGCTTTAGCTATCTCCTGTTGAATCATAAAGCATAACAAACTTAGTAGCTTGGACAAAAAATAATGAGTTCATTATTTTTCACAATTCTGAGGATTAACTTGGTTTCTGTAGTTCATATGTTATTGACTTGGAAGTGGCAGGGTGTCTCAATGGGCTAAAATGGACTGGCATACCATTTCTGACTAGCAGTTAGTGCTGGCCATCACCTGGGAGGCCAGGGAGCAATATCAGCCAGAGAGCCTTGTTTTCTTCTCCATTTGGCCTTTCCATGTGGTTTGGGATTTTTCCATTTTTGGCTTGGTTTCTAATTTCAATTGCTAGATTAAAAACAATCTCACCTCAGTGGCTTAAAACAGCAGCCTTAGTAGTTGGCTCACAATTCTAAAATTTACATGAAGACTAGTGGGAGAAGTTCATCTTGGTTCCAGGTTGAATCGCCTAGGATTATTTAGAACTGGAGGATCCACTTCAAGAGAGCCTTACTCAGAAGCCTAGCAAGTTAGTGCTGTCACTTGGGACTGACACAAGAGCCTCGGTTCTCCTCCAAGGAGCCTCTCTGTGCGGTGAGTTTGAGCGTGTATAGGCAGAACAGTGTTTCCAGGTAGTCATCTACTTACAGGCAACTGACTGCCCCTAACTGCAAAAGCAAAACTGCAAGTCATCCTTAAAGTCTTTGACAAAATGTGTGTTCAAAGTCTTTGTTCGATTGTGTTGGATTATCTTCTTATTAATGAGTAATAAGTGTCTTTCATATTCTGTATAACAGATCAGTTTTCCAATCAATGTTTTAACAACGTTCTTCACAGTCTCTGGCTTGTGATTTCCTGCCTTTTTCATTGTTTGTTTTTTTAATATTATTTAATTATAATTAACATAATGACCTGCATAATTTGTCTTATGTATACACCTGCGAAATCATCATCATAACCAAGAGTATGAACATATTCATCCCTTCCCCACTTCTTCATTACCTCATTCCTGTTCTTCCCCTCCCAATGCAACAATTGATCTTTCTCTGTCCCTATAGATTGATTTGCCTTTTCATGATCGTGATCGTGTTTTTAGCTTTTTACTAATATGTTCAAATAAATTACTTTTTTAAATTGCTAAGTTAATGTGGCATTCCTGAGAAAAACACCACTGGATCATGTTATATCATCTTATATCTTCTGTTTTTATATATGTTGCTGGATTTGATATTTTTATGTTTAAATAAATTTTTCACACATATTCTTGAAGAATATACTTCATAGCATTTTTCTTATATTTGTCTGTTTATGATATTGAGGTAATGCAGTCCTTTAAGAAGTATTCCTTTCTCTTCTAATATCCTAAGCAGGTTTTGTAGAATTATTTTATATCTTCTTCAAAAATGTTTAGTGGAATTTAGTAATAAAGGCTTCTGGTCCAGGAATTTAGTTTGCAGGGATATTATTAGCTATGGGTAGTTTAAATTGTGCATTTAGTTGAAGGTTTTGGAAAAACTTGATTAAAGCAATTTCTAATATTCTCATTTTAATATCTATAGATTTTAAAGTGATAAGTCCTCCTTATTTTTGATAATAGTAATTCATATATTTTTTCTAATCAATATGGATAGATCATCAATTTCATTATTCTTTAAAAATTGCAATGTAATTTTATTTATGCTTTATTTTTTAATGTTTTATTGATTACTAATATGATATTTATTACTTTCATCTTTTAGTTTCTCTTGTTCTTATAGTGGAGAATTTGAACATTAACTTAAAACATTTTTCATTTTGCCATATTAGCCTTAGATATTGTGTCTTTTCCTCTCAGCACTCATAAGGTGGATAAACAATATTCCCTATACCCATAGAATGGAATACCACCCAGCATCCTCTTGCATGCAAAGAAAAAACAAATTGCTGATACAGACAGATGTCTAACAATCTCAAAAATTATCATAGCAAGTAACTGGTAGAAATCAGACTTAAAAGATTGCATGATTGCATTGATAGGAAATATCCTGAAGACATAAAATTATAGTAAAAAAAAGCAGATTTGTGTTTAACTGAGAGCAGGGGTGGGAGTGAGGAGGATTAGCTTCTGAATTCTTTTTGTTTTTGGCTATTGTATACTCCTTTATGCTACTATAAACATTCATATATATATAGAATTATTCATGTGTAAATACAAATAGTGTATGGCTATTACATAGTGCCATGAATATCCAAGTATCAAAGTGTTTGTAGATACATTTTACTTCAGAGTAGAAGCCTAAAAATATGACTTAGGTCATATGTTAAAGATATATTTAACTTTAGGAAAAACTCTCCAACTGCTTTCAATTTCACGGCACTATTTTACTTTCCCATTGGCAATGCATAAGAGTCTACATTGCACACCCTGTCCTTGTTTGTCTTTTCAGATAAAGATATTGAGTGTGTACCGATATGACAAAGTAGATTTAACTTGCAATTTTCTAATAACAAATGACATTTACATCTTTTTATTAGTCACGTCTTCTGTGAAATTACTTTCAAATATGTGGGCCCTTTTTATTGGATTACTGATTTTCTCATTAGAAATTTATTAAGGGATTCTTTTTAGTTCTGGATAAAATGGCTTTATCAATGATACATGATTCGCAAAGATATCTTCTAACATATGGCTTTCTCTTTATGGTGTCTCTTCATTAAGGAGGATTATAATAGTGATGAAGCCCAGCTTACCAATATTTACTTTTATAATTTTTGAATTTTTGTTCTAATAAATTATTATGTATCCAAAAATACAAAAACTTCCTCTCCTTTCTTTTTATTTTATTTTACTTTTTAATTTTTTTTTGAGATGGAGTCTCACTCTGTCTCCCATGCTGCTAGAGTGCAGTGCGTGACCTGGGCTCACTGCAACCTCTGTCCCCTCGGTTCAAGCAATTCTCCTGCCTCAGCCTCCCGAGTAGCTGGTATTACAGGCACACACCACAATGTCCAGCTAATTTTTGTATTGTTAATAAAGATGGGGTTTTGCCATGTTGGCCAGGATGATCTCAAACTCCTGACCTCAGGTGATCCTCCTGCCTCGGCTTCCCAAAGTGCTGGGATTAAAGATGTCAGCCACTGTGCCCAGCCTTCCTAATGTTTCTTCTGAAAGTTCTGCAGTGTTATATTGTTGTATTTGACCGAGTGTAGAAAGTTATCACAAGACAAAAGTATGCCAGATTTGCAGGGTCATTTATTATGCTGGCGACCACAGAGGACTCACATCTCTCCAACCTGTGGTGGCAACAGGAGGGTGCCACGATTTTTTATACCCGAAAAACCACCTTGGGAGTGGGGGTGAGGGGCAGGGATGGGGATGAAAAGGCTTCAGACATTCTGAGGGCTAGTGGATTCTGTAAATTACCTCCTGGGCAGAGATGAGGGTGGGGGTCTCCGGACATTCCAAGGGCCAGGGGACTTTTGTCATTCCGTTTGTTACTTAAGTGGTTTACAGAAGTCAAGATAAACATTTGTTTACACATTATCTGGTTAAGGTGGAAATCACAGACCTTAGTTACTTATTACAAGCCACAGGAGCCAGGATGGAACTAGCTTGGGCTGCTTAGTCTGGCAATTGCCGGTAAGCAAAGGCTAGCAATTCTGGCAGTTACTGATAAGAAAAGGTAAACAGCTTTACATAGTTTTGAAGAACAAACTGGCAGTTCTATTTACAGAGGCCAAGGACAGTAGTTATTGTGAGGAGAATGGGGCAGCCATTTCAACTCATCTAAAAACAGTTTTGCATTTTATAAAATAGTTTTGCTCCGATTCTGGCTCTAGGCCAGCACAATATCACAATATATTATCTATAGATTTCTTATCTAGATTTACAATTTGAGGATAGTTGAAAATTAAGTACATTTTATGTAAATATACTTTAATTTCAGCACTATTTCTGGGGAAAACATATCCGTTAGCAATGGTATTACTTTGTTAAAAAATATTTACCACTAAGTGTGGGTTTATCTCTAGACTCTCATTTCTGTTCTACTGCTATACCCATGTCTAGCTTAATGCTATTAAAATAATATCTTGGTTTCTATAAATTTATGATAACTCTTAAATTAGATAAAGCTAATCTTCCTATTATGCTATTTCTAAAATTGTCTTGGTTATTTCAGATTTTTCAAGTTCATATATATTTTACAACTATCTTTTCAAAATCTACCCCCCAGAAAAGCCTGTTAAGATTCTTATTGGAATTACCCTGGATCTGCAAATGAATTTAAATGAAATTGCTATGATAACAATTTTTTCTTTCTAGTCCTTGAACATAATATGTCTATATATTTCAGCTTTCTTTAATTTGTCAATAATGTTTTATAGTTCTCAGTGATTAAGTTTAAAAAATATATTATTAGGTTTATCCCAAATTGTTTTTAATTTTTTTGACATTATTGTTGATTAATTTTTTTAAATTACTTTTTTGGATTATTCATTGTTAATAGAAAGGAATGGTTTTGATTTTTTATACTGTTGTTGTATTCTTAAAACTTTGCTAAATTTACTTATGTTTATTAGTAGCTACTTTTCAAGATTATGAAAGAGTTATCAGTGGTCAGAGTTGGAATAATTTGTGCAGCAAAATACATAATTTAGTATTGGATTATAACTCAAAGTGTACAATAAATATTCACAAATGCATAGTAATATAGCAAATGATTGAATAAATATTAAAAATGAAGGAAAGCTGACTGGCTGCCAGATAAAATACACAGATGGCAAAATGAAATAAGCCAGTGTGCAAGCTATTGTGATTTTTAGTTTTACATGTCAACTTGCCCCTGGCAAGTGGTGCCCAGTTATTTGGATAACATTATTCCAGGAGTGCTGGGGAAGTGTGAGATTAACATTTGATTCGGTAAAATAAGTAAAGCAGCTTGCCCTCCCCAGTGTAGGTGGACCTCATCCAAACTGTTTAAGGCCAAAATAGAACAAAAAGGTGAAGACAAAATTATCTCCCTCCGCCTGACTGTCTTTGAGTGTGGACATCATTCTCCTGCTACTTTTGGACTCTGACTCAAACTTGAACTAGAACTTACACCATTGAAAACTTAATCCTGAGTTTTCAGCTTGCCAACTGCAGATCTTGGTTCTCTAGCATATGTAATTTCATGAGCCAATTCTTTAAAGTAATCTCCATCTCTCTCTCTCTCTCTCTCTCTTGCACACACACACGTTTCTGTGTGTGTGTGTACATGTGTACATATATAAATTGTTTTTGTTTCTCTGGAGAACCCAGGCTAAGGACGGCCATCAGTGAACAACCAGTCCTGGTGTGTCATCAGGTGAGCTTTGGAGTTTAAGCAGAATGTTTAAAATTATTACTCAGTTAGATAGTTAGCCAACTTCCCTTTTTGGTGGTCAAAAGTCAAAACCAGACTTCCAGGGGTTTCCATAGATAATAGAGCTTTCCCAAAACAGTAGATTTGCCTTGCACATACTGTATAAGTCTATGTATGAAATTTCAAAAGTATGTTCAATTATACAATACATTGTCTATGTATTCCACATGATGGATACGTATGTGTGGTAAAAGTATATGGAAAAACAATCAAATGCTTAACACAATACTCAGAATACTGATGAGTTTTTCAAAGAAAGAAAGTGGTTGGGGTTGGGCAACAACATGGGAGCTTGCCAAGGTATCGGTTGTAATTAATTTCGTAACCTGTGCGGTAGACCCAGGTGTGTTTCTTTTATAATTAGTCATTACACTCTACATATATTCTACAGATAGCCTAATATTCTTGGACATATTTTCCATGTATGTTCTACATGCTTTTCATATTATTAACTCCTTACATCCTTGTAAGAACGGCACATGAAATAATTCCTTCTGTTACGCTCACGCTACCAGTTCAGAAGCTGCAGTGTAGTGAGGCTGTCAACGCCCTGTGTTACACCACTAGTAAATGTCAACTCCCTGTGTTACACCACTAGTAAATGTCAACGCCCTGTGTTACACCACTAGTAAATGTCAACGCCCTGTGTTACACCACTAGTAAATGTCAGCT
>NW_016107503.1:954128-974747 GCF_001604975.1 Cebus imitator
CACAGAATCCCCTAGCCCTTGGAATGTCCGAAACCTTTTCATCCCCATCCCCGCTCTTCACCCCCACTCCCAAGGTGGTTTTTCGGGTATAAAAAGTCTTGGCACCCTCCTTTTGATGCCACAGGTTGGAGAGACGTGAGTCCTCTGTGGTCGCCGGCATAATAAATGACCCTGCAATCTGGCATACTTTTGGTGCTAACTTTCTACGCTCGGTCCAATACAACATATGCAGTTTCCAGTGGTTTCTTTGGATAGTTCACAATATGTGATTGAAAGAAAAAAAAAACACACTATGCTTAACTTTCTGGTAGATAACAGTAAAATAGCACAGTTTTCAGATATCAGCATTCTATGTTAATGCACATCGAAGGCAAACAAACACAAAAGAACCACTGAAGATAGTTTCTTTCATCATCTGTAGGTCCTATTTATTTAACACAATTCTGCTTCCCAAAGGAGAGTTAAACAAAGTTCTATTGTCTATGTAGATGTAAACTGCCACTTTATGTTCAGACTTTGTGTCTCATATATATATATATATGTGTGTATATGTATATTTCGATATCCTGTAATGTATGTATATGTATATGCAAACATGTGAGTGAATATACATACAGTATATATGTAAATATATGAGTATGCATTTTGTTTTGTTTGCTCAAAAAATGCACTGCTTTATTTAATTCATTTAGATGACATGCTGTTTCTTATTCCTTTTTAGTAGTAGAAAGCCAGTAGGTCAGAGTAGAAAAGGAAAAATGTAGATGTGGCCAGTTAGTTTCTAGAATCAGAGTTTTTAAAATGCCAACATGTTTTGTGTTATCTTGAGTAATTCAACTAAATCATATGCCACTTTTATCTTGTGTAAAATAAACATGCAACTATTTTACTGGCTTTGTAAGAGTTTAAATAATAGAAATTTATTAGCTATCAGTTTCTCTTTAACCTGCAATATAAGTTAATTCAATTCTCTGTACACTGATTCTACTGAATCATTTTTCCTAAATATATTTAAATGCTCTTGCATGTATTTTTCTTAGCTCTGAATAACTTAAAAGGGTCTAGACAATAATCACTTCCTATTATGTCACCCAGTGTGTGAATGGAAATAATTAAATCCCACGAAGGAAGCCATCTTCAGTTTGGAATTTCTATGGATTGGTAACTTCTGAGTCTGTCTTACTAAATCACATACTTCACATTCATAAAATACAGTAGGTATATTTTACAGAATTTTATGGACATAGAGTTTATAACTAAGCCAATTAGATAAAAATACATATATAGAGAAAGAAACATTTCAAAAAACAATAAAATGCCAGTAAGGAACTGGCATAAGTCTAAATAATAAGCACTTTATATGCCAGACAAATAGAAAAAATAAAATGATAAAAAATAATTTAGTAAACAGCATACTTTATCCACAAATACGTGATGGGTGAGGGGCATCCACATATTTAGGAAAAAAAGTTTTTTATCACTTTGAAAAATGCCTTTGCCACTCAACTCTAACATATGCTGAGGGAGGAAAAACGATGTAGATGACTTTTTTAGTTTCACTTATATTTGAGAACCTGATTACAAGTAAATTTTACAGAAGGATAATTGCTAACAACAAACGGTAGAAAATGACCATGGGTTGTCATGTTTGGAGTTGAGCGTCATATCACTTAAGTCTTATAAGCTGCTTTTTCTACACACTAATATTAAGAGTGCTGGATGAAGGAAAGCTATCACACCCCTTCCTCTGTAACTTCACACATTTGTATATGATTTTAACTTATAATGACATAAAAAGTTTATATTTAAATATAAGCTTACATATTTTGTCTATTAATCATCAGTGCAATGATGACGACAACTTTGGAGCCAGATACAGCGTGTTTATTTTTAAATTTGTATTTAAATGGATATTTTAAGGCATACTTGATTTATCTTGAACTAAAAGTATTGAACTAAACAATAAAGTTAGTCACAAAACATATGGACAGCTCCATAAAACATTTTGCTTTGCCCACATTAATAATAATTTGATAACAAAAAGTCATTGGTTCTCACAAAGTTCCCTTTACACAAAGCAACAGCCTAGAAAGATTTTTGTTTAGTTAAATCAGGTTGTAAGAAAGATTTTTTTTAGTTAAATCAGGTTGTAAGTTGATGTGGTCTAAAATTATCTCACTATAATTTACCATCTGGACAAAAAATCAAACTTAATCGGTAAGATCAGAAAGCAATTGATACTTTTTGGACACCACTTGTTAATAGAGAGGAGCATGCAGATAATATTCCTACTCTATAGCTATTCATTAGGGATGGATGTACAAAAAAGGAATAGTGTCTTTTGAAGAGATCTATTTTACAAATGCTGGCAAACAACTTATTTTAAGATGGTAAATGGCATAAAAATTTAGACTAATTCAATTACTTGAAATTATGCATAATTGGTGTAAACTTGATGCATTAATGTTAAGATTACATTTTTCTCTAATATTTCTAATGAGCACTTTTAAACTATTGACATGCACAATGGCAAGGACTTTATATGGCTGCATTTAGTGATCATGACAAACCTAAGGGTTAAATATTATAAACCACAATTTACAAATAAAGAACTGTTGGGAACCAGCCCAACCCTGTGCATGGGTGCCCCGTGTCCTGGCAGTGACGAGGGAGTGAGAAAAGAAAGGCAAAATCACAAGAACTGATTTTTAAAGTATGGGTCCAGGGGTCCAACGCACCCTCACGGGGTGATTCACATTGGCTTTGGGCTCTGGGCTCCAAGCGCTTTTATTAGGTAAATTATCTTGTTAATCTTGCAGGCTGTGGGAAGGGTGTTGAGGAGGAAGAGAGCCAGAGGAAAAGCATGTGTCTGCAGCACTTAATAGCATACCTGGTTCTCCTAAGAAATGCTAACTAAGGACACTGAGACTTTACCAACCATTGTCTATGCAGGTGCTTTGGCAAGAGGCGCAGCGGATAAGGCTCCATAAGGTCTGACCACACACAATGCTTCAAGGGGCTTTTATCTCCCGAGCATTGTGGACACAGAGCAAGCGGAATTGCTCCATATTCTGTGGACATAGGCAGAGGCTGTGGCGTTCCGGTGTCTCTGCCCTGCAAGGCGCTCCAGCCTCACCAGCACCCATCTGCGAAGACCCTCCGTGTCTTAGGAGCAGAGGTTGTATTTCCTTCCCAGAGTTTTTGCATAAGATCCCTTTACGAGATCCTTACACAAACTCAATGTTGGGAAGAGTCTTGGGAGGAAAGCAGTTTTTCCTTTCCGCTCTGCAGCCGCAGCGCCCTGTCCGCGGTTACAGGGCTGTCGGATGGTCTTTACCATAGGCCTCCTGTTACCACTTGATCTCTGCCTTTACGTTACTGCGCCATTGTTTGGATATGATCTGCGGCACAAATCTCAGTGTATACAAAGCAAAGCAAGCTTGGAACCATTTAACCATCAGTAACACAGGTCTGCCCCTGGCCATCTCTTCCCGTATTTCCTCCCTTCTTTTTAGCTAAGAGGGTGAAAGTGATCATGCCTTGTTCGTGTCTTCGGTTGTCTCTCTGAAATTTTCTGCTGCACCTGTAGACTAAAAACAGGCAGAATAAACAGACACCTGCTAAAACAAAATTAGCAGTTGTGCATCCTCCAAGAGTTTTAACCCACTTGATAGGATTCAGGCTTGAAAACTCATCTGACGCTCCTTCCAATATATCAGCTGCAGGTAAAACGTTTAAATGAACCTGTGAGGCCAGAAAAATCTGTTCCTTTAATTTGGCAATGTCCAATGTTAAATTGTCCTCATTCCCTAATGTTTCCTTACTTGTTCCCAGTGATGTGCATTAGAATTATAAGTACGAGGGGATAATACAATAATCAGATGTGTTCCAATCACAATTCAATTGTAATCTGTGTTCTAAGCTCATTATTTGATCTCCCATCCAAATTGCAGTCTGTCGAAGATCGTTAATTTGATCTGCCAATTTTTGATCAATTCTTGTTTGAGAATTCCAAAGCCTAGAAGAATTTTTCTGCCAAACATCCACATAGTGGCCAGTTTGAACTGAGGTGTGCAGAGCTGCTCCTGTAGCTGCCGTGGTAGGTGTCACAGCTTTAATTCCCATGACAGCGATCAATGTAAATATGAATCTTTTTGATTAAGACTCCTTTTAGAACATCTGTGATAATATGTACTGAAGGAGAGGCTTCCCATGGTCAGTTAAGGCTTACTGGAATCCACACTCCTTCTCTGGCTCTTACTAACAAAATACTATTTTCAAGATTAAATGTTGAATCGATGCAAGTAAACAATTTACAATTTTCACTGGGAAGCGTTTGAGTATCAGGTCTAATGCTTACATTTCCTATTGCCAACATATGGGGTGGTTTAACACAACTCAGAAATGGAATAGTTCTGTTTGAGGTTAAATTAACATTAAAAGAAGCTCGCTTGTTTTTTCCCATTTAATGGGAAAAGGAGATTCTATTCTTTTAGTAAGGTTATTTTTAGTTAGTAAGCTTTCAGTTATTTCTAACAATTTGGTGCATCTACACAAGATGCCCATCTCCTACAATTTTTTCTTAATTCACCTTTAGGGGCTCAATCAGTGATTGTTCCATATGTATTATCTTGAAATATGATTACTCTGTCAGCTACACAATCTTTCCAACTCAGAATTTCTCATTGAGGAGACCATTTTGGATTGGTTTTGTGCCTGCTTTCTCCTTTTGGCTTATATTGATTAGTGTACTCAAAAGTTGTGTAATATCCATTGTATGGTATCTTATAAAGGGTATTTGGTCTAAAGGACATTCCAGTGACTATATGATAAGTAGGACCAGTTCTGTTATCCCATGGCATGTATATCAACCAGCTTTGAGGCCTTAGGGTTAAACACCCTGCAGCTTTCCCAAGACAGATAGGAGGAAAGCAATACCCAAGAGAGGCATTCATTAACATTCCTTCCTCCTGTGGTTGAGCAGGGCACCTGTCATCAGTAGGACCAGGCATCCAAATGCTATCATTATGGACGCCTCTATAGGTGAATCCATCCAACCGATAGGTCTAATCAAAGGTGGGAATTGCACATAAGCCCAGTACATATAGTTCTCTTCTGCTGAAACAGGGTTATTTCTTATCACGGCAGTCATAACCATGACTGCTGCCAGAATAAGATTGCCCAGTGTCACCTCCATGTGAGTCTCCCTCAGGCTTGCTGTTGCCATCTGCACCAGCTTCTTCATTTGACCCCCTGTTGGTGGGTTGGCCTTCTGTGCTGCCTTCATCCCTGAGACACTCAGTTTGGCTATCCTGCACCACACCCTTCCTGGGCCTGGTGTGTTTCTCTTCTTGCTCCGTGGTTGAGAGGGGTTCATTGTAAAGCTTCAGCTGTCTGATAGGTACCCAAATGTGAGTTGATTTTCTCCTGGTAAAATACAAACACAGCCTCTTGCCCAGGTTATATCCTTTCCCAAGTTCCACTGATTTGTGGTGGAATCTTTCTTTCCTTCCTTTGAATTAATTTTGTGTCCAACAAAATGTTGTTCTGCAGCCGTGGACACTTGATCTTTGGAAATGCTCAAAAAATTTAAAATGATTAGTGCCAAGTGTAATTGTACATGGAGAGTAAAATACTCCTAATATTGTCTCTCCCGTTTTTTCGTTTTGCCGATTGAGTTTTTAAGGTTCTGTTTGCCCTTTCTACTATTGCTTGTCGCTGGGAATTATAGGGGATTCCTGTTGTATGAATTACGTTCCGTTGTTCTCTTTAGTGGCTTACTGCAGTATCCTGGCCCATTATCAGTTTTAATTTTTTGTGGGATTCCCATAACTGCAAAGCAAGAAAACAGTGGTTTTTTACCATGTGCAGTGCTTTCTCCTCTTTGGCAAGTTGCCCAAATTAAATGAGAGAAAGTATCCACAGTAGCATGAACATAAGATAATTTTCCAAATAAAGGAACATGAGTAACATCCATTTGCCAAATGGAATTTGGGTATAATCCTCTAGGATTTACCCCTGCCTCCTGAGTGGGCAGTTGAAGAACTTGACATTGGGGGAAATGTTGGACAATTTGTTTTACCCGTCTCCAAGTTAAAGGAAATTGATTTTTTAAACCTGCCACGTTTGTATGTGTTACCGCATGAAAATTTTGGCTTCTATAAAAACTGGAAACAAGTAAATCTGCCTATTCATTTGCATGAGCTAAAGGTCCAGGTAAACAAGTATGTGCTCGAACGTGTGTGACATGAAAGGGAGCTTCTCTGCTTCTGCTTTTTGAAGTGATTCAAATAGCTCTCTTAATTGATCATCCTGAATGTATTTTAACAATGCAGTTCCTACATTTTTTGTAGAATGTACTATATAAGCTGAGTCTGAAAGCATATTAACTGGTTGCTGTATATCTGTAAGGACCGAGATAACTGCATGTAACTGCTCTTTGTGCTGATTGAAAATTTGTTTGGATAACTCTATGAAAAGGACCTGAGTAAGCTGCCTTTCCATTCTTAAATGCATCAATAAAAACAGTAACAGTGTCCTCTATTGGCTGGCCTTCGGTAATTTTAGGTAAAACCCATAACATAAGCTTCAGGAACTGAAAAACTTTTGTTTAGGATACTGATTATCAATTTCACCTATGAAATCTGCCAAGCTTAATTGCCAATCAGCCGAATTGATGTAAGCTTGTTGAACTTGCTTTTTAGTTAAAGGAACAATTATTTTGTCAGGTTCATATCCAGACAATGGGACAATCCTTGTTCTGCCTTACTAGGGACTCTAGCTATTTGATCCAAGTGCACAGTTAAAGTTTTGCTTGTATTGTGAGGTATGAAGACCCAGTCTACTAAACTTTCATCTTCAACAATGACTCCTGTTGGAGAATAAGGTGTTCAGAACACAATGAGCTGTAACTGTGAGTCACTGTTAATTCTTTCCACCTGGGCTTGCTGTATTTTTTTCTTCAATTATTTTCAACTCCTCAGCTGCTGCTTTTGTTAACGCTCTTTTACTTGTTAAATTTGGATCTCCTCTTAAATTGCAAATAAATTAGACATTACCTAAGTAGGAATATCTAGAGCTGGCCTTATCCAATTAATGTCTCCTAACAACTTTTGGAAATCATTTAATGTTTTAAGTTTGTCCTTTCTAATTTTTACCTTTTGAGGATGTATTTGCCTCTCTTCAACTTGCATTCCCAAATATTTTACTGATGTTGAGGTTTGAATTTTATCAGGACCTATAATCAGCCCTGCTTTTTGCACACATCCTTTTAGGCAATTATAACATAAAGCCGACTCTTCTCTAGTTTCCGCAGCACATAATATATCATTAATATAGTGAATGACATAGCACTGAGGAAACTGCTCTCTAACAGGCTGAATAGCATTTCTCAAAAAATCTGACACATTGTGGGACGATTTAACATTCCGTGAGGCAAAACCTTCCATTGGTATCTGGTAGCTGGCTCTTGGTCGTTTACTGCAGGTATTGTGGAAACATATTTTTCGCAACCCTGCTTTGCCAGAGAAATTGTAAAGAAACAGTCTTTTAAATCTATGATTATCAAAGCCCATTCGTTTGGGATCATTGCTGGTGAAGGCATAGGGCTGTAACGCTCCCATGGGTTGAATTACCGCATTTACTGCTCTCAGGTCAGTCAGCATTCTCCATCCCCCAGATTTTTTTTTGAATTACAAATACCAGGGAATTCCAGGGAGAAAATGAAGTTTCTATATGCCCTCTTTCCAGCTGCTCTTGTGTTAATTTGTGTAAAGTCTCCAACTTACTGCTTTGGAAGTGGCCACTGTCCAACCCATATTGATTTTTGTGTTTTCCAGGTTAATGCAATGGGTTCTGGAGGATTATCAGTGGCCGCTATTCAAAATTGTAGCCAATCCCTGCTCTGTCTAATTTTACAGTAGCTTATATTGGTTGAGTGATTCCATTTTCATTTTTTCCTAATCCTTTTCCAGGCTGATATTCCATTTGAGACATAATCTTTTTACTTTGCTTACTGTAAGCATTTGGTTGAAAAGAGATTTCAGCCCCCCACTGTTGTAAAATGTCTCTCCCCCACAAATTAATGGGAACATCAGTAACCATGGGTTGAATAGTGCCTTGCTGACCAAAAAAAAGAAAAAGAAACAGTTAGTAATGGTAAGGGAATTAATCACATTCTTGCGAACAGTAAGTTCGTACTGTGCGAACACACACAATATACAAACCTAAACCTGCTGAATTGTAAGAGCCTTGCTGACACATTTCGGCCAGAGGACCCGTTGGAGCAGTAGTGAAAGTACAGGTGAGGGTACACCGCAGATTTCTTCAAGCTTCTTCAGGGTACACAGAATCCAACTCAATTATTGTGTGGTTGAACTCATCCCATTAATAGTCAGAGGGTCAAGGCTTATTTTGCACTTTTTAAAATAAAATTGTCATCATCACCTGTTTAAAATGTTCATTCCAAATTTCTACATAAACAACAGATATCAAAGCCCTTACTTAAAGCCCTATCACCAGCTTCCCTCACTTTCCCAGGATCCCAGTGCACAAATTAATCCTAGGAATAAAATGGAACAAGCTTCCCATAACTTTCTCCATGTAAAATACTGCAGAATTTGTAATCTTAGGCTACATGATAGATTTTTAAAAAGAATTTCTGTAACAGTACAACATGGTAACTAAATTAGTTTTATCCCATTTTGAGGACCAGTTGAAATCCAAATTCCTGCAAAAGCTCTTAATTATTCAAAATTATTGGCAATTGTACTAAAGAGCATTTTTGTGGACATAATATTTGTGTATACAAGTCACTCATGAGTTTTGATTCCACCATAATAATCAGTCTGTGGCAATATTGATTGATTCTTTTTTCATATAAAAGAAAATTGTACACAATTTTTGTAAAAGTCAAGGAATCATAGGGTTCTCAATTTTACATGAAAGATAATTAACTTAAAGCCACTCACAGATTATACTTGTCTGAGCTGAAAAAATGTACATTTAAATAATGAATTATTCTTTTATTTTCATAGCTATTATACCAAAACTGTGACAATAATATAAGAAATATTGTACATATTAAATATAAAATGTACTAAATATATTAAATTGTTGCTTAATATACAATAACGCCTTGATGTAATATATAAAATAATACATGATTGTACATGGATATTCCTGTGATTGAATCAATAATATCAGCTTAGAAAACACATTGGTGAAAAAATCCTCTGGGCAACACAAGTAATGTCTTGGCTTATTTCACAGTAATCTCAATGCTCCTTTTTATCTAACATGGTTGATTTAAAAGTTACAACCTCAAAAAAGCCAATGGAATGTTCACTGGAATTTTCAGCTTCACAGCACTAGTCAATTAGTTATGTATTGATCACTGTTTGAAATCAAGTTGAAATCTGTCCTGGCAAATTATTGAACAAATGTTCCAAAAGACTAAAGCATTCATCCTTTCCAAATTAGACTATGCAATCCTTTTGTACTGAGGTTCACATCAATCACCTAGCCTCTAGAAAATCACATAAGCTCTCCTTGAAATGCCCTAAAATATAATTTTTATGAATGAAAGATCATAGATACTCAAGAGGAAACGTATTTACATTAGAATTAAAAAGGAATTTCAAATGCACAGAAAGAATCTTGATGAACTCATTAGTTGCAAAGGTTGAGAAACAGTGCTGTCCCTTATAGTATGGTCCTATAGGGGTAAGTGTAAATTCTGCATGTGTTTTATTTAAAAGAAAAAGAGACATGCATGTTATTCTTCCTGTCATGACCCAAATTTATAATTGGAAAGGCTGAACAGACACCTGATACACCTAATTTTGCTTGTTTTTCACTTTTAAAAAACATTTTCACAGTAAGTGTTTTTGCTTCTTTACCATTTCACTTACCTCTAGCTTATTTTTCTTGTTAATGTAGAGAATTGTGTTGATGAGCTATTTTATTCACAGATGAGTGCCTCAAAATTGTGACTTCAACAAAGAAGTAAATAAAAATAAGTGCCACAATTTGTAATGCTTAAGTTAAAACTTCCTAGGGTATAACCTTGTTTGCATTTTCACTGAGATCAATCCCAGACTTTCTCCCCCTGCAATAGAGAAAGAGTAAAACTGAAAAAAAAAAATTATAGGAAAGAGAGATATAGCAAGACCCATGTATTTTCTGATTTCTTTTGGGAATAGAAATAAAAGTGAAATGTAAGCATATCTCTGACCATGGGAACATTTCAACATTTCATAAGAAATGTTTCATAAGAACAGTAATTTCTTTCTAATATGTATTAACTAATAGATATAGTATTAAAGATCAAGAAGTAAAATGAGAGCGAAATATATTAAAAGTAGCTAATACTATATGTAACAATTTCAAACATATTGTTCCTTAGAACTGTTTGGTGACATCTTTACAAAAACAGTGACAATGCCAACTTTTTGAGTAGGCGAAACATATTTTAAAAGTCTATGGAAACCATTTCAAATATCTTCTCTTCAGCCACTGTTATTACATGCATGTCTTCTAACTAGAAACAATTTTTATTCAACAGGTTGAAATTTTGGTTTGTGAATATTCAGATATCTTTAGTGTGGTATAATGTTAGGTATTTATAAATAACTACTTATTTGAGAATCGTTTTAGGTTTGTAGAATATTGACTGTCACAATCATATGGAGAATTTCCATATACCCCACATTATACATTAGTAAGGCGCATTTCCCACAGTTAATGAACCAATGTTCATACAGGACAATTTGTTAAAGTTCGTACTCTATTCAGATTTCTTCCATATTTCTCCAAAGAAGTTTAGTGTTTTCTGCCTTACCAATTAATTGAATCATTTATGTATATTCGTATGAACTCACTGGTACTTATTTTATATTTTGTGTCTTAATTCAATACTACTTTTTATTATTTTTACTTAAATTGTTTCAGCTTTTGCCTTTTTAGAGTTCTTTCAGTTGGTCTCTGTGTCCCTTTGACAAATTCGTGTTATTCTTGTGTTTTTGTTTGGCTTATTTGTTTTTAGCACTTTTCAACTTTATGATTCTATAAGATGATTCAGATTATCTTGTGTATTCTGGACATGCATATGCATTTTCTAGCAGGTAGTTAACTTCAGTATAAAATATGAGAATTCGTTCAAAATTATTTATATTATACATAGATAAGATCCTTGAGAAACATATTAATACCTTAATTAAGAGAGCATCAAAATATATATAGGATGAAATGTGTTAAAAATGGAAAATGACCTGTATAACATAATAACAACCCTGTGATGGGTTAAACTGTCTCTAGCAGAAAGATATATGGAAGTCTTAAACCTCATACATGTGAATGTGACCTTATTTGAAAATGGAATCTTTCAGATGTAATCAAGATAAGGTGAAGTCGTACTGAATTAGGATCACTCTAATAATTGCTGGGGTCCTCGTAAGAAGGCACACAGTTACTGTATTAGTAAGGGTTCTTCAGAGAAACGGAAGAAACAGGTAAGCATAGAGAGAGACAAAGATACAGATAGATGAGAGGGGATTTATGAAGGAAAGTGACTCATGTGATTAAGAAGGATGAGAAGCCCTGGGATAGACTGTCTGCAAGCTGGAGACCCTGGGATGCCGGTAGTGTGTCTCAGCACTAGTCTGAGAGCCTTAGAACCTGGGAAGCTGACAGAATAACTCTCAGCCTGAGGATGAAGTCTTGAGAACCCTGGGGGTTAGGGGACACTGGCGCAAGTCCAAAGGCCAGAGAGCCTGGAGTTCTGATGTCCAACAGAAGGAGAAATAGGGTGCCCCAACTCCAGGATCGAGAGAGAGAAAGAATTCACCTTTTTCTCTTACTTTTTCATTCCAACCAGGAAGTCAGATGTTTGAATGGTGCTATCCCACGCTGAGGGGAAATCTTCCACTCAGTCCACTGTCTCATATGCCATTCTCCCCTGGGAACCCCTTCACAGATACATCCAGAAATAATGCTTTACCAATTCTCTAAGTATTCCTTATTCGGCCAAGTTGACACTTAAAATTAACCATCACAGATACATAGACATACAGAGAAAAGACAGCCTTGTGAAGATGGAGTAAGAGGCTAGAGTTAGGCTGCCATAAACCAAGGAACACCTGGGGCTATTGGAGCTGAGAGGCAAGGAAGAATCCACTGCTACAGACCTCATAGGAGGCTCTGCCTTCATCTTAATTTCAGATGTCTGTCCTTTAGATTGGTAAGAGAATAAATTTCTGTGGTTTTAAGCCACTCAGTTTGTGCTAGGTTGTTACGGCAACCCTAAAAATCAGTAGAATTTTTAAAAATAAGATTTAGTGCAAAATCCAAAATACTACATTTAGTATCTTGTGGATAAATATATGTATAAATGACCATAAAATATTCTAGCAAAATATATTGTTAGAAAACATTTATTTGGTCTGCACTCAGTGCTAGGTTCTCTTCCAGGCATTTTGCGTGGATTATTTTATAATAATTCTGAGATGCAACAGTTAATATCCCCATTTTTCAGGTTTACAAACTAAAACATAAGACAGTTAGCTGGCCAACACAGATAATAGGTGTCAAATTCAGGATTTGAAATTTGATTCTGGGCTACATGACACCTCATTACTGTCCTCCCTCAACCCCGTCACTTTATGTCTCAACACGTTTATTCCTTGACTCTGTCTCAGTCCCTTATCAATCTTTCTATTCTCTCCCTTTTTCTGTGTTATTCTCTTTCTTTTATTGGTTATTGACTCCTTATGTCGACAAAATGAAGCCCCCCCCAAAATTACTGAGATTTTGAATATTGCCTTATTTGACCGCAGTGCAAGAAAATAATACTAAAAATAATTTTTATACTTTTGAGGCTTTACAAAAATTGTTTGCTGTACAAAATAGTCATAAAGGACATGTGGAAAGAGAAATAAACAACATTTCAGACTATTTAGAAAAACCTTAAAGAACTAAACATCAAAACCTATGATAAATGCCAAGGGATGTTTTTAGAGATAAAATCTGAGCTTTAAATACTTTTGTTATTAAGAAACACTAGTCATAATAATAAATTAACTATGTTCAGCTTAATAAACTTGTTAAGGGTAGGAGGAAAAGCAACAGTTTATCAGCGAAACAGATTACAAAACAGATCCTACAGTTGATATTCATTGCTTTGATGAGGGTTTATCATGGCCTGTGCAGCTGTACCACACAAAGGATGCTGCATTAACCCCAGCCTTACAAACTGGCAAGCTGTGGTACCATCCTTGGCCCAAAGTTAGAACAGCAGAGAGTAGTGGCACAGAAAAACCGTATCAGAAAGATTTGTGTGGGTAAGCTATCCAATAGTTTCCACAAGGAGGGAGCTGTGGAAATATGAAACTAGGCTTCACTCTCTTCCCTCTGATCTCCTACCTGGGATGCTCAGTGGCCCAACCTAACCTAAAATGAAAAACATGGACCCCACTGATGCACCCATTACAACTGAGCCACTGGGAGAGACAGGTGCCAAAAGATGGGCAATGGCTTTGGAGGCAAAAATTGACTATTACCTGAATTGCAAGATATAATTGAATGAACAGCCTCTATGAATTCTGACTGATAACATGCCTAGTGATTTTTTTGGCAGCCTTTAAAATGTAAAACTTCTGGGAATCTCAGTGTTCAGTACATAGCCTTTCTCTGAATCTCACTATTTTGGGCACACTCCTCCAACTCATAGCCAGCTTGAGTCCTGAGTTCATCGTCTCTGCTTCACCCTTCCAATGAATGAAATGTGAAATGTTCTGCAAGAGCAGGAGCTGGTAATTATCATGCAGTGGAAGAAGATACAGAGTACTCCCATCCCAGTTTTCTAACAGCCCTACAATTACCTTTCGATGAAGAAGCTAATGGCTATGCTTTTCTGAGTTTCTGAGGTACAATACGTCTCCTTCTATGCTTTCTTGAATAGCTGGAATTTCAGTTTGGATAGCTCCTCAAAACTGTATATGTTTTATCAGCTTTCCACTTCCAAAATGTAGTTGATATTTTTATTTTAAATTTATTTTTACTTCTTTTGTAGTTTAAAATCCTTTATCTCTTTACTATAATTTAGCTTGCAGCTTCAAGAGGATGAATATAAAAACATCTGCCCACACTCACATCTCTAATTTGAGAGTATCTTTTAAAAAATATAATATTGCTTTCAGCACTTAATGGATACTAATTACAGAAAAGTAAAAGATTAAGCACCTATTATAATTTATATAAAGTTATTTTTAGAGTTGAACTTGATAATATAATAGTGATAATTTGTGAGTGATACCTTGTTATAAACTTTGTGAGGATAGGGTTAAAGTACGAGTGATATGATACCTATGCTTCCTATGCTTTTCAAGATATGAGCTCAAATATAGATGATATCCCTGAGTTGGATAGGAATTTAATGATCCGATTCTAGAAAAACACAGAGATAACATAATGGGAGAGGAGGAAGTTAAGCTCTGAGAAAATGACATCAATGTAGCCTAGATAAAGATTATGCATCTTTAAGAATAAATGTTTTTAAAATAATTAATAGGTTATAGAGAAAATTAATCTGAACTTAAATTTCAGTCGAAACCCAGGCAAAATATGTTAATAGCAAGATTCTTTGGACTACGTCTGAATAAGACAAATGTACATAAGAGTAGATGCCAAATACTTGCAATACTTTCATAAAGATATTTTCTTTAATGTTGTGCTATTATCACTTTTTACATAAAAGTAAATATTGCAATTTTAACTTTGTGGAACAATTTTATAATGCTGTGATTTTTTTTCTCTCTGTTTACTCTTTGTCTTTTTGTGTTTTTGATTTGAATCTGTGGAAATAAAAATATTCTTTGTTTTTGTCACTGTTGATAGAGGCTACTGGCCAAATACTGTAAGTCTGATTGCAGATGTGTTTCATATCTTTTTATTTAGGCTTGCTAAGTGCTATAAACAATGATGTAGGTAACATGAGAAGTATTTGGTGCCTGCTGATAGTTCTTCGTAAGACTGACATGCCCTACATAAGTTTCTTTCAGCATTTACCCCCCAGCACGACTGCTCTGTGTTAAGGGATTAGCAACGTTCTTACAAGAGTATTTTGAAATGTGCTGTATAAAAAACCTGATATGAACCATACTAGAGCTTGAAATCTAATGCTATCTTGTGAACAGATTGGTACAAATGAGTTTCTTTCTTTTACAATTCATGATGGGATAAATATTGTTCTGTGTTTTTGTTTAGAAACCCCTGGAAAAATTGAACCAGTTGACTATGCAAACAATTGTCAAGAACCTGTAAAATACGCAACATAAAATTTTTCCTTCGTAGTCCAACCTGATTATTCCTTTTAAATACTGGAAACAGAATTTCCCAGTTGTTAGAGAATATACCTTTTGCATTTTAATATTAAATATCTACTTATATTACTTACAGTTGTAGTTTAACACTTCTTTTAGGTAAAATTCTAATTTTTCACATTCTGTTAAATTTTTCCAATTCCAACATGAAATAATAAAGAATACTAATTTTATCCTTATTAACTTGAAGGAAGTAATATTAATTTTTGTATTTCTGTACTTGAGTAAATCACAAATATGGTTTTCTGTAGTTCTAGAATTAATATAAAACAAAATAAAATTTGATTTAGTGATAAATAGACAAAGCAGAAAAATGCACTAAATCTTATTTCTTATGCAAATTAGGACAATAAAATATGTAAGCAAGAAATAAGTCTGAGGTATGTATATGAGCAGAATAAAATAAATTACTACAAAATGTAAATTATCCAGACTTGTGTTTCCTTAACTGGAAGATCTACAGTAAAGAATTTTAATTTTCCAGAAGGCTAAACTCATAAAAGATGATGTTAAACCTTTAGATTCAGAAAATCGAATTCATAGCTCAGCCTTTAAAGAATAAATAAAGCAAAAAGGTAGCTATATAATTGATTAATATGGTTAATGTGTACAGCAAAAGTATGCAATTACATGTTTAATTTAAATAATTCCATCATTTAGTGGATATCAAATTAAATACATAATTAACATTTTTTAACTTCCTTTTTCTATGTATAATGCCAGATAACATAATCAATATTATTTTTTTCTCACAATATACATTTTATATTAGTTATTTTTAAGGAATTTGGCAAAATGTCCATAATACTTGTGGCTGATTTTATAACATGTTGCTGGCAAGTACAAGTAAATCATATATTTGAAAGACATAAACATTGTGAACAAGAAAAAGTTCTCAGTATTATGGTTTTAAAGTGAGCGGTAGTATTCTTAGCATTGATCTTAGAGTAATTCCACTGTGGTCCAGGCCCCAGAGAATTATAACAGTAATATTTTCAGAATAATAAATTATTAGGCTGGAATATACATAAAAAAGCTATTTTGCAGTTGATTTCGTTGTGATTTCAAAAATATGTCTCACTCACCCAAACTGGAGCTTTTATTTTCTATATTTGATGTTCTACAACAGATTCTTCCTTACTAAATAAATACCATATTGTAAAACATTTCATTAACCTTTTTATTTTTAATTATCTAGTTAAATTCAGTGAATTCATATGATCAATACCACCTGTAGTCGGCATTCTGAAAAGGTCAGTTTAAATTTACTTTTAAAAATCTCTACTAATGTGTTACAATTGCATTCATGACTTTCTAATACAGTTTAATGTACCCCAAGGAAACATTATCTAAGTACTGCTTCACAGTTGCAAAGCAAACTAAGAAACTGTCATTTTTAAATTTGTACATAATGTGATTCTTGTTTTCATTTCCTCCATGCCAGTCATATAGCAATTAGATTAATCTGCAACTGTGAAAACATTGAAGGGATAG
This sequence comes from Cebus imitator, assembly GCF_001604975.1. Lineage (NCBI taxonomy): Eukaryota > Metazoa > Chordata > Mammalia > Primates > Cebidae > Cebus > Cebus imitator. Next base: position 971,000 of record NW_016107503.1, read on the forward strand.
ACTGTGGGAGAGAGATATAGCCTTACTCGTAATACTTTTTATTTAGAAAAAAAAAAAAGGTATTGTGTTTCTCACTTGGTCTTCATTGTCAGCATCATCTGTGATATGCATTACAGATGATGCTGACAATTTGTGATATACATGGATCTGTGGTCATCAGAATGGCACTGGAGTTTTCTTTCTGCTACTAGTACATTTTCTGTTAGAAAAAGCAAGGGGCTTATCAGTTCAAACTTTGTAGTGAAGCTAGGGCATATAAAGAAAACACTCTAGAAAACAGAAGGCAAGCAAAATATAAAGATCATACACATAAAAATAAGTTGGAAGGATGTTAGACCTAAGCAGGAAAACCAAGTGTATGAAATAAATTAGAGGGAAACATATGAATAATCTATTATGACCTTGAGATTGGCAAACAATTTTTAGAAACAAAACAAAAAGCACTAGCCATACAATTAAAACAAATTATAAATTTTTTTTTAAAAAAATATGAATTTGAATCCAGGCAATTCGCAAAGAGTAAAAAGAAAACTCATAAAGGTACACACACACACACACACACACACACACACACACACAAACACACACACCCCAAGAAATTTCAAAAAGTCAATTGCCATGGAACAAACTATTATAGTACTATATGTATACTGTGTTTCTGGAAACACTAGACAACTACTCACTTTTGTTGAAAATCTGAAACTGTAAAATAGTGCATTACATGTAGCTAATTGTCTTAAATTAAATTTGTCCTAAAGCTGCCTCCATATCTAGTGCATATATTGTACACGACAACCTAACTTAATCATATATTCCTGTAAGAAATAGCTGAGTTTCAGTCAATCACAGGCTACCAACTGTTCAGGCCATGTCCATGTAAAGGAAATGCCTCATCATACCATGCCTAAATAAGGCAAATGCCAACCTGTCAACAATCACAATACTTCTTTACATCACTTATTTTTTCTATCTATAAATACTGCCTGTCCACATTGTAGGGTGGAGCTTTAAAAACCTGTCTGGTTTGGAGTATTGCCCAATACATGAATCATTTCTTGTTAAATAAGCTCTGCTAAATTTAATTCATCTAAAGTTTTCTTTTTAACATGTGTAACTATGAAGTAACTACGCAGTTTACAAATCTAAACTTTACTATCCATCTGACATTAGAAACAGCACTTATCTTTCTTGGTTAAATTTCTTCCTTTATTTATAAAATGAGGCTAAGCAAATCTATTGGCACCTTAAAACATTTTGAAGATTATATAAAATATTCAATGTAAAAATAATTTAACTCCTGCACACAAGAAAAATGTTAAATCTGCTGTATTATTTTGTTCTCACATTTCTAGAATAAATAGGTTTAATTGACTCACAGTTCTGCAGGCTGTACAAGCAGCATGGTTGGGGAGTCCTCAGGAAACTTAAAATCACGGAGGCAGGTGAAAGGGAAGCGGGCATAATCTTCACGTGGCAGAGCAGGTGAGAGGGGGAACAAAAGGGGAAGTGCTACACACTTTCAAACAACCAGATCCTGTGAGAATGCACTGTCATGAGAAAAGAAAAGGAGAAATTCACCTTTTAGTGATTAGGCTCTAATCACTTCCCACCAGGCCTTTTTCCTAACAATTGGGGATTACTATTCAATATGAGTTTTTTCTGGGGACACAGAGCCAAGCCATGTAATTCTGCCTCTGGCTCCTCTCACACTGCTTATCATTCACACATTTTAAAATACAGTCATGCCTTCCTAACAGTCCTCCCAAATCTTAACTAATTCCAGCATTAGCGCAAAAGTCCAAGTCTAAAGTCTCATCTGAAACAAGGCAAGTTCCCTCTGACTATGAGCCTGTAAAACTAAAACAAGTTAGTTACTCCCAACACACAATGGGGGTGCAGGCATTAGGAAGATGTTCCCATTTCAAAAGGGAGAAATTGACCAAAACAAAGGCGCTACCGGCCCCATGCAATCCTGAAACACAACAGGGCAGTCATTACATTTTAAAGCTCCAAAAGAATCTCCTTTGATTCCATATCTCACATCCAGGCCACACTGATGCAAGAGATGGGATCCCAAGGCCTTGGTTGGCTCTGGCCCTGGGGCTCTGCAGGGTACAGGCCCTTTAGCTGCTTTCACGGGCTAGTTTTGAGTGCCTGTGGCTTTTCCAGGTTCAAGGTGCACGCTGTCAGTGGATCCATCTTTCTAGGGTCTGGATGATGGTGGCCCCCTTCCTCCAGTTTTACTAGGCACTGCTCCAGTAGGGACTCTGTGTGGGGACTTCAACCCACATTTTCCTATCACACTGCCCTAGTAAAGGTTCTCCATGAGGGGTCCACCCTTGAAGCAGGCTTTCACCTGGATATCATACATCCTTTGAAATCTAGATGGAGGCTCTCAAGCCTCAACTCTTGCCCTCTGTGCTCTTTCAGGCCCAACACCATGTGGAAGACACAGAGGCTTCTGAAGCCCCTCTCAATAAATGACCTGAGATATACTATGGCCCCTTTTAGCCATGGCTAGAGTGGCCTGAATGCTGGGTACCATGTCCCAAGGCTACAAAGAACAGCAGGGCCCTGGGCCTGGCCCATGAAGCCGTTTTTCCCTCCAAGGACTCCATATGTGTGATGGAAGTCACTGCCACAAAGGTCTCTGAAATGTCCCAGAAGGACTTTCCCCATTGTCTTCATTATTAATATTTCGCTCCTCTTTACTTATGCAAATGTTTGCAGCCCCCGTAAATTCCTTCACAGAAAGCAGGATTTTGTTTTCTAACATCTAATCAGGCTACAAATTTTACAAACTTTTATGCTCTGCTTCCTTTTTAAATATGTTTCAGCTTCAGACCATCTCTTTTTGAATGCATATAAGCATATACTTTCAGAAGCTTCCAGGCCACTTCTTGAATGCTTTGATGCTTACAAATTTCTTCTGACAGATACCCTACATCATCTCTCTCAAGTTGAAAGTTCCACAGATCTCTAAGGCAGGGCCACAATTCCACCATTCTCTTTGCTAAAGCATGGCAAGAATGACCTTTGTTTCAGTTCCCAGTAAGTTCCTATCTCCATCTGAGACCTCTTCAGCCTGGACTTCACTTTCCATATCACTATCAGCATTTTGGTCAAAACCATGCAACACATCTCTAGGAATTTCCAAAATTTTTCAAAACCATGCAAGACATCTCTAGGAATTTCCAAACTTTTTCAAAAACATTCAACACATCTCTAAGAATTTCCAAACTTTCTCTCATCTTCCTGTCATCTTAGTGCTCCAAACTGTTCCAACCTCTGCCTATTACGCAGTTCCAAAGTTGTTTCCACTCTCTCAAGTATCTTTATAGCAATGCCCCTCTTCTCTGGTACCAATTTTCTGTATTAGTCCATCATCACACTGCTATTAAAACATACCTGAAACTATGTAATTTATGGGGAAAAGAAGTGCAATTGACTCATAGTTCTGCAGGCTGTGCAAGAGGCATGGCTGAGGTGTCCTCATGAAATTTACAACCATGACAGAAGACGAAGGGGAAGCAGGCACAATCTTCACATAGTGGAGCAAGAAAGAGAGAGAATTAAAGGGAAAGTGTTACACCCTTTCAAATAACCCGATCTTGTGAGAACTCACTATCACTATCACAAGAATAGCAAGGGAGAAATCCACCCTTACAACCCAATCATCTCCCAAGTTCCTTCCCCAACATTAAGGATAACAACTCAATACGAAATTTGGGTGGGGACACAGAGCCAA
>NW_016107503.1:975797-1005679 GCF_001604975.1 Cebus imitator
CCTGCAAAGGGCATGAACTCATCCTGTTTTTGTGGCTGCACAGTATTCAATGGTGTATATGTGCCACATTTTCGTTATCTAGTCTAACGTTTATGGGCATTTGGGTTGGTTCCAAGTCTTTGCTATTGTGAATAGTGCTGCAATAAACATATGTATGCATGTGTCTTTATAGTAGAATATTTTATAAACCTTTAGGTATATATCCAGTAATGGGATTGCAGGGTCAAATGGTATTTCTGGTTCTAGATCTCTGAGGAATTTCCACACTGTCTTCCACAATGGTTGAACTAATTTACATTCCCACCAACAGTGTAAAAACATTCCTATTTCTCCACATCTCCAGCATCTGTTGCTTCTGACTTTTTAACGATCGGTATTCTAACTGGCATGAGATTGTATCTCATTGTGGTTTTGCTTTGCATTTCTCTAACGACCAGTGATGATGAGCTTTTTTTCATATGTTTTTTGGCTGCATAAATGTCCTCTTTTGAGAAGTGTCTGTTCATATTCTTTGCCCACTTTTTGATGGGATTATTTTTTTCTTTTAAATTTGTTTAAGTTCTTTGTAGATTCTGGATATAAGCCCCTCGTCAGATGGGTAGATTGCAGAAATTTTCTCTGATTCTGCAGGCTGCCTGTTCAAGCTGACGAAAGTTTCTTTTGCTGTGCAGAAGCTCTTTATTTTAATTAGATCCCATTTGTCAATTTTGGCTTTTGTTGCCATAGCTTTTAAATGTAAGACTTAAAACCATGGTAATCCTAGAAGAAAGCCTAGGCAATACCATTCAGGACATAGGCATGGGAAAATTATTTATATTTACCGTAAGTCTTTATGTATTAAATAGTTTTAATTTTCTAAAAAAGGTATCCAGTAACAAAGATTAGTTTGTATTCATTAGTGTGATTTATAGACTAAAGGAAAGATTGAATGATTAGTTGATGTATTGGTTGTGCAGTATATATTTATTTATTTTTATTTCTTCTTTTTATGAGACAGGGTCTTGATCTGTTGCCTATACTGGACTGATCATGGTTCACAGTAGCCTCAGCCATGCAGGATTCAGCCATCCTCCTACATCAGCCTCCAAGTAGCTGGGAATACAGGTTTACCCTAGTATATTCAGCTAATTTTCGTATTTTTGTAAAGACAGGGTTTAGCCATGTTGCCCAGGCTGGTCTCAAACTCCTGGGCTCAAGTGATCCACCCTCTTGTTCTCTCAAAGTGCTGATATTATAGGTGTGAGCCACCACGCCTGGCCTTGCAGTATGTATTTGACAAATACTCTATTCCTGGAATGGTGTGTTCCACATATTGGGAATAAAGCAGCAACTACATTGTCAAAAATATCTGCTTATTCCAATAGAGGGTGAGAAACAAAAAATAAATAAATAAAATATATGCTGTGATATATTTTAGTTGCCTCAATAAATAAGAGAGAACAAAAGAGAATAAATAAACCAGAAACAATTATAATTGTAATCCCTAATGAAGTTTTCAAAATAAATAAAATTATATCAGGAAACCTCTAATTGCTAATGTGAAAACCATGAAAACCTGTAGAAACTATGCAAGTTCTGGCACCAAGAAACTGGATGAGAGCACCAATCATGAGTACTAAATTCCAACATGCTGCAAGTGTTGCATTGCAAGATTGTCAAGCCAATTCTCTCAGTGCCAACTTAAACCCTGATTACAAGCCAAGGCACCAAAAATACAGGCCCTTTGAAGACATGTCTCATTTTCAGAGGACTCACTTTGTCATCACTTTATATTTATATACAGTTTTACTTACTGTAAAGTGAAGTAAGCTAATTATGTGATTTTGGGGGGAAAAGAGTGTAAAAATGAGGTTACCCATTATTGCCAAGTATGCCTTTACATTTTGGCTTTCATGTACAAAATGTAGAGGTCTACTTATTGGTTTCTGGCATACACTGTGCTTACTTTCATTGAATCTTATGTGTCTCAAGGTAATTAACGCATGCCACTGCCATTTAGAAATGTTAAAGCCAATGTTAATACTTCTAATATTTTATCTTTCCCTGGATATAGTCCTCTTGTTTGATAACTCTATGCTTCTTTTCCTTGGTGTGTCTGGTAAGTGTTTATTGAATGCTGAACATTTTGTATACCAGATCACAGAGCACACACATATACACACACATCTATCTATCTATCTATCTATCTATCTATCTATCTATCTATCATCTATATATCTGAAGTAAATGTTGGCTCAATGTGGTGGCACATGCCTGTAATCCCTACACTTTGGGAGGCTGAGGCAGGTGAATCACTTAAGGTCAGGAGTTTGAGACCAGCCTGGCCAACATGGTGAAACCCTGTCTCTACTAAAAACAGAAAAATTAGTCATGCATGGTGGCAGGCACCTGTAATCCCAGTTACTTGGGAGGCTGAGGCAGGAGAATTGCTTAAACCCAGGAGGCAGAGGTTGCAGTGAGCCAAGATGGCACTGCTGCACTCAAGCCTGGGTGGGAGAGCTAGACTCCATCTCTAAATAAATTAATTAATAAAGTATATGTGTACAGATAAAAAATTATCTATGTGCACATATTTTATATGTGTGTCTGTGTGTTTTCTTACCCTATCCACTGCTGTCAGGTAGCTGTCAGAATAAGAAATCCCCTCAATGCATTCAGGAACTGAGATGACTGGACACTAAGTGCCAGACTTCATAAACCTTGTTCTGATAGAGTGTCAGGCTTCATAAAGAAACCTTTACTTTGAGGCTGATTTAGGGGCATAAAACTTGAGGGGTCCCAGTTGAGTGCCTATGAATTTTACAAGGGTCAACCCACTGCTTGACCATTTTTTTTCTCTCACACTACAAGAATGGCAAATTCTACTTTCTGATTTGCTGTAACTTTCTGTTTTTCTCTCATCATTAACAGTTTAGCCATAAAAAATGCTTGTAAAGAAAACTACTGCACAGAATTGGCCTTAAATCTCTGTACCTTCTATTTTCTATAATCCTGATGCTTTATGTCCTGGCTGCATCCAAGCCCCTTTTCTTTGCTTCTTGTCTTGCCTCAGATGAGACTTTGAACTTCAACTTTTTAGTTAATGCTGAAATTAATTAAGACATTGGGGTAAATGTTGGGAAAGCATGATTGCGTTTTAAAATGTGAGGATGTGAGATTTTGGAGGGACCACTGGAAGAATGATATGGTTTGCCTGTGATCCCAACCAAATCTCATCTTAAATTGTAGTTTCCATAATCCCCAGGTGTCATGGGAGGGATCTGCTGGTAGGCAGTTGAATCAAGGGGCAGTTGCAACCATGCTGTTCTTATGATAGTAAGTTCTCACAAGATCTCATGGTTTTATTAGGGGCTTTCCCTCTTTGCCTGGCTGTCCTCTCTCCTGACGCCTTGTGAAGAAGGATGTTTTTGATCCCCTTCCGCAATGATTGTAAGTTTCCTGAGGCTTCCCCAGTGATACAGAACTGTGAGTCAATTAAACATCTTCTCTTTGTAAATTACCCAGTATCAGGCAGTTATTTGTATCAGCGTGAGAACAAACTAATACACATGTCATCAAAAATATTTCCCTATTTTATTCAGCTCCATTGGATACAGGGCTCTCAGTTGTCCTGGCAGTGCCAAATGTGGAAGTCTAGAGTGTTTATGAATTAAATATATTAGCCCCAAAATAATTTCATCAGAAGAATAAAATGATAGCAAATTTTTCATAAAATGCCTAAAAACTCTAATAATATACATGATAGGAAGATATCTGACAGAAAATATGAAGAAAGAAATGTGTAATTAATGTCTTTTCCCAAAAGGTTTTACTTTCATTCTTTAATGTCAGATCATATGAACAAGAATTTTAACACTAAGCAAAGGAAAGTTCATTTTAATTTTCCATACAATATTACTGTTACACTTTTGAAAAAGTTTCACACTATCATTAATTAGCATTTTAGCTTCTTTCCTTCTGTGAACATAATTAGATGACTTGAGTAGTCAGGATAGCTCAGCGCCATAAGAACTAATCCAAAAAAGAACAAAGAATTAACCCAGCAATGGCATTCTCTCAATTTTACTTAGAATTGCTGGACAGGATGCACTCCTTATTTTATAATTCAACTGTTCTTACGCTACACGAGTTTTGTAACAATTTTTCTAAACAACTTAGCGTGAATATATGCAGATTTATGTTATTCCTAATTGTTTCATTTGACCATATGATGTTCCTCCCATTTTTGCAATCTTCTTACTGATAAAGTCTAGACATTCACAGAGTGTAAGACAATTTTTGCAAATCATGTATTTGATGAAGTATATTTATCTAAATATATATTATATATATATATAATATATATAATATATATGTATATATATAATATATATGTTATTTATCTAAATATATATATAATATATATGTATATATATTATATACATATATATGTTGTGAGTATCAAATTACAATACAATAATAAAAAGGGAAATTCCAAATTAAAAACAGGTCAACAATCTTAACAGATATTTCTTCAAAAATTGTAAAATTGGCTTCTAAGCATATTATGAAATGCTCAACTTGATTAACCATCAGATAACTGCTAGTCAAAACCACAATGACGTACCATTTGCACATCCCAAGAATACCTAAAATCATAAAGATAAATAACAACTTTTGGTAAAGATATGGGGAAATTTACACCCTTTTATGCTATTGTTGGGAAGATAAAATGGTGGAGCTTGTTGTAAATCAGTCTGGCAATTCTCCAAAGAGTTAAACCTACAGTTACCATATGACCCACAATCTCTACTCCTAGATGTCTACCTTAAGGAATCAAAATATGTGTTTACATAAAAATCTATAAAACAAATGATTATAAAAGATTTATTTACAATAGCCAAAAGTAGAACCAACACAAATATGCAAAACTGATAAGAGAGCAAATGAAATGTTTACATGTATTTGTTTTCTATTGATGCTGTAAAAATACTATAATTTAGTGATTAGACAACTGAAATGAGTTGCAAAGGAATATAATAACTGTACTATCAGAGGTGTGTTTCTTCTGGAGGCTTGAGGGGATTCTATGTACCTTTACCCCTTCCAGCTACTAAAGGATGCTTTTTTTCCTTGACTTGAGGCTTTATCCTAAACCTTCAGTAAAGTATTTGCATCACCCTGACCTCTGCTTTCTTCATCGCATCTTGTTCCTGACTCTAACTCTTTCAACTTCTTATTCCATCTTCTTATAGCATTTGGCCCACCTGGATACTGTAGGATAACCTTCCCTAGATCCTTAGCTCAGTCACATCTAAAAGTTCTTAATCACGTCAGCACAGTTATTTTTGCCATATAAGTTCATCTATTTACAAGTTCTGGGATTAAGATATAGACATCCTTAAGTGGTAATTATTCTGCTTACCACACCACAGAATAAAATATTATTCAACAATAAATGACTCAACCTGGATGAACCTTGAAAACATTATGCTAAGAGAAAGAAGCCAACCACTAAATAACATATATTGTATAATTCAATCTATATGTAATGTCAAGAATAGGCAAATCTACAAACCAGTAGCATAGCATCATGGTTGCCTAAGGCTGGATAGAAAGGGAGAATAACTACTAATAAATAAGGGGTTACTGTAAGAAGGTACCATTAGGTGACAAAAATGTTGTATAATTGATTATGGTAATGGCTGCATAGCTCTCTGAACCTATTTAAAACAATTGAATGGCATAATTTACATAAATAATTTGTGTAGCATGTGAGTTATATATCAAGAGAACTGTTATGAAAAATAAAGAAACTAGAACATAATTTGAATTGAAACAAAATAAAAACAGAGCAAAAATTTGTGAAATGTACATAAAGATATGGCTAAAGTTGTACTTATGAAGAAATTTATAACATTAAAATCTTATAAAAGCAGAACACTTCAAAATAAATAAACAGCTTCTGTTTTAAAAACTTGAGAAATAATTTCAAATTAAACAGAAAGTAATTACAATATAGGAAATAACAAAGATAAGAGTGAAAATCAATATTATAGCAAACATAAAAATAATAGATAAAATAAAGCTGGAACTTTGAAAATATCAATATAATTAATAACACATCTGACTCATTCTGGTAAAAGAGAACATAAAATTTGCCAATTTCAGGTATGAGAGATGATGAGAAATAGTCTCATATATTCTTTAGATGTAAAAGGATAATAAGGGAATATTTTGCAAAATTCTAAGTCAATATATAAAAACATAAATAAAAAACATATTCTTTAAAAGACACAAGTTACCAAAGCTCACACAAAAGGCATTGACAACATGAATACTTTTATATCTGTTAGAGGTCTTGAAAATATAGTTTAAAACCCTCCATGGAAAAAATAAAACCCTCCAGGGTCAGATGGCATCGTTGGTAAATTTTGCAAATAACTCCAAAGAAAATTCTATTCAAAACTATTCCAGAAAAATTGTAAAGAAGAGAATAATTGTGTAATTCTAGGAAGCAATATTATGCTAATACAAAACTGACATAAAAATGAGAAGAAAATTTTTCTACAGATTAATAGCCCTTATTTCTAAACATGCAACAATTCTCAACATTACTTTTACAAAAATTAAAGGTTAGTTTAAAATGTACAATCAATGTATAGTCAATAATGTAATTTACTGTATTAATAAACTGAAAACAATAAAATATACACAGGCATATAAATAAATGCAGAGTAAGCATTTTACATAATCCAATGATCCCTAGTAGTGAAAACTCTCAGCAAACTAATAATATAATAAAATTTCCCATATACACAAAGCTGTAGCTAATATCACACTTAATAGTGAAAGCTGGATTTCTTCCTATCTAAAATCAATATTAAGAGAGGAAGTTCAATCAACGTTATAGTGAAAGTTCTAAAACAATAAGAGAAGAAAAAAAGTCATTCGGTTTGGAAAGACGTAAACATGTTTTTATTAGCAGAAAACATGACCCATTATGTAGAAAATCTAATGAGATATGGCAAAAATCTAATCAGCAATTTTAAGAAATTTACTGAATAAAACATTGATTTACATATTTATAATAAAGAATTAGAAATTAATAAATAATTCCTTTTATGCAATTTTCATGGCAATAATCCTTAAAATAAATAGTGACAAATTGCACAAAAAAATCAGCAAGCCAAAACACTGAAAACAACAAAAAATACACTGAAAACAATAAAATATTGCTATGAGAAATTAAAATCTAAATTAATGGAGAGTTTTAAAGTATTGATGGGTCAGCCGATTCTAGATAGTCTATGTTCTCCTCAAATTGATCTAGAGATTCAAAAAATTCCAATTCTAATCTATGCTGGCTTTTATAAAAATTGATACCAATTCCAGGATTGTGTGTGTGTGTGTGTGTGTGTGTGTGTGTGTGTGTGTGAATCCAAAAAATCTAAATTAGCTAAAACTTCTTTGATAAAGAATAAACTTGGAAGATTTCACACTACCTAAAGACTTATTCTAAAACTACATTAACCATGAAGGTAGAGAATTGGCATAAAAACAGACATATAGAAAATGAAGCAGAACACAGAGTCCAGGAATATGCACAATGCTGCATGAAAACTAATTGTAGCAAACATGCAAAAGAAACTAAGTAGAGAAAATATAAACTTTTCAATAAATGGACCTGGAAAGATTGGATATCAGTGTGTAAAAAATGAACTTTGATATAGAGCTAATATATACACAAAAATTAACTCAAAATGCATCACAGACCTAAATATAACACTTGAAACTATAAAACTTTTATAAGTAATTTGTGAACTTGGGCTTGACAAATATTTCTGAGGTATGACTCACAAGACATGGTGTTGTGAGTAGCAAAGAAGAATTCAGAGGTAACCAAGACCAGAACCTAAAACAGAACTTTAAAAAAATCACAGAGCAGGAAAAATATCTGCAAGTCATATATCTGATGTAGGACTTGTATCTGGAATTTGTGAAGATTGTCAAATAATTATTTTTAAGAAAGACAACAGCTTTGTACAGATAACTTATCAAAGAACATATATTAATAGTAAATACTTATATAAATCAGTTCTCATCATAATAGTCATTAATACAATTCAAATTGACACCATGATGAGACAGTACCATGTACTTATTGGAATGGCTAAATTTAAGTATTCTGGCTATATCATTTGTTGGCAAGAGTGGGGGGAATCTGAAATAAACACATATTGCTGGTAGGAATGCAAAATAATAGAAGCACTTAGGAAAACATCTTGGTGATTTCTTAAAATGTTAAAATACATTTACTATTTAACCTAGCCATTTTCATTGCTACATATTATCACAAGAGAAATAAAAACATATGTCCTTTGAAAAGTGTGTACTAAAATTCATAGAGGCTTTATTTACAAGAGCTGAAACTAGAAGTGACCAGAATGTTCCGTTACAGGTGTATAGAAAACTCTGACATATTCATACAATAGAATACTGCTTATCAGTAAAAATAAATAAATTATTGATATATGGTACAACCTGAACAAATTTCAAAATAAGTATGTAATGTAAAAGAAGCTAGATGAAAAATAAATATTGTGATGGCATTTATATAAAATTCTAGAAAATAAAAATCAACCTACTGTGAGAGGTGATGTTATGAATTGAATTGTGTCCCACCAAAATACATATGTCAGAGTCCTAAACTGTAATTTGTATGTACTTGGAAATAATATCTTTACAGAGGCAATTAAGGTTAAATGAGGTTGTAAGGATAAAGTCCCTAATTCAATATGACTAGTGTCCTTATAAAAAGAGAGCATGACACCAGGTATGTATGCACACAGGGAACAGGTCATATGAGGACATGGGGAGAGGGGGCTGTCTGCAAGCCAAGAATAGAGGCCTTTTCTTGAAAAAGGAGAAGCCAAATCTACAAGCACCTTGATCTTGGACTTCCAGTCCTGAGAATTGCAAGAAATAAACTTCTGTTGTTTAAGCCACCCAATCTGGTATTTTGTTATGGCTGTCCTAGAAAACTGATGCAAATCATAAATAATATCACTGTTTATAAACACAGACCTTCATCCTCTGTTGAATGGATAAATATAATGTGGAAAATACATGCAGTGAAAGATAGTGCAACAGAAAAGAAAGATCAAATGGTTGCCACATGTAACAGCAAGTGAAATATCGCAGATATAATGTTGAATGAAAGAAGCCAGAAACAACACATAGCACTATATAATCTCTTTATACAATTCGAGAACTGGCAAGTTAATCTATGCTGTTGAAGTCAGGTTACTGGATACTTTAGAAAGGACTAAAGTTGCTTGGATAAGTTTCATCCGGCCACATGGGGCCTTCTGAGTCCTGGTAACATAGTATTTCTTCATCTGGGTATGAGTAGCAGGAAGGACAGCCCAAGGGGCAGCAATGCCAGGTTTCCATCAGGCTTTCTGTTTATATTCAGAGTGGGGTCAATCAGTGTCTTTGGTGCCCATTTTTTATTAAATAGGACTTTTTACTGTAGCACAATATACATACTAAAAAGCATACAGATTAAAAGGGGTTAGTTCCAGTACATTTTTCTAAGGTAAACATATCAGACATCAATGGGCTGAATAAGCCTTCTGTACCATGAAGAGTTTTCCAAAGACTTCGGAAATCCAACCATCTGAAGGAATATTTCTGAGAAAGAGGGCAATACCCTTGGCAGCTGCTGCCTTTCTTCTGATTGGATTAAGGGATATTAAAGATGAGAGCCCTCTATTATTTAGGAGAAAACCTTTTATCTCAGTTCCTGTTGAAATTAAAAACCTGGAGTGCTGCTGAAAAGTTGGGAAGAATTTTGAAGAATTTCTTTACTCTTAAGGAGGACAACCAAAAAGGGGTATCTGTCCCAAACAACAGAAAAAGAAAACATATCAAGTCAGAAAATATATGTAGATAGATAGATAGATAAATAGATAGATAGATGAAGTGGGTGGTAAAAGTACACTTTTGTACGCAAATGTTTCTGCTATGATTTGTTACTCATGTGTTCATGTTTGTAAGTGACAACATTGTAGCCAACACTATAAAACTTATTCTTTAATTACGGTAACGGCCCTGAACTTTCAATAAATAGCCAGGGTTTGCTTTTCCTACTGGAAAAGAAAGGCTTCATCCCAGACTTGTAGTTGCTCTTCTTTCTGGGTACCATGAGGTACTGAAGGACTGCCAGCACTGAGGGTTCTGGAGAAACATCTCCTCCTAAGAGTTACCAGGTATAACCTTCAGCAAATGCTCCCTACTGCTACTCTTTTACTGGGTTCCTACAAGCAGTTAATCCAGGCCTTAGTGAAGATATTATTTTTCATTCAAACTCCATAAAAATCTGTGTCCAACTACACGAAATTAAACAGAGGCACAACCAAATATGGAATACTAAAGAGTAAGGAAAAGACCAAAATGACGTTTTATTTTTGGAAAAAAATAGTGCTTGGAAAACTATACTGCAAAGTCAATTTGCAAATGTAGAATAAAAATTTCATTCAAATTTTATACATAGGGCCAGTTCCACAAGTGAGTATGTGTATATGTGTGGGGAAAAGAGAGGAGAGGGGTAGGAGACGGAAAGGCTGAAAGGTAGATTGAGGTGTCATGGGTAGAGTTTCTTCTCATTTGCTTCTTTTTATTTTATTTTCACTTTCCAAATACATATAATTGTTTCCCTTTACTTATCTAATAGGAAAACCAATACATTTATTTAATGAAATATAAAATAACCTTTAAAACCTTTAAAAGGCAAATTTGTCTGCAGAACTGCTTTTGTATATTCAATTCTTGGGATGTCACAGTAAAAAGCACAGTTCTATTCCATCTTTGCATGCCTTTTAAATTCCATTTTTCTTTCTACTCATACACATTTCTGGGAGTCTGAAAAATGTAGCTTCAGATGTATTAGATATCTTATTAAATTATTCTCTCTGATCCATCACAGAGAAAAAGAATCTACATGAGATCCGTATACACCAGTAGTTCTCAAAAAAAAAAAAAAAATCCTCCTTATGAACAATACTTCTAGGAGGTAGGTCTTATTCTTATAGTCATTTCATAAAAATATGTAGCAGCAATACTGTTTTTTATTATAGATCTACTATTCAAATAAAGACATTTTAACCCTCCCATCCACTCTCCTTTCCTATCTTCTTTTCTGCTTTCCTGCCTTTCTTCTTTCCTTCTTGCAAACGAATCCCATTTATATCCCATTAAATATATAGTTTAGGTATTTTTGTCTGGTATCCTCTTTTGTTTGTTGCATTTTAAAACCACGTTCAAGAACTTGTTTCAACAGTCACAAGGATTAATTATGTAATATTTTCATAAAAGTAATCTTTCTTATATGGCTATATAATGGAGTAATTACCTGAAATCATCTTCACATATTTATGCTAATTGTTTGTTATCTCTTGTAGCATAACTGTTTCTCCTCTAACATGCACACCTTCTCAATGTATGTCATTGCCTTCAAAGAATCAGGACAATTACTTGAGAGATTTAGATTTAAAAAGAACTCCTCTTTTTTTTCTTTTTTTGAGATGGAGTCTTGCTCTGTTACCCAGGCTGGAGTGCAGTGGGCTATCTGGGCTCACTGCAACTTCCACCCTCCCACTTCTTCCAACTTTTTAAAATGTTTCATTTAGAAGTGTTTGTCTTTTTTTGCCTGAATTCATCAAATACTTTCCCTAATCCCCTTATACGTTTATCAATTTATATTCTTTAAAGTTGTGTTGGGAATCCTAAACTAAGCCAGTAGACGTATAAGTCATAGAAGGAAAGGGAGTGAAAGACTGAAAATGTGACTGCCATTTCTGTATATCTCCGTTTTTGCTACAGGGACTCTATTCCTAGCATCAATCATGAACATGGGACAATGTTGACAAAGTAATTGATTTTATTGGTTTCAATGAACTTGGCTTTACATTCAGAGGATCAACTATTTTCTTCTTAATGGTTGAGATTCACTGATATCTATGCTCATTACAACTGTTTTGTAAGACTTTAAAAATTTTGTTAAGATTTAATAATGTAAATTACTGTGGGCTTTTCCACTGGAGGCATACATCTCTACCACCAGCGCTGCTGGCATATCACTAGGGATCCCTGAGAAGTTCCAGTATATTTTGCGAGTACTGGATACCACATAATGGGGAGTGAAAAACAGCCCCTGCCACCACTGCCTTTAAGGATGTAGGCCAAAGCTACACTCATGTGGTATTGAGGAAAGCAGATATTGACCTCACCAAGAGGACAGGAGAATTCACTGAGGAGGAAGTGGTTCGTGTTATCACCATTTTGCAGAATCCACACCAGCACAAGATCCCAGACTGGTTTGTGAACAGAGAGCAGATGTAACATATACCCAGATCCTGGCCAATGGTTTGGACAATGAGCTGCATGAAGACCTGAAGCAACTAAAGAAGGTTCCAGCCTGTAGAGGGCTGAGCCACTTCGGGGGCTTTCATGTCCAATGCCAGTACAGCAAGACTGCTGTCTGCCATAGTCATGTTGTGGGTGAAGAAGAAATAAGTCTGTAGGTTTTGTCTGTTAATAAATCACTTTGGTAGAATAATTGCTATTTCAAATCTAATATGTTTCATCATTCTGGGTACGTGAAATCTTTTCATGAAAAAAATAAGTCATCTGTATTATAGCAGTTGGTTTGACTTCTATGTTGATTTGTATTATCTGATAGCAGATTAAATATGTTTAATTCGCTAGTTGACCTGATGGTATACGTAGCCAAAGAAGCACTGGGCTAAGTAACTTCAGAGACCTTCTGTATCAGTTGAATGATTTGTCTTTGTTGGTTTGATGCCCTGAAATTCTGGGCATTCTCTCAAACCAAGAATTTCAGGTGGTTGTGATAATGTTGCCACCTCTTCACTATAATCACGCTTAATTAGTTGCAGCAGGTGGTAGTACCTGGCACAGTTGAATAGTTCTCCTCCCTTCACCAACAATTGGCTATTTGTTCAGCAAATAAAAAAGGACTCCATAGGAGAAATAGAGAGAAAAATAGCTGTGGGGTACCCGTGGTTCTACCAGTTATTTTATTCTCTTGTTTCTCTTCCACTATAGAATTTATTCCTTTTTCCTTTAATAGAGAACATGGCATGTTACCTTTTCCAGGGAAATACATCCTATGTATTTAGTAAGTACCCCTTAAAATCTAAGAACTGAATTTAGCAATCTGAAACAGAAAGTACTGTTTGAGGTTTTCTTGGCTAGCAAAAGTCACTTTTTAAAATGCCGTTGTCAATGGTAATTAGCCCCATTTAGCATTTTCAAATGTACACATGGTTCAAAATAGCATGTTGTACAAAATAAAGATGTAAGATATAATTTGTTATTTAAAAATTAAAAATAAATGAATAAATGCATGGGAAAAATAGTTTTACTATATTTAAAAAGAGAATGAAACCTTTGTTAGGCAACATTGTTTTCTAGCATAAGGATATCATATGGATTTCTTTAAAATTCCATTGATATACTTTATTGTATATCATACTTGCACATGTACACAAACACACTAAAACACACTAACAGTTTATGTAAGTAGAGAGAATCAGGACTGATATTTTGAGTGTGAAATAAAGTTTCTTTCTTTCCATGTAAAAACAATGCTGATTTGTCATTTAGTGTATTATTGTCTCAAAATGATTCTATTTGCTTTATTTCCCCTTTGTGTTTATTAAAATAATAATTTTTATTAATATAACTAGATGTTTAATTATTAAGATAATTCCTTACTATAATTTTTTTTGTTTCAATTGGTTTTTAAGGAGCTTTTATAAACCTTGTTTTATCTCTTTGGATTTTCTTATATATATGTACTCTATAATTATCATTTTATAAAATAGATATATTATCTGGTTTAGGGGAATATAATGTGTTTTTAATTCCCAGCATTTTAAAATGAAAACATGGAAAAATAACCTACTATGACTGGTGGTTTGAAGGCTATATGTTGGCATCTTACTTAGACTAAAAGAAAACTAATATTTGTACTGTTAACAAATAAAGTTATTATAAAAAATTAATTAGTGCCTGAATCTGTGCATTGAATTTTTTTCTATTTTCTTCTGGAGCTTCTCCAGTAGCAATTTTTCTTTATTTCTAGGAACAATCAATGTTTTCCAGAAAAAGGGACAGATAAAGAAAACATAATTTTCAATGTTTTAAGAAAGTAGGAAAATAACTTGACTTGTTTCTGCATCTTTGCATTAATGGGCTATTTTTGTAAACAACACATAATTTACTCATATATAATACATCAGAAACACGTATGTTGTTGAAATTTGTGCTGATGCCACATATAAAATTTGAAGTATTTCATATATTAAAATTGGTATAAGATGTATGTGAAAGTTCTGAAGAATAAAAATAAATTCCCACAATCCAACTTGAATGCCAGAAAATTAGCAATGCCACTGATTATTATATGTGTGTTTTCCCAATTCCCCCTGTTTTATGTAAGTGTAACAGGTATCTTGAATTTTGTATTTATCACTGCCTTAATTTTAAAAGAATAGATTTACCGTTGTTCCAGATTCTCAGCTCAGTGTCAGCTTCACCCTCTCTTATATTTTGCCTGCCTCACAACACTGAAGCCTAGAGCCCTGTTTCTTTGACACAACTCTCAACAGCATTTTGGGTTAGTTTTCCATATTAAGAAGCCTGTAATATTTGAAAGTCAGAAGAGAAGGAAATATCATCAGCCTCCAAAGAGAACAGAATGATTTTGATCATTATTTAGGCATTTTCATTGCAAATCATCTATTTGATGCTACTACTAGCCAATAAGATCACAAGGTTATTTTCTGATATTTCTGCAGCATCCTGATATTTTCAAGTCAGTGCAATATTCTCTGCCTTTGGCTTCCCCGTCCTTCAAGGGATTCTGTAAGCCTTTAATTCCCTATTCTTTACTATTCCTGCCTCCTATACATAGGAAAATATCTGTGTTCCTTTCTGAACTGAAAAGACAATGCATTCCCAAATATGATTGCTGGTTTTTTTTTTTTTTTTTTGAGCAGCAGTAAATTATATTAAATTCAAAATTGTCCTGTGTGACTTGCTTTTCCACCAACACTATATGCCTATTATTGAGCTATGGTATTTTACATAGATGTTGAGATTATTATTTAGTGTTGTAAAATATCCCATTGTATGGCTACAGCACAGTTTTTAAATAATATTATCTGCCCTTGGCTTACCCATGTTACAAGAGATTCTGTAAGTCTTTAATTTCCTATTAATTAATTGTGCTGGTAAACATTTGGTTTGCTATTATTTTTAATTTTTCTTTTTTATTGTTTTGTTTTGTTTTTTTCTACTATAAGCAAGATGGCTAGTTGTACTCTTTAGAAAGCCTTTTTGGTGCACATTTACAAGACTTTTCCTAGCTTATTGACAAAGTATTTCTACTTGGCAAGACTTTAGTTGAATTCCTGAACCTTCTCCTAGGCCTCTCTGTGCACCTCCTTGTAAATCCAGCTTTAACAAAGAACCCAGCTCAGTCAGTAGAGCACAAATCTACCACCCTCCATATCTGATGGCTTTCAATATCTGATCCAATTCATCTGCCATGGTTTCATAGGTGATATTGGCTCACACTGGCATATATTCAGAAAGAATCTGTTACGTTTGTTCATCTAGAATCCTCTTTGCCTTTGCATCCATCCTACTTTTTGAGTATAAATTCTACTTGCCCATGCTATATTTGAAGTTCAGCCCAATCTCTATCCCCCACTGCAAGACCTCATTGCAGTGGACCCTTTATTGCAATAGCTTTGAATGAAGTGCTTTAATAAATATCATTGAATAACTTTTTCTTTAATAGTTCACACATTAAAAATGGATTTACTTAGAAGTATCTCCATTTTCTACTTTAAGCAATGAAGCTAAATTGTTTTTAGAACTGATTATACTAATTCCAATTGCAAGTGTATTAAAAATACCTATTTTTCATATATTTGCCTGGTTGTGGCGTTGTGTAGATTTACTGGTATGCCCATTTAATGAACTTAAATTAGTATCTTATTGTAGTTTTGGTGTGTAGCCCCCAGTAATAAGATTAAATAATCTGCCTGTAGTAATTTTTTACTTATTTTATATTTTGTGAAATACTTGTTAAAATGACTATCAAATTTTCCAATTATGTTTTCTGTTTATTACATTTTTGCAGTTTATTAAATTATCAAGATATAATAGCATTGAAATACATTTATTTCAAATAATTTTTCTCCTGTAGTTTGTCTTTTCATTTTCTTTTTAATGTACTTTGAAGAAGAGAATTTTTTACAGCTAGCTATTTGTGTCTCAAGAAAAACTTCTCTAACCCTATGGTCATAAAGATACCCCTATTTTTATAAAAGCTTTAGATTTTGATTTTCACATGTGTTTGATGTATTCTGGACCTTCTCTTCTCCCCTCCCTGTCTTTTGACCTCTCTTCAGTGTATTCTACTTCTTTATCTCTCTAGGGTGCATTGTAGATAATGTCTGATTCTCTCATCAGCTGGTGTACTCTTATTCTAAACCCACCAATTGCAATTTCACTTCTCTTTTCTATATTATTCATTTCTAAACGTATTATGTTGGTATTCAAATCGTTTTTATTTTTAATGATGTATTATACTCCATTACTTACATTTCTTCCGTTATTTTAACATATATTATACACATTTATTTCAGGTTCTTAATTTAAACCTCAAATATATAAAATTCTTAATCTATTCTTTGCATTTTTTTCTGGAACTCATTCAGGGTGGCTTGTTTTACTGTTTTTTTTATTTTGTTGAATCATATCTGTTAGCATTCTAAGGGTCTAAACGGAGAAATCTTCCCTCCAAATAGGTTTGAAATATACTTTAAATAGGAACCAAGTTGTCCTAATCATCTGAGACAATACTAGCTGTCTTCTGTAGTACCATACTGCAAAGGGGTTGCATGTCTGGCCAGTTGCATACAGATGAGGTGATAGCTGAAGTCAGCCCTAGTGCTGACTGCTTCTGAAGATGTTTCTCAACTGAGCAGCGTATGTAGCGACCATGCAGTCAGTACAGAATAACTAGGTCATGAGAATCTATGCTTGGAATTTATGAGCTTTTTTTATGAATTATGGGCTGCTGGTATACACATTGTGTTGTTTTCTGTCCTGTGTCCTCCAAAATCTAAGACAACTTGGTGCTGGGTTAAACAGAATATGGACTCTGAGGCTGTTGATCGAAATCATGACCACTTCTGCTAACGTAGGAGACTGGGTATCAGATATGCATGAGCTAATTTAAATAACCAAGGAAACTAATGAGAATTTAATCTTTATTCATTGAAGTTTTGTATGATGACATGAAAAAAAATAATAAAGAAACAGTCCGAAGATTAATTTCTTTAAGTGAAGTGCTAGAATATATCAAGTTAGCATATAAAGGAAATTATCTGAGACAATGAGGTTTTCTAAATATATAATCATGTCATCTGAAAACAGAAATAATTTGCCTTCCTCTCTTCCTATTTGAAAACACTTTAGTTCTTTCTCTTGCTCAATTGGCCTGGCCAGAAATTCCAATACTATGTTGAATAGGAGTGGTGAGAGAGGGTATCTTGGTCTTGTGCCAGTTTTCAAAGGGAATGCATCCAGATTTTGCCCATTCAATATGATATGGTTGTGGGTCTGTCATAAATAGCTCTTATCATTTTGAAATATGTTCCATCAATACCTAGTTTATTAAGTGGTTTTTAGCATGAAGAGGTCTTGAATTTTATTGAAAGACTTTCCTTCATCTATTGAGATAATCATGTGGTTTTTGTCATTGGTTCTGTTTATGTGATAGATTATATTTATTGATTTGCAGATGTTGAAACAGCCTTCCATCCTAGGGATGAACCTGAGCTGATTGTGGTGAATAAGCTTTTTAATGTGCAGCTGGATTCGGTTTGCCAGTACTTTATTGAGGATTTCACATCAATGTTTATCAGGGATATCGGCCTGAAATTTTCTTTGTTTGTTGTGCCTCTGCCAGGTTTTGGTTCCAGGATGATGCTGGCCTCATAAAATGAGTTAGGGAAGTGTCCTTCTTTTTCTATTGTTTGGAATAGTTTCAGAAGGAATGGTACCAGCTCTTCTTTGTACCTCTGGTAGAAGTCAACTGTGAATCTGTCTGGTCCTGGGCTATTTTGGTTGGTAGGCAATTAATTACTGCCTCAATTTCAGAACTTGTTATTGATGTATTCAGATATTTGACTTTTTTCTGGTTTAGTCTTGGGAGGGTGTATGTGTCCAGGAATTTATCCATTTCTTCTAGATTTTCTAGCTTATTTGCATAGAGGTTTTTATAGTAGTCGCTGATGGTAGTTGGTATTTCTGTGGGATCAGCGATGATGTTCCCTTTCTAATTTTTTATTGTGACTAGTTGATTCTTGTCTCTTCTTCTTTATTAGTCTGGCTAGCAGTCTGTCTGTTAATCTTTTCAAAAAATCAGCTTCTGGATTCATTGAATTTTGAAGGGTTTTTGTGTTCCTGATCTTATTTATTTCTTGTCTTTTTCTAGCTTTTGAATTTGTTTGCTCTTGCTTCTCTAGTTCTTTTAATTGTGATGTTAGGGTGTCAGTTTTAGATCTTTCCTGCTTTCTCCTGTGGCCACTTAGTGCTGTAAATTTCCCTGTAAACACTGCTTTAGCTGTGTCTCAGAGATTCTGATATGTTGTGTTGTTGTTCTCATTGGTTTCAAATAACTTGTTTATCTCTCCCTTAATTTTGTTATTTACCCAGTAGTGATTCAGGAGCAGGTTGTTCAGTTTCCATATAGTTGTGTGGTTTTGAGTGAGTTTTTTAATCCTGAGTTCTAATTTGATTGCACTGTGATCTGGAAAACTGTTTGTTATGATTTCCATTCTTTTGCATTTGCTGAGGAGTGTTTTACTTACAATTACCTCGTCAGTTTTAGAATAAGTGCTATGTGGTGCTGAGAAGAATGTATATTATGCTGATTTGGGGTGAAGAGTTCTGTTGATGTCTATTATATCTGCTTGGTTCAGACCTGAGTTCAAGTCCTGAATATCCTTGTTAATATTCTGTCTTGTTGATCTATCTAATATTGACAGAGGGGTGTTAAAGTCTCCCAGTATTATGTTGTGGGAGTCTAAGTCTCTTTGTAGGTCCCTAAGAACTTTCTTTATGAATCTGTGTGCTCCTGTATTGGGTGTATATATATTTAGGATAGTTGCCTCGTCTTGTTGCGTTGATCCCTTTACCATTATGTAATGCCCTTGGGTTTTGTTTTTTTTTTTCCTTTTGGTTGTTTTTGTTTGTTTGTTTGTTTGTTTTATCTTGTTGGCTTAAAGTCAGTTTTATCAGAGACTAGGATTGCAATGTGTGCTTTTCTTTTTCTTTCCATTTGCTTGGTAAATCTTCCTCTATCTCTTTATTTTGAGCCTATGTGTGTCTTTGCACGTGAGATGGGTCTTCTGAATATAGCACACCAATGGGTCTTGACTCTTTATTCAATTTGTCAGTCTGTGCCTTTTAATTGGGGCATTTAGCGTGTTTACACTTAAGGGTAATATTGTTGTGTGTGAATTTGACCCTGTCATTATGATGCTAGCTGGTTATTTTGTCCATTAGTTGATGTAAGTTTTTCATAGTGTCAATGGTCTTTACATTTTGGTATGTTTCTGTAGTTTCTAGTACTAGTTTTTCTTTTCAATATTTAGTGCTTCCTTCAGGAGCTCTTGTAAGGCAAGCCTGATAATGACAAAATCCCTCAAAATTTTCTTGTCAGTAAAGGATTTTATTTTTCCTTCTCCTCTGCAACTTAGTTTGACTGGATATGAAATTATAGGTTGAAAATTATTTTCTTTACAAATTTGGAAAATTAGCCTCCACTCTCTTCTGGCTTGTAGGGTTTCTGCTGAGAGATCTGCTGTTAGTCTGATGGGCTTCCCTTTGTTGGTAACCTAACCTTTCTCTCTGGCTTCCCTTAAGATTCTTTCCTTCATTTCAACCTTGGTGAATCTGATAATTATGTGTCTTGGGATTGCTTTTCTTCAGGAGTATCTTTGTGATGTTCTCTGTATTTCCTGAGTTTGAATGTTGGCCTGTCTTGCTAGGTTGGGGAAGTTCTCCTGGATAATATCCTGAAGTGTGTTTTCCAACTTGGTTCCATTCTCCCTGTTAATTTCAGGTACACCAATCAAACATATGTTTGGTCTTTTCACATAGTCCCGTATTTCTTGGAAGCTTTGTTTGTCCCTTTTTATTTTTATTTTTCTGTAATCTTGTCTTAACGCTTTACTTCATTAAGTTGATCTTCAATTTCTGATATCCTTTTCTCCGCTTAACAAAATTCTCGTGCTGTGTTTTTCAGCTCCATCATGTCATTTTTTCTTCTCTAAACTGGTTCTTCTAGTTACCAATTCCTCTAACCTTTTATCAAGGTTCATAACTTCCTTGATTTGTGTTAGAACATGCTCCTTTAGCTCAGAAAAGTTTGTTATTACCCATCTTCTGAAACCTACTTCTGTCAATTTGTCAAATTCACTTTCCATCCAATTTCGTTCCCTTGCTGGTGAGGAGTTGTGCTTCTTTGGAGGAAAAGAGTCAATGTGGTTTATTGAATTTTCAGCCTTTTTGTGCTGGTTTTTCCTCATCTTTTTGGATTTATCTACCTTGGGTCTTTGCTCTTGGTGACTTTCAGATGGAGTTTTTGCGTGGTCATCCTTTTTGTTGATGTTGATGCTATTGCTTTCTGTTAGTTTCCTTCTGACAGTCATGCCCCTCTTCTGCAGGCCTGTTGTAATTGGCTGGAGTCTACTCCAGACCCTGTTTGCCTGGGTATCACCAGTGGAGGCTGCAAAACGGCAAAAATTGCTGCCTACTCCTTCTTCTGGAAGCTTTGTCCCAGTGGGGCATCCTCCAGATGCCAGCCAGATCTCCACTGTATGAGGTGTCTGTTGACCCCTGCTGGTAGTGTCTCCTTGTTAGGAGACTCCCACTTGAAGAGGCAGCCTTAGCAGAGCTTGAGCACTGTGCTGAGAGATCCGCTGCTCTCTTCAGAGCTGGTAGGCAGGAACATTTAAGTCTGCTGAAGCTGCACCCTCAGCCACCCCTTCCCCCAGGTGCTCTGTCCCAGAAAGGTGGGAGTTTTACCTATAAGTCCCTGACTGGGGCTGTTGCCTTTCTTTCAAGGATGCCCTGCCCAGAGAGGAGAAATCTGGAGAGGGAGTCTAGCCAAAGGGGATTTGCTGAGCTGCAGTGGGCTCTGCCAAGCCCAAACTTCCCAGCGACTTTATTTACACTGTGAGGGGAAAACTGCGTACTCAAGCCTCAGTAATGACAGAAGCTCCTGCCTCCACTACCTTTGAGCATCCCAGGTTGACTTCAGACTGATGTGTTGGCAGCAAGAATTTCAAGCCAGTGGATCTCAGCTTGCTGGACTCCATGGGGATGGGACCCATTGAGCAAGACCATTTGGCTCCCTGTGTGCTTCATGATTTAGGAATGGCCCACCCTGCTTCAGATCACCTCTGTGGGCTTCACCCGCTATCTAACCAGTCCCAGCAAGATGAACCACATACCTTAGTTGGAAATGCAAACATCTCCCACTTCCTGTGTTGGTGTCACTGGGAGCTACAGACCAGAGCTGTTCTTATTCAGCCAACTTGCCTGGGAAATCTTATATTCTCTTATTATGCTTCATTTCCTCTGTTCTATGTTATTCTTTTAAATGATGCTTATAACCATTAAACTGATTTAATAACCCACAAATTGATCACAACATAAATCTTAAAAATGTTTCTTGAGAGAGTATTGCATCTGTGAAAACTCATAACAGCAATGTTTTAATAGCATAATCCAGTGTGCTGGAAGCAGCTATTGTCCAATGATAGGTTAATGCATATGAAATGTTGTTTTTTATTCTTACAATAAAAAAGCATATAACAATAAATAAAATTACTGAATTTTTATTTGCATTTCTCTAATGACCAATGATGATGAGAATTTTTTCATGTGTTTCTTGGCCGCATAAGTGTCTTCTTTTGAAAAGTATCTGCTCACTTTTGAATTGACTTGTTTTGTTTGTTTGTTTATTGTAAATCTGTTTTAGTTTTTTGTAGATTCTGGTTATTACCCCTTTGCCAGATGGGTAGATCGCAAAAAAATTTTCCCATTCTGTTGGTTGCCGGTTCACTCTAAATCTAGAGACAACAGATGCTGGAGAGGATGTGGAGAAAAAGGAACACTTTTACAATGTTGGTGGGAGTGTAAATCAGTTTAACCATTTTGGAAGACAGTGTGGCAATTTCTCAAGGATCTAGAAATAGAAATTCCATTTGACCCAGCAATCCCATTACTGGGTATATACCCAAAGGATTATAAATCATTCTGTTATAAAGACACATGCACATGTATGTTTGTTGCAGTGCTGTTTACAATAGCAAAGACCTGGAACCAACCCAAATGCCCATCATTGATATTCTGGACAAAGAAAATGTGGCACATATACACCATGGAACACTATGCAGCCATAAAAAAAGACAAGTTCATGTACTTTGTAGAGACATGGATGAATCTAGAAACCATCATTCTCAGCAAACTAACACAAGAACAGAAAACCAAACACAGCATGTTTTCACTCATAGGTGGGTGAGGAATAATGACAACACTTGGGCACAGGGAAGGGAACAACACTCACTGGGGTAAGTGGGGGAGTGGAGGGGAGGGGAGGGAAAGTGGGGAGTGGGAAGGATGGGGAGGGATAACAGCAGGAGAAATGCCTGAGATCAGCGATGGGGGGCTGGGATGGAGAACAGCAAACCACCATAGAATGTATGTACCTATGCAACAGTCCTGCAGGATGGAGGATGTGCACATGTACCCCCAGACCTCAAAGTACAATTTAAAAAAAATAGTGAATTGCAACTACATACATTCACATGAATTTATTCCAATAATCAAAAAACTGGACAACAAAGTTGCCATTTCTGGAAAAATTTAATATTCATCATATAAAACTACATATTTTAACGAAATAAATTTGTGTAAAACTAAAGAAAAAACAAGAAAATAACAAGCAAAACATCAAGTTTGTAGTTTTGTGGGTGGCAGGAATTTCAACAGGACAGAAAGTGCTGCAGCTGCTGAGGGAACAAGGGATGTTAAAGAGACTGCAAAATTCGGTCATTAAACTGCATGGTGAGAACATGAATATTTAATTCTAATTGTTGGTAATTACACATACTTAAATATTTTGTATCTGTTTCACATATAACAAATATTTCAAAGATAACATGTAAACAGTATAAATAATTTTAGGCTAATCAGAATATGTAGATTAAATAAGAAGATATGAATATTATACAACATTTATATTAGATCATTCAACTACCATTTAATCTTTTTTCCATGTTGAGAGATTGGAAAAATAAAAAATATTTTTTACAAAACATTTTTCTGGTTTCTCATGAAGCTCAGTTTCTAGATGGGAGTTTTGATCTGCAATTCAAATGAAGTTGTAAAACACAGTAAAAGGGCAAATGACAAATTTTGGTGGCAATGCAATTGGATAAGTGGGTTTCAGAAAACGAAGTGTTGGCAACAGTTGCACTCCATAGTTTGCTGTTCAGGCAGGCTTATTGAGTGTGGAGCAGCTGTGGAGGAGGCAGCAATTACTTCTGCCAGGCATCTAGAACGTAATAGTTCAAAGTCCATTTTTAATATATTGCTTCACTTATAGTGAAGCACAATAATAGTAGATTCAGAAATCTTCATTAAAACTGCTCAATGTTCATGATTTTTCCAGGTTCTGGGTACATTTTATTTTATTGAAAAAAATTTTCAGTTTTTTGCTGTGTTCTCCAGGCTGGCATGCCATGGCTATTCACAGCCATGATCATAGAACATAGAGCAATACAGCTTTGAACTCCTGCCCTCAGGTAATCCTCCTGACTCAGCTTCTGCAGTAGCTGAGATTACAGGCTACCATCAGACCGAGTACCAGGTGTATTCTTTTTTTTTTTTTTTTGAGACGGAGTTTCACTCATGTTACCCAGGCTGGAGTGCAGTGGCGCGATCTCGGCTCATGGCAACCTCCGCCTCCTGGGTTCAGGCAATTCTCCTGCCTCAGCCTCCTGAGTAGGTGGGATTACAGGCACGCACCACCATGCCCAGCTAATGTTTTGTATTTTTAGTAGAGACGGGGTTTCACCATGTTGACCAGGATGGTCTCGATCTCTTGACCTCGTGATCCACCTGCCTCGGCCTCCCAAAGTGCTGGGATTACAGGCTTGAGCCACCGCGCCTGGCCCACCAGGTGTATTCTTAAAGCAACTACCTTGTTTCAAGATAATGTTTTTGTTGTCTGTTTCTTCATAGATTTACCTTTGAAATAATTACTCTATCTGTGTGTGTAGCAGACTCCAGGCTAAGTTTATACCATTCTTGCATTTTTTTGTATGTTCAATGGATTTAATGCTTAATATACTTTTTGCTCTTTTTTTATCACCCATTCTTAAAGCTTTTTGAGACTCGACAGGTTTTTGGAAGCACATTTTATATTTAAGTATTCAGTAAATTGTTTTTTTTTTTTTTTTTTCAGTCTATCTAAACCATCATATTCCTAGGATGGTGTATTTTTCTTTATATACTACTATACATGCACTTTTTTCAATAGAATTTAAAAAAAGTTCAAAACATGGCTTTAATTATAGACTACCACTTTGATAAAAGGAGGTACTCCGCTTTATCATTTTTTGTTTGGGACACAAAGGATATCATTAATTTTTATTTTTTAAATAGAATTTTAATATACTTTCTTGTTCATAAGTCTTCATGAACAGTTTTACTTCCTTAAGTTGCATTTCTCAAAATATGCTTATTAAGAAGGCTGTGAACATGTTTAAAGAATCTTAATATACAATGCCAAAATGTCCTTCCTTCAGAAACATTCATACCATAATATTGCTTGCTTCTTTCAATAGAAGATAGAAATTATAGGACAAAATACTGCAAATGAGATATTAGCACGGAGTAGAGAAAGTTGCACACATAAGGAAATCTCCTCATAAAGATTACTCTTGAGACTTTAGCTAAGTACCTATTAGTGAATTTACATAAGTATACTGCTAGATATATGGAAAGAGCCACTAGACAGAAATGGGTGGAAAAATTGTTAAGACTTCACCAAGACTGTTAATAGATTTGCTCCTACCAGTGAAACAGCATGATAATATGTAAGACATAAGTTAGAGTACTCAGAAGAGCATTGTCTGAGTAGTGAATGAAAAATAATCTTAAAGTCTTCTTTTGTCTTACCTGAGAAAGCATAAAAAGAAGCCTCAAAAGCATCAAACTTTTTCCAAGAAACTCAATCATATTATAGAGAAAAAACACAGGAATATTTTTTAGGGCATAAAAATGTTATCCAGCAACCAATAAACTAAAATCATCATGTCTAACATTGAATAAAGGAATTACCAGCATACAAAGAAACAGAAAAATACTATTAAATGTAAGGAGAAATCAATATTTGGTAGTCTTGATCCTAGAAATCTTGAATATTTGTCCAAAAATTTATTCTTTAATATTTGACTTTAATGTTATAATTTTTTTTTAAATTTGAGTAGTCAAATTTTCGGTAACACCTATAAGTATAATTGATGTTGTATGTTTACTTTCTATTTTTGATGTTACAAAATTTAACAATTTTTAATAATTATCTGTAGATTTCTTTAGATTTTCTTATATAAACAGTCATCTATACACAAAAGACAATTTATCCCTTCCCTTAAAAAATTTGTCATTGTTTTTTGTTTCTGTACTTGCTACAAGCTATCACAAATGTTGAGAAGACTGC
This sequence comes from Cebus imitator, assembly GCF_001604975.1. NCBI lineage: Eukaryota > Metazoa > Chordata > Mammalia > Primates > Cebidae > Cebus > Cebus imitator. Next base: position 1,001,683 of record NW_016107503.1, read on the forward strand.
TAATATTTGATTGTTGATATTTTTCAACTAAGGATACAAAGTGTTCAATAGTCTGTCATTCAGTAGCCTATTAGCTTAAAGTATTTTTGTAAGCACCTCGACCTGAGGAAATTTCTTTCCACTCTTAATTACTTGTGTTTATTAATAACGATTGGTTTTTAAATATTATCAATTGTTGTTTATCCTTTGTTGGGATAACCTTTTTTTCTCACTTATTCAGATCATGTGGAAACCTTCATTGTTAAATATTCAAATATCTCTATAAATAACATTTTTATTTATAGATCTATTTTATGTGTTAATATTATTTAGGATTTTGCATAGGTTTTCCTTGGGAATATTGAACTGTAATTTTTTCATTGGAAAGTTTTTTTCAGATTTGGTTCTTAAAGTCCTAGGGCCATAAATACATTGAAAAATGTTTCCTGTTGCTCTATATTCTGAAACAATTTATGTAAATTGTGTATTATGTTTTATTTAAATATTTTGAAGAATTGATGAATGAGGTTATTTTTGAGTAGGCTATAAGACATAGAAAAATAAGATTTTCTATTTTTCTCCAGATTTTTAAACCTGTGTTTGTCAGGAAAATTGTTATTTTTATGTAAATTGTCATAATTTTTTGGCATAGAGTATTTTTGATATGCTTTCTTTTTGTTGTGTTTAACATTTTCTTTTTATTTAATCTATTTATAATCCTGATTGCAATGTCTATCCCTCCAAATGTACATTTATTTTATATTTTATTTCTTCTATAACTTTGAAAAACCTTAAATTAGTTTTTAAAATTTTGCATATAAGAAATTTTTATACATACTCCAACTTATTTTACAGAAATGTAAAAATATGTTGAATAATATATATTCCTTTGACTAAGTTTGAATAAAATGCATTTCTTCAATAGAGTCTATGTATTTCTTTAGTGTATATATGTATGTATATATTCATGAAAAAATATAAATAGAGCAGCACATATAAGAACAACTTAGCATGCTTCCCAGAATAATATGTACAGTAAAAAGATACTATGCTGATTTAGATTAGTTTAAGTATGTGGTAGTTTAATTAAAGTTGCTTTTTATTTAAAATGTCATTCTTTCATTTTCACTTGAGGATTTCATTTTAGATCTTGTCATTTTAATAAGCATTCCCTTTCTACTCCCACGTACTTGGTATATTTCATTTAGTCATTATTGAACCAACATGCTGTGTCACACTGGAAAAAAAATGAATATATTCTCTACCTATTTAAAACATTGTACTTGATAAATAAATAAAGCAATTTATTATATAGATGTTAGCAGTCACACAGTTACTGAACTAGATGTAAAAGCTCAGTGAAATCTCACCATTGTTAAAAAACCACTCAAAGTGGTTTGAGTCAAATATTTGAAATTATCTAATTCCTGGGCCTTTCTACATTGCACAATACCATGTCTCCATGTTTTTTGTCACTTGTTTTGTCTGTTATTATGTATATACATTTAGGCTGTTCTCAGAAGAAACACTAAAATATAGGCAATCATTTTATAGACTATCCAAACACAAGAGCGTAAATCCATATAATTTGGACTATGAGACTGGGACAATATGATTTATGACTTAGACTATGTGGGTTATAAAGTCACTTTGGGCACCTTTGGGTAGATATCAGAGAGATGGAAAGTCATCTATAAGAGAAGCAGAAAATTACCTACAGTGAGAGATCTATATGACACTTGATTGGGAAACACACATCAGACATATTAAAATGAAACCAGAAAACAAAGTAATGGCTCCAAATATGAGCATGCCACAGGTTAGAGAGCACTGGTAATTTCTTTATTTGCAATGAAGAGCTATTTATTTAACAATACTGCACATTAATTAAGATGGTTACTTGTAAATAAAATCTCAATATCTTCTGGGAAATTTTATTTTTGGTAAAACATGAACTAAATATCTTCTGGAAAAGAAAAGAGCAATATTATTAATACAATACTTTCCGGGGGGGCGGGGAACAGAAAAAACCAAACTGTTAAAGTGAAGGGGAGCCGAGCACGGTGGCTTAGACCTGTAATCCCAGCACTTCCGGAGGCCAAGGCAGGTGGATCATGATGTCAGGAGTTTGATACCAGGCTGAGTAATATGGTGAAATTCCGCCTCTACCAAAAATACAAAAATTAACCAGGTGTGGTGTCAATTGCCTATAATTCCAGCTACTCAGGAAGCTGAGGCAGGAGAATTGCTTGAATCTAGGAGGCGAAGGTTGCGGTGAGCCAAGATCATGCCACTGCACTCCAGCGTGGGTGAAAGAGCAAGGCTCGGTCTCAGAAAAAAAAAGGGGGATATGCATCTATCAGATATGAAATATACTATAAAATTGCAATAGTTCAATGTATGGTTTTCTGTAATCTAAAAGAAGTGAAGATGATGATAAAACAAGAAAAATAGAAAAAATATATGTACAGCCAAGTTTTCTGTTCATAACCAAGTTCAATATTAACTCATAGATCAGAACTTCTTGATTATTCTAAAGGCATATCAGATTTTTAAAAACTGATGGACCTTCCAGGAAAAGGCTGTTGCTCTATGCTTTGCTAATCTTCTCCATATGTCAATCTGCTTAATGGAATAACTTAGTGTTTTCTGTCAAAAACAAAATTTTGGTTTTGGCATACAGGCTGTCATGTTTCTGATTGTATATGAAAAAGTTTAGTTAATTCTTAGATAATTTCCAGGTCATAAATACATGAAAGACATTTCTAATTTATTATGAAAGTGGAATATAAAGTAATTTTCAAGGTGATAGCAAGTTATTTAAATAAATAAACAAGAAAGAATAACAACTTAGACCCAGAATGGTTCAATATCACTTGAGATTGAAATTGAACCTGTTGTGAGGCCATTCTCTAATCCAACATCTGGAAATTCACTTAATTTATTTCATACTTCTAACAACTGTTTGTCATTTTTCTACTTTTATATATCTAAAAGTCTTCAAATTAAAACCTTTTTATTTGGATCAACTTACCACATTAAAAGTATAGCACCTTAGGAAGTTGTTAGTATTTTTAACTTACCTTTGATTTATACATTTTTTTTTCAGGTGACGGTTTTTAATTGGATGGTGTCTTCGGAGAATATCAAGAGTCACATGTGGGCCAGAGCAGCAAGCAGAAGCCCAGTAATCAGGGTGAGGCCTCAAGGGAAAAAATGGGCTGGGTCAGCAATGGCTGAAGAATCCCTGAGGATGGTTGATTTATAAAATTTTTAATATTTTTATATGAAACTGGTGTTATTGTGGCTTTTCAATTGTTTACTTTTAAAATATACAATATATTATTTTTTCTACAATATTGGGTTTCTTTTTAGTCTTGTTGCTTTTTTATATGGCATTTTCTTTCTCAGGGAAAAAACTTATTTGATATAGTAATAATAATTAGACATCCTATTTAACTTAATTACTTATATATACATAAACATTATGACAACTTTTGGCCTTCAAATTTGAGTATGTAAAGAGAATTAAATTATGTCAGAAACCAAAAACAAATTTCAGAATATGTGGACTCAGAATCTGAAATAAGATTTAATCATTGCTTTGAAAATTATGAAAGATAGATATGATATTGTTTATTACTAAATTTATTAAGGACAAAAAATTGAAGTGATTTTAATAAAAATACATTGAAAATAAGACTTACATTTGTACTCAAGTTTGCAAAGAAGTGTATGAGATTATAAAACATAACTGTAGACACATCCCATGTGCAAAATACAATATATACTGCTGATTATTTATAAAGTTAAGAAATATACAGAAGTGAGTGGGATGATCCAAGATGGCCGTTTAGGAACAGCTCAGGATTGCAGCTCCCAGTGAAAGCGCAGAGGGTGAATGGACGCCGCGTTTTTATTGCCCACAGACTAGGAAATTCCCGGGCAGAGGTGCTCCACGGTCACCAGCGCGGCTGTTTCGGCCAGCGCGGCTGCTTTGTCGGCGCCCCGGAGCCGC
>NW_016107503.1:1010724-1015112 GCF_001604975.1 Cebus imitator
CAGGGATGGGAGCACTACACACTGGGATCAGTTGGGGGGAAATAGGGGAGGGATGGTGGGGGGTGGGGAGCTGGGGGGGGATAGCAGGGGGAGAAATGCCAGATGTAGGTAATGGGGAGGAAGGCAGCAAATCACACTGCCATGTGTGTTCCTATGCAACAATTTTGCATGTTCTTCACATGTACCCCAAAACCTAAAATACAATAAAATAAATAAATGGGGGAAAAAAAAGAAATATACAGAAGTATTTAACAATTTAAGTAATAAAGATAATTTTCATTATTTTACTACTCTCATGAAAATCTAATTACAAATGAATGCAGTTATTCTGACATAAGTGGACAGAATTCCTGGTTTATGTTACACTTATTTTTAAGATGCACACAAAAATAGATATATGTGCTAAACAGATTTATAAACTTATGTGTAAATCTGATAATTGTGATTCCAGAAGATACTAATCACTTAAGCTTGAATATAATAATAAACAAAGAAATATTTTGTGCATCAAAATTAATAGTCCTTCTAAGTAAGGAGATATAAATTAAAATAAATACTTAGAGGAAACAATTTTGTTAATTTAGCCATGAATGCATTCAATTTATTGAGCACCTATTTCTGTCAGGCACTTTTATAGTCACTTGTGATACCTTAGTGAATAAAACATATAGATATTCAATGGTAAGCTAGAGTTGGTTTACTAGAACAGATTGTTAAATATTGAGGTTGTTTTGAGTCAGTTTTTGAAACACTGACATTGTTAGCTAAAAATCAGCCATGAGGGGAATATTTTACAACATGGAAATTGTGCAGACACTACAAAGCATTGCTTCCCTTTTTTAGCCAGTTTGCCAGCACACCCTTTCAAATATCCTTTTTCTAGCACAGAAAGATGCAACAAACAATATGAAGAATAAGCAAGTATATTATATGTTAGAAGGCACTAAGAGTTATGGTAAACAAAAAGAGAGAATGGTGGTGAGATTATGAGTGTGATCGGGAAGCAGTTTGTAGCATTAAATAGATTAGGCATCATCAAACAGAAACAATAAAATTTGTTAGGTAGTTAGCCATGCATACAAGGAACAAGTGAGCTGCTATGACAGGAGCAGAGTGAGCTGTGAAGTCAAGTAGGGGGAGATAAGATCAGAGAGGTAATGGGGTCAGATAAGGTCATTTTCTGGAGGCTGGAGAAGGATTCTGACTTTTTCATCTTGAATGTAATGGAGAGAATCAGCAGGATTCAAAAAGAGTGGCAAGATCTAACATATTTTAAAAGAATAACTCTAGCTTCTATGTTGAATGTGGGGTCAATGCGTAGGAGGCATTTAGACAAATTTGGAATAAGAGAAGCCTTTAGGATATATTACATTCATCACACAAGAAAAGACATGGCTTACAAAAGGGTAGGGACAAATGAACACAATAAGAACTCCTTGGTTTCTGAATATATCTCAAGAGCTATAGCCATAAAGGATTTGGTGGTGGTTATCTGCAAACAAGTTTATCACTACTAACTAATCGCTTACAGATCAGTATCTTGGAAAGTTAAATGTTCGTCATGACAACACCTAATTTGTTATTATCTTGTGAGATAGGCTGGTCACTTATACCATAAGCTTTATTTCGTAATTTTTCAATTGTTTAAAATTAGAATAATTTTCTTTTCTTAATTTGTTTCAACATTTTAAGGAATTAACGATATCACTTTGACTTTTAAACATTTATGTAATTGAAAGTATGATTGTTTTTGTTTTCACTTGTCATGAGATAGTCTTGTTTGTCAAGAGAGTCACTAGTACTCCAATTAACATAATTGACACCAATCTGAGGCCATTAAGATGCATTTTGCTTCACATTGGAAACCTTTGTGCCCTTCATCTTTGAAGCCACCTTGTTATTATCATCTTGCTAATGAATGGAAGTGGTATGGAATTTCTAATTTCTTAAAACTGAGATCGGTTTTCTTTCATGTCCCTGGCTAGACTAATAGAAATCTACTTCAGGGCATATTTCAAGGTACATTAGATATCATCAACTTTATTCACATAATGCTTTCATTATTGAAACATTAAATGTTCCCGTCTCATCCCAAGCACAGTGCTTAGTTTCTAGCAATTAGCAGTTAGCAGCAATCTTTCCTATACATGCAATGAATGAACTGTGTCTAAATTATATAATCATTATTTCATACATGTAATGTGAGTTTATCTTTCATAGGAACTTTATGTTCCAGTAGTAACCTGCTCTACATACTGGAGGAAAGAAGGACTTTATAAAAATAACTGATCATATAATTTAAGAGTCACCTACAGCATCTTTATTCTTCAGTGTTTCTACATGATGATCTATAATAGTTGCCATAAGCATCTTGAAGATACCTTGATGATATACTATAATACTATATCTCAGGAGTGCCACCACTAGATTTTATTTAAGAAGCTTTAAATGTTATAAAAGTAACCTGAACGCCAAAAGACAGATATATGTACATTTACATTTAATTTCTATTTTCACTCACAGTCTGAGGTAATTATGCACCATAATTTCTCTTGAAGTTTTGCCTTTCTAGACATTTTATATAAACGAACTCATACAAAATGTAGTGTTGTTTTTTTTTTGTGGGAAAGTATTTTAATACTTGTAAATATACTATTGTTCATAAAACTTTCCCTCACAGTTTTAAGGACTTGTTGATAGTTAATAGGTGCTTTCATTCATATTATGATGGGTACTGAGTGATGATTTTCTAATCTAATACCTTACATAGTTCTTAGCATTCTGCTGCAAAGAAAAAGCTTTTACTTCTGTCCATTTCTTCACCTATTCTTCTATCTTTATCAGTATAGACTCATGGATTTGTTTTTTATTTCACAAGTTATAATTTGTTGTTGTCATTATTTATTATGCTCACATTTGCTGCTATTTGATCAATGAGAACCCTTCAAACTGGCTTCCATATTCTTTACACCCAGAAAATCATCCTTTGAACACTTCCTTATTTATGAATAATGTGATATCTCAGATTCATCTTGTATTTTCCTGCTGAAGTCCTGGAGTTTTTTTCTTGGTCCTCTTGGGGGAGACTGATATTTAAAAAGAAAGATCTGGGAACTAGATTTGCTCATTGTTGCTTTTGGGTGTCATTTTCAGTGATCAGAGGTAAGATATAATATATGTGCATATTTTACCTGTTAACTATGCATCTATGTATTTATTTTACACATATATCTATTTACATAAACTTGATTTTGTTTGGGCTGCTACAACACAGTACTTTAGAGTGGATAATTTATAAACAACAGAAATGTGTTTTCTCAACGTTCTGGAGCCTGGAAAATCCAAGATTAAGGCACAAGTAAATTCAATGCCTGGTGAGGATGCTCTTCTTCAAATTTGGTGCCTTGTTGTTATTTTCTCACACCACAGAAGGGCAGGGGAGCTCACTTCAACCTGTTTTGCAGTGGTACTAATGCCATTAATAAAGGGAGAGCCCTCATGACTTAATTATTTCCTAAGCAGCCCTATCACTTAATACCACCATAATGGGGATTAGGTTCTGACATTAATTTTGCGGTTTCACATTCAAATTAGCAATGTTGAAATCCATGCATGCACATTTGCACCTCTCATTCTAATCCAGTATCACAGAATTCATTCTAGTCTTTATCCCTAATTGTACTATCTTTCTCTAATAGCTAACACACAGGCACACACAAACACACACACACACACACACACCAGCAACAACAACAAAAAAACCCTTCTCATTATGTTCACTAAATATATTTGCTTGACAAATTGTGTGTATGTAACCAATTTCTTGTTGCTCATGACACCCTATTCTCTAGTCTTTTCCCACTGTGGACTTAACATCTCACATTCCTTGATGCCCAGCCCTTCGTTTTATATGGTTTTATATTGACTATTTCCCTCACAGATGCCTGTTTCACCAATGTAGGCTCTGACATCTTTCAACAGTTGAATGCCTCTTCCACACACCCCTATGGATGCTGCTTCATCTCTTTCATGCTCCAACACGCTGCAAGGTTTTAGGGCTGCCACTTATGACTTTACGCCTCTCCCTCTCCCTGCAAACAGGTGTTCTTTCTGTGAAAGCTCTGATGCTTTCTTCCAACATTCTGTATTTTCAATAACCAACTCCAAGTGTACTTGGAAAAAAAAAATTCATATAATTTTTTCCTCAGGCTACATTCCAGCATTTTTCTGCTGGTGTGTTAATATTTTATTATTCACTCAGAGTCAACATCTAAATTTTATCAAAATTTTCTCTTTTATTTCTTCTTTCTATTCACACATTCTATATTCTTTTTTTCCCTAAAAAAAAAAAAGAAAGAAAGAAGAAAGAAGAAGGAAGGAAGGAAGGA
>NW_016107503.1:1016752-1024953 GCF_001604975.1 Cebus imitator
TGCTTGATCGATTCAGCTGTTAAAACTTGTGCATAGTTCACGAAGTTCTCGTGTTGTGTTTTTCAGCTCCATTAATTCACTTATATTCCTCTCTAAATTGTGTATTCTTGTTAACATTTCGTCAAACCTTTTTTCAAAGTTCTTAGTTTCTTTGCGTTGGGTTAGAACAAGTTCTTTTAATTCACAGAAGTTTCTTATCATCCACCTTTTGAAGCATGCGTCTGTTAATAGAACGCACTCGTTCTCCATCAGGCCTTGTTCAGTTGCTGATGAGGAACTGTGATCCCATGTAGAGGGAGAGGCATTCTGATTTTGGGTATTCTCAGCCTTTTTAGGCTGTTTTCTTCCCTTCTTTATAGATTTATCCATCTATGGTCTTTATAATTACCGTCTTTATAACTGGGTTTCTGAGTGGACGTCCAACTTGTTGATTCCTATCGCTAAAATCTGAGCAACCCACTGTGCTGGCCAAAACAGCGGCATTAAGATTGATGGTGCTTTTCTGACTCTGCACCAAGAACCGTCGCCCCAAGGCAGTGGGAAAACCACCTCGCCGGCCTCAAGAGTTGTGCTGGCGACACGTGGGGCTCCTCCGCTGGGAATCTCCTGATGCGTAAGCAACAAAAATTCATCTGAAAGTGTGGCGTCCTCTCCTTCTCTGTGCTTTCACTGGAAGCTACAATCCCGAGCTGCTAGTGATCACCCATCTTTGATCTCTCTCTCACATTCTATATTCTTAAACTTTTCCCTCCAAATGTTTTCCTTCCTCTCCATTGCTACCATCTTGTGGTTCAACATTTTTATAAACTCATACCTAAGTTACTACAAATGATATATTAATGCTTATAATGGTTTCCCCCCCTAAAATCATACATATATTGACATAAGATTGCAATTCAGGACAATACTTTTATTTTGTTTCTGTCTTTCTTAACTCATTTTGTCTTGCATTCTAGTTCACCTTTCCTGGTGTATTTATTTTCAATAAGACTTCCACATGTCTTAAACACTTCAGAAGAGTTTCTTACAGGTATTGATAGACTTACGACCTATGCAACTTACGACCATTCGACTTTACGACCACAATCGCTAGCCACAACTGCTCCATGTCTGGCAGTGCAAACGTTGCCCAGCTGGGTGTACGACAGTGTGGACCAGCTTCCGGCAGCACTACCATCTCCGCGTGCACCATTTCACCTGTTATCCCAGACTCGGTACAGCAATTTGTGTTTTGTGTCTTGGATATTTTTCATCAAACCCCTCCCAAGATGTCTACCAAGAGGAAATTGTCTTTGTCTATGCCTCAGCCTGTCAAGAAAGAAAGAAAGGTCATCAATCTCGACACGAAAATGAAGGTAATTAAGCAGTACAAAGGAGGAAAGAAAGTGAATGTGATCGCACATGATACGAAGTTATCACACTCAACTGTGTTGACGATTTTGAAAGATAAAGAAAGAATTCGTGAAGCTGTGAAAGGTTCTGCACCCATGCGATCAACAGTTATAACAAAGCAACAAAGCAGCCCCGTCCAAAAAATGGAGAAATTGCTATATATTTGGATGGAAGATCAAATTCAAAGATGAACACCATTAAGTCTTTTTACTCTGTAGATGAAGGCGAGAAGTCTATTTCAGACGCTGAAGGAGTGTGCTGGAGAAGTTTAAACTTCTTATACATGTCGAAGCAATGGACCCAAACATCGAATGATTTGCAAGGATTGAATGGATGGCACAGGATGTGTTTCGTCCGTATCATGAAATTTATGAAGAAGAAAAGAAACACAATTCAGACAAAGCTCACCATGTTTATGAAAAAACCAACTCCGGTAACCCCAACTGCTGCCTCAGATGACAACATCAACGATCCGCAGCCAAGCACCAGAGGCCAATAAAATGTTTCGTACATGTTTATATATTTTGATATGTTTTGCAATTGGGAAAATGTTTCCTATGGTATTTTTTATACCTGTATTTTGTATTTTTGTGTGCACCTGTATTTTGTAATTTTGTATGTTTTGCAAATATTAAACCAGTTGTACTGGTAATGCAGTGTTTTACTTAAACCTGACGAATGTAAAAATAAGAAATAAAATGGTGTAGAGATGATACAAATAGCATAAAATGAACAAAGAAAATTATGATATACAACAATAATGAAAGAAAATTATGATAAAATATGACTTAAAGATTTTTATAACATCATTTCACAGTACTGTACATATAGACTACTTAACTTACGACCAAATCGTGTTACGACCGGTCTGTTGGAATCAATCATGGTCGTAAGTTGAGCACTGGCTGTACTTGCAATTTCTTGTATTTTTAACCACCACTTTCATGCATTTCTTAGATTCATTTTATATCAGAAAAATTGATATAAAATTGTGTGGATGAGTACATCAAATCTTGCCCACTAAGTTTTACATTTCCGTTCTTAATTCTAGATATTCTTGCTTTGCTATATTGTTTTGTGACCATATGACTGAATTTTGTTTCTCCAATCACATAAGGAAAACATAACTCACTTTGCAGTTATTTCATCTGGAGCATCTTGCACAGGGTCATGTACAAAATGGACAATTGAATACTCAAAATAAATAGAAAAACACTAAGCTATTTCATCCTCATTTGCAACAAAATGATCAATCATAGCTGATGAGAGTCAAGGGTACTTATGCTGTTTCTGTTTTTCCTTTAAAACATTTTAAATTCTACTTGCCTTAAGAGTGACCAGATTGAAGGTTGTATTCCATTTATGTGGCTGATTTCTTTTTTAAAAAATACTCTCTGAAATTGTGTTAAGCAGTTTCTATTTGTATTCAATGTCACCTCTGTATGGAGTCAAGAACAGAAAGTAATAAATGAAGAAAATGAAGTAAATTAGTTACCTTGGGAACAATGCATCTGACCATTTTAGTTATAAAGAGCCACTTAGAATACGACAAACAAATGGAATCACAATACATAGTGAAAAATTATTCTTATTCTTTTATGACTGTCCTATTTATTTGTGTTTCAAATTTCCTGACAGTTTGTATTTAATTCCTATTTCAAATTCAGTTCATTGTTATATTTATAGAGAAATTAGACCTAAAATTCCTCTTCAAACCTGAAACATCTTGATACTTAGAGGACAACATTCTTTACATTGGGAAACCAATGGACTAAGTCAATTTTTACTATTGTCTCTCATAACAAATGCTTGAAATTGCCTTTTAAGCATTTATCAATGTTAAATTTGTAAATATGTTGCACTGCTATTTTAACCTGCATTTCTTTTTCACCTGTGAATTTCAGCATTTTTTTCTTTGTATTTGTTGGCCAATTACATTTTTCTCTGTATACATTTAGTTTTCATATCCTTGTCAGTTCTAATATCTAGACTCAAGTTTCTATGTTATTACTAGTTTGTAGTATCTTGACTTTCCAAACATTGATCCTATGTCCATTTAAAATGTGGAAGATATCTCCCAATTTTTCATCTGTCATGGTTTTCTGTGGTTTCCAAATGAAATTCTTATTTTTTATGTATTAAAATGTATCGATATTTTCCCTGCATTTTGAAGTGTTTGAGTTTTGTTTAACAAATCTCATCCATGTTATGGTCATGAGATCATGGGAGCCTCCTACATTTTCTTCCATTAACTTTAATATTCATATTTTAGTTTCTAATCTACCTGAGATTTATTTATGGCATGTGGCAGTAATCCAAGTTGTTTTTTCTACATATAATTAGACGGTTTTCCTCTTTAAATGCAGTACACAGTCCATCTGTCTCAATTATAATATCGATTTCATCAAATGACACTTTCCCACCTCTCCGGAGACTGGACATTGAGCATCTCTCCTGTTTATTTGCAAGTACTACACGGCTTTCTTTCTTTTTAAAACCTGGCACATCCCAATTTTTAAAAATCAAAGTTTGTAGGTTAAAGTATGTAGCAAAATATTTTGTCTAATTCAAACAAAATTCAATAAATGTTTAGAAATTCTTAGAAAAGTAACATTTCTAATGTGGATACTTGATTCCCTCTTACTATGGATTGTGCATAATTTGAATTTAAAGTAAAAATATGTAGTTTTTTATACAATTCACATCTAGTAGTCTATAAATGGTGCTTAGGTTATCCTCTAATTAAATTTTTATATGTTTAAATATAGTATCTTTAAGAATTTAAATTGTATCTAAATAATATCTAAAGAGCTATCAAATGAAAATATAATTTAATGGTGCATCATTAAATATACATGGGTTCTCGTCCTGAAATGTAAAGAAAATATTTGATAGTGGCATTTTTTTTTAATCAAGATTTTCATTTTCAACAGACTAAATATTCCTTTCCAAAAGCAAAATACCAAAGATGAATGTTTTTTTAAAAAATCAACAGTTTGTTCTGGAATCTGCAAAGACTAGGTTAGAGTTTTTTATGAGAAGTGACCACTTTGCAAGATTGATTGATTGATTGATTGATTGATTGACTGATTTTACTTCAAGTTCCAGGATACAAGTGCAGAATGTGTAGGTTGGTTACATAGGCCTATGTGTGCCATAGTAATTTGCTGCACCCATCAGCTCATCGTCTATGTTTTAAGCTCCACATCATTAGCTATTTGTCCTAATGCTCTCCTTCCCCTTGCTCCCCTCCACCTGACTGGGCCTGGTGTGTGTCATTCCCCTCCCTGTGGCCATGTATTCCCATTGTTTCACTGCCACTTATGAGCGAGAACATATGGTGTTTGATTTTCTGTTCCTGTTTCAGTTTGCTGAGGATGATGGCTTCCAGCTTCATCCATGTCCCTGCAAATAACAAGATCTCATTCCATTTTATGGCTGCATAGTATTCCATTGTATATATGTACCACGTTTTCTTTATCCAGTTTATTATTGTTGGACGTTTGGGTTGGTTCCATGTCTTTGCTATTGTAAGTTGTGCTGCAGTAAACATATGGTGCATGTGTCTTCATAGTAGAATGATTTACATTCCTTTGGGTATATACCCAGTAATAAGACTGCTGGGCCAAACGGTATTTCTGGTTCTAAATCCTTTAGGAATCAGCACACTCTTCCACAATGGTTGAACTAATTTACATTCCCCTTACAGCGTAAAGGCATTCCTATTTCTCCATAGCCTTACCAACGTCTATTGTTTCTTGACTTTTTAATAAACACCATTCTGACTGGCATGAGTTGGTGTCTGTTTGTGGTTTTGATTGACATCTCTCTAATGACCAGTGATGTTGAACTTTTTTTTCATATGTTTCTTGGCCACATAAATGTCTCCTTTGAAAAATATCTGTTCACATCCTTCACCCACTTTTTGATAGGGTTGTTTTATTCTTAAATTAGTTTAAGTTCCTCGTAGATTCTGGATAATAGACCTTTGTCACATGGGCAGATTGTAAAAATTTTCTTCCATTCTGTAGGCTGCCTTTTCACTCTGATGATGGTTTCTTTTGCTGTGCAGAAGCTCTTTAGTTTAATTAGATCACATTTGTCAATTTTGGCTTTTGTTGCAATTGCTTTTGGTGTTTTTGTCATGAAGTGCTTGCCCATGCCTGTGTCCTGAATGGTATTGCCTAGGTTTTCTTCTAGGGTGTTTTATGGTTTTGGGTTTTACATTTAAGTCTTTAATGCATCTTGAGTTCATTTTTGTATTAGTTGTAAAGAAGGGTTCCTGTTTCAGTTTTTCCCCTATGGCTATCCAGTTTTCCCTGCACCATTTATTAAATAGGGATTCCTTTCCCCATTGCTTGCTTTGTTTGGTTAGCCAAAGATCAGTTAGTTTTAGATGTGTGGTGTTATTTCTGAGGTCTCCGTTTGGTTTCATTGGTCTATATGTCTGTTTTTGTACCAGTACCATGTTGTTTTAGTTACTGTAGTCTTGCAGTATAATTTGAAGTCAGGTAGCCTTAAGTCTCTAGCTTCGTTCTTTTTGTAGGGTTGTCCTGGCTATACGAGCTCTTTTTTGGATCCATATAAAATTCAAAATCGTTTTTTTCTGAGTTTGTGAAGAATGCCAATAGCAGTTTGGTGGGAATAGCATTGAGTCTATAAATTACTTTGGGCAATATGAACATTTTCATAATATTGATTCTTCCTCTCCACGAAGGTGGAATGTTTTTCTGTTTGTGTCCTCTCTCATTTCCTTGAGCAGTGCTTTGTAGTTCTACTTATAGAGATCTTTCCCATCCCTTGTTAGCTCTATTTCTAGATATTTTATTCTCTTTGTAGCAATTTTGAATGGGAGTTCATTCATAATTTGGCAATTTCCTTGTCTGTTGTTGGTGTACAGGAATGCTTACAATTTTTGCACGTTGATTTTGTATCCTGAGACTTCACTGAAGTTGCTTATTAGCTTAAGGAGTTTTTGGTCTGAGACTATGGGGTTTTCTAAATATAGAATCATGTTGTCTGCAAACAGAGACAATGTGACTTCCTCTTTTTCTCTTTCAATATGCTTTCTTTCTCTTGCTTCATTGCCCTGGACAGAACTTTCAATACTATATGTTGAACAGGAGTGGTGAGAGAGGGTATCCTTGTCTTGTGCTGGTTTTCAAAGGGAATGCTTCCAGCCTTTGCCCATTCAGTATGATACTGGCTGTGGGTCTGTCTTATTATTTTGAGATGTTTCATTAATACCTAGTTTATTGAGAGTTTTTAACATGAAGAAATGTTGAATTTTGTCTAAGGCCTTTTCTGCATCTATTGAGATTATCATGTGATTTTTGTCAGTTGTTCTTTTTATGTTTATTGATTTGTGTATGTTGAACTAGGCTTGCATCCCAGGAATTAAGCCAGCTTTATCATGATAGATAAGATTTTTTAATATGCTTCTGGATTTGGTTTGCCAGTATTTTACTAAGGATTTTCACATTGATGTTCATCAGAGATATTGACCTGAAGTTTTCACAATCTTTTTTTGTGTGCCTCTGCCAGGGTTTGGTATCAGGATAATGCTGGCCTCATAATATGAGATAGGGAGGAGTACCTCCTTCTCAATTATTCGGAATGGTTTTTGAAGGAATGGTATCACCTCCTTTTTGTATCTCTGGTGAAATTCAGCTACTAATCTGTCTGGTCCTGGGTTTTTTTGAGTTTGTAGGCCATTAATGGCTTCCTCCATTTTAGAACTTGTTATTGGTCCATTCAGGGATTTGACTTCTTCCTTGTTCAGTATTGTGAAGGTGTATGTGTCAGAAATTTACCCATGTATTCTAGATTTTGTAGTTAATTTGTATAGAGATGTTTAAAGCATTCTCTGATGGTAGCTTGCACTTCTGTGTGGTCAGTGGTGATATCGCCTTATCATTTTTTATTGTGTCTATTTGATTCTTCTCTCTTTTCTTTTTTCTCATTAGCTGGTGGTATATCTATTTTATTATTTTTAATCCAAAAAAAAGCTCCTAGAGTCATTGACTTTTTTAAGGGTTTTTTGTGTCTCTATCTCCTTCAGTTCTGCTCTGATCTTAGTTATTTTTTGTCTTCTGCTAGGTTTGGATCTGTTTGCTCTTGCTTTTCTAGCTCTTTTAATTGTGATGTTAGGGTATCAATTTGAGGTCTTTCTAGCTTTCTGATATGGGTATTTGGTGCTATAAATTTCCTTTTTATAACTGCTTTAGCTGTGCCCCAGATTTTGCTATGGTGTCTGTTTGTTCTCATTGGTTTCAAAGAACTTCATTATTTCTGCCTTAATTTCACTGGAATTATTGAAGTTGCTCACTTTACATGTAGTTCTATGGTTTGAATGAGTTCTTGATCCTGAGTTCTAATTTGATTGCACTGTGGTCTGAGAGACTGTTATTATTTCAGTATTTTGCATTTGTTGAGGAATGTTTTACTTTCAATTATGTAGTCAATTTTAGAATAAGTGCCATGTGGCACTGAGAAAAATGTATAGCCTGCTGATTTGAGGTGGAGAATTCTATAGATGTCTATTAGGTCCATTTGATCCAGAGCTGTGTTCAAGTCCTGAATATCATTGTTAATTTTCTGTCTTGTTTATCTGTCTAATACTGACAGTGGGCTGTTAGAGTCTCCTACTATTATTTTGTGGTAGTCTAAGTCCCTTTGCAGATCTCTAAAAGCTTGTTTTATGAATTTGGGCACTCCTCCATTGGGTGCATATATATTTAGGATAGTTATCTCTTCTTGTTAAATTGATCCATTTATGATAATGCAATGCCTTTGTCTTTTTTTTTTTT
>NW_016107503.1:1025643-1121773 GCF_001604975.1 Cebus imitator
TTTTTTTTCATTTCAACCATGGAGAATCTGATGATTCTGTGTCTTGGGGTTGATCTTCTCATGTAGTATCTTAGTGATGTTCTCTGTAGTTACTGAGTTTCTATTTTGACCTGTCTCACTAGGTTGGGAAAATACTCCTGGATAATATCCTGAAGTGTGTTTTCCAACCTGTTTCCATTCTCTCCGTCTCTTTGAGGTATTCTAAATAATAGTAAGTTCAGGCTTTTTACAGAGTCCTCTATTTCTTGTAGGTTTTGTTTGTTTCTTTTTATTCTTTTTGCAATCTTGTCTGCATGCCTTAATTCAGCAAGATGATCATCAAACTCTGATATCCTTTTCTCGACTTGGCCTATTCAGCTATTGATACTTGTGTATGCTTCACAAAGTTTCTGTGCTGTGTTTTTTATCTCCATCAGGTCATTTATATTCTCCACTCAACTTCAGCAGCTCCTGTAACTTTCCATCTTCAGGAATTTGTCTAGTATTGACCCTTGAGGCTGCTAACCATTGGATGGGGTTTTTGTGGTAACGTTTTGTTGTTGATGCTATTGTTCTTTTCTGTTTGTTTGTTTTTCCTGAAATTGAAAGGTCCCTCTACTGTAGGGGTGCTGTTTTTTGCTGGGGTTTCACTTCAGGCCCTATTCTTCTGGTTCACTCCTGTGCTTGGAGATGTCACATGAGGAGGCTGTAGAACAGAAAATATGGGTGTCTGTTAGGGTTTCACCCAGTGGGTTGGCACAGGGAGTAGAACCCATTATCAGAATAGGGGATCACAGTGAATGTTTCTGGAGATTATTACAATAGATAATCACTGTGCCAATAGATTCGATGTGTACTAGTCAAGTACTTTGTAAAATGTCCCTCATCTAGAAATTTTCTGATGTTTTTCTCTGATTACACTAAAGTTATGGGTTTGGAGAGGAAGATCAAAGGAGTAAACTGACATTTTCATTATACCATATAAAAAGCACATAATAGTTACTATTAATTTTAACTATATTGCCTAGCTGAGGTAGGATTTGTCAGGTTTCTTCACTGTGGAGTTTTAGTCTGTCGCCACTTTATTCTGTAATCTTGGGAGTCACTATTCATAGCCCGCAGTTAAGGAATGGGGAGTTAAGTTTCATCTTAAGGGCCTGGTGTCTACACAAATAATTTAAAATTTATCGCTGGCAGTTTTTTTATTTTCTCCTATTTTGTATTTTTTAACAATCATTTATTTATGTAAGTGTTAACTCATTGGTATTTGTGGTATTGAGTTTTAATACAACACTAAGCTATTTATTTTGTTGCTCAAACCACTTCAACTTTGGCTTTTGGAAGTTATTTGGCTCTTTTGTCACTTGGACCTCTCCCTTTCATTATGTGTGTGTACGTGTATGTGTATGTGTGTGTGTGTGTATGTGTATATGTGTGTGTGCATGTGTATGTGTATGTATGTGTATGTGTGTGTGCATGTGCATGCATATTTGTTCAGTATTTTCTTACCATCTGATACTGTGAGATGCGTCAGCCTCATTTTGTACATTCCCTACACCAGTGCTAAAATCAGCCATTTCAGTAAGAACCTTGATTCCTTTGACTGAAGAATGGTGTTGAAAAGCAAGATCTAAGGGCTCTATGCACTAATTGATAGTGAAGTATCTTTGCTTCTAGGCCCATTCAGCTGACAGATTCAAAAAAAAATATGTGTGAGCTAATCCATGTAAATATAGAGATATCTGTAAGTATTACACTATATTCATCTGTGTCTAAATTAAGCTAAATATGAGTTCATTTTGATGTCCACATTGAATCTAGTACCATATCTATCATTCTTACATCCTTTCCTTGAGTGTATGTAACCTCAAACTCCAACGGTAATAAACTTGCCTCCCAACATTAGCAAATTATTTACTGAATATCCAATTGCTATATTATTAATTTAATTATGTATAGTGGTTTCACGATTGATAATCCTTTTCTTTGTGGGAAACAACATTTTCCACTTGACGACACAGCATAGGGTGCCTTTAGACTTACTAATATCCAAAGCACCATTTATCCAACTCCCTTTTGCATAGTTGTTTCATACATTTGTAATAGTGTCAGATTGACTTGTCATATTCTGTATTCTATTCTTGGATCCTTCTAGCTCCTAAAGTGATTTATTTTTAATTTGCATGCAATAACTTCACACTTTGTGTTGTAAAGTTCTATGGGTTTTGACAAATACATAGTGTTATATCTCCAGCATTACAGGATTAGAATAGTTTCATCAGTTAAAAAAATCCCATGTGCTTGACATCTTTATCCTTCCTCCTCCCCAATCCCTGACAATCGCTGATCTTTTACCATCTCTATAACTTTGCTGTTCTATAATGCTGTAAAAAAGGAATTACATAGTATTACACAGTAGCCTTTCAGACTGGCTTTCACCAAACAATATGTATTAAGATTAATGTTTTGTGTAATTTCATAAGTCATTCCTTTATATTGCTGAATATTATTTCATTTTATATGTATATAATACAATTTATCAGCCCACCTACTGAAAGACATCATAGGTGTTTCCAGTTTTTGCCTATTGTGAATAAAGTATCATAGCTTTCACATGCAGATTTTTGTGAGAGCATAAATTTTAAATCAAAGAACTTAAGAATATGATTGTTATCTCTTATGGTAAGGCTTCATTTATTGCTTAAAAAACTGAAAAACTGCTTTCCGAAATTGCTGTACTATTTTGTATTTATGCAATAAATAATTGAAAGTTTCTGTTGCTTCACATTCTTTCAATAGTTGGAATTTTCAGCTGTGTGAATTTTCAAAAGTGTATCTTGTTATTTCAATACATATTTTCATAAAAAATAATAATGAACATGTTTTTATATGCTTGGTTGCCACCTACATTTTTTTTCTTTTTTGGTACGATGTATTTTGCGATCCTTTGTCAATTAAATTGGATTTTTTATTTCCTTATTGTTGACATTTAAGAAGTCATTGTATATTTTGAATTCAAGTAATATCTCAGATATGTAAATTGCAAATATTTTCTCCTATATTATGACTTGTCCACATTTTTAACTGTATTTCATAGAGCAAAATTTTTAATATTAATAAATTCAATATAATGTATCTTTTTTTTTTCTTTTTCATGGATTATACTTTTGGTGTTTTATCTGAAAACATCATTAATTCCAGGGTTGTATTATTTTAATCTAGTTTTTACTCTAGATGTTCTATATTTTTGCCTTTAACATTATGTCTTTGATCTGTTTGCGATAACTTTTATTTAAGGTCTAAGGTCTGTTTAATGTTCTTTTCTTTTTTTTTTTTTTTTTTCTTGCCTTAGAAATGTCCAACTATAGTGACATCCATTTTTGAAAAACTATCTTTTCCTCATTGCATTGCTTTTGCTCTGTTGTCAAATATCAGTTGGCCATATTTGTCTGGGTCTGTTTCTGGACTCTATTCTGTCCCAGTGATCTATATCCAAAATTGGCATATACTTTCACCAACATAATATAGGTATTTTCATCAATATTATATAGTTATGATTATTGTAGTATTATATTAAGTATTATAGTAAGTATTAAAATCAGGTACTGTGAGTCCTCAAATTTTGTTCTCCTTTAATATTATGTTAACTATTCTTAGTATTTTATATTTTGACATTAATTTTAAAATCATCTTTTGAGTATCTACAAAGTAGCTCATTGGAAATGTTTGGGGTTGCATAGATTATACGAGCAGGCTGAGAAATGATTCCTCAACAATATTGTATTTTCCAATTCATGGAAAAGAAATGATGCTTCTTCCAAACCATGGACAATGAATAATCCTTTGTTTCTTTAAATATTTCATTTGTTTATTCAATGCTTTGTATTTTGCTACCAATGAAAAAAAAAATCTGTGATATTTTGTTAATCTCACCTAAGTATCTCTCTCTTTTTTTTAGTAATATTGTAAATGGCACTTTAAATTTTTTTCAACAAACATGGTATTTCAATATAGATTGACATAAAGTTAAAATATTTCTTAATATTAAAGTTACATTTTATGTACTTTTTGCTTTTGAAAATACACATCATTTTTAGTAAATTTGGTTAAATTCTTCATTAAAATTCCATGAGTTATTTTTTAGTATAGACTCTTGCAAAATACTTTAAAACTTTTGTTACCAAATGTATTTCTTTCTTTAAATACTCTAAATATACATTAGTGAGTGTTGCAAATTTACATTTAAATTATCAACATTAAATACTCTAAATATGAAGAAGTTCAGCCTTTAAGATTTTTAGAGCAAGTCCCAGGCTCCTGAATATGGATTTTGTATCTGGTGACCTTGTAAATGTATTACTTAGCTCCCATTTTATCTGTTATAGTCTTGATTATTTGGGGTTTCTACCTAAAAAATCTTGTCATCAATGAATAGTTATGACTATTGCCTTATTTGTGAAAGACTGACTCTTATCTTACTGTATTAGCTAAGACTTTTTATATTATGTTTAAAAGCAGTGGTGAAAGAAGACATCTTTGCCTTGTTCCAAATTTTTAAAAGCGAAATGTTTATTTATCACCATTTACTATAAATAAGCTTGGATTTTGTTTTGTTTTTTGTATATTCCCTTTAACAGGTTGAGTAACTTTCCTGTTAGTCCTAGTTTTTGAGTTTTTTCATAAAAGCATGTTGTAACTGTCAAATACTTTTTGTGCGTCTATGGATAGTATATACTTTTTCTTATTCAGTCTGATAATATGATGCTCACAATGCATGCTCACAAATTTTGACCCAATCTTGCATTTGTGGAATAAATTCAATATGGTTTTATATATTACTCTTTCTATATATTGCTAATATTTGTTAATATTTTGTTGAAGATTTTCACATCTGTGTTCAAGAAAAAGGATGGGCTGTTGTTTTCTTGTTATGATGTGCTTAATGGTGATAGTATTATAATACTACCCTCATAAAATGAATGAAGAAGTGTTTCTTTTTCTTTCTTTTATTTATTTATTTTAATTTCTTTGAAGAGATGGGGGAGAATTGCAATTATTTTTTCTTCAAATGTTTGCTAGATTGCATTTGTAAAGTATTTGATCCCAATAAGGTATTTTGTTTTGTTTTGTCTTTGGAACAGTTTATAATATATTAACATTATATTACAGAGTTTAGCTATTTCTCTTAATGTAAATTTTAATCATTTATGTGTTTCAAGGAACTGATCAATTTTATCCTTGCTATCAATTTTTAAGCATAGTGTTACTTGTGGTATTCTCTTTTATTTTCTTCATCTGTTTTTCATTTTATTAATTTTCTTAGTCTTTTTAAAAAATCAATGTTGGATTTATTATCTCTGTTATTTCCTTGAATATTATGGATTTCTGCTCTTATTTACTTTATTTTCTTCTTTCCGTTTACTTTAATCTCTTCTTTGTCTAAAATGTAGTGTTATGGTATTAATTTAATAACTTTCTTCTATATATATATTTATAGTATGTTTAAAAGCAGTGTTGAAAGAAGACATCCTTGCCTTGTATTGTGTGTGTGTGTGTGTGTGTGTGTGTATGTATACAAATTTTACCAGAAAATTTTAGTTGTAAATTTTCTGTCAAAATTTTTTTCTACATAGCCAAAATATTGTTAAGACTTCTTTATAACTCTTTTTTTTTATTCACAGATTATTTGGTGTGTTATTTAGAATAGTTAATTTCAAAATAGTTTTGAATTTTTTAGTTTTCTTTGTGTTACTGATTGGTAGTTTAATTTTACTGCATTCTAAGGTTTCTATTCTTTTAAATATGAATGATATCTTTCATGGCACAGAATGTGTTCCATATTAATGAATGCTGTACGCAAATTTGAATTGAGTGTGTATTCTAATGTTGCTGAATGGATATTCTACAAATGGCAATTAAGTCAATTGATTGATGGTACTGTTTAGGTCATCTATATCCTTATTTAATCCCTGTCTTCTTAATTTTTTATTGACCATATTGGTGGATTTATTCCTCCTTTCAATTCTCAGTTTTTGCCTCAGGTATATTGACGCTCGCTTGTTACAGTCTTACACTTTTAGGAGTGCTGTGAATTTAGGTAGTATCCTTGACTTAGTTATTTCAGTTTTCACTTTTGTTTTAGTGTTATTGTGCTATCTCTCTTTATCCCTTTATTTTTTAACCTTTCTGAATCTCTTAATTTAAATTTCATTTTTTAAATAAAACATGTAATTGGATCTTTTGTTGTTGTTGTTGTTTCAACACTGTCGCTAACTGTATTTTACTTGGTATGTTGTTTTGTTGTGTTTAGACTATTCACATTTAGAGTTGCTGGAACAATTAAATTAATGTTTGACATGTTTGTAACTACTTTCTGATTTGGGGACTTTTTGTTTCTTTTCATCGTCTATTTCTGCATTATCTTGTTTTAATTTAATGTTTTATGTGATTTAAAAAAATCTTTTTCTATATCTCATCATTTATTTTTTGTTTCATGCTAGACATGTTTTAACCAGTATGGGACTTATATTGAGTAGGCCTTTCAAAAAGAGGTTTTACATTAATTGGTCTAGCGTTTGGACTGGGTGTAATGTTTGTTGTAGTTCAATATACAAGAGGCTTTAAATTCCTCTAATGTCCATGTTTTTGTCTCCCCTCTTAACTTTGAGGCTTCTTTATGTGCTTCTTCTTAAAAAGAGTCTGCTACTTTGCAACACTTTCAGTTAAAATCCATTGTAATTATGATGTCATTATCACATTAAATTATATTGGTATAGTAGTAATGTATTGGAAGGGTATGTTCTGTAATCTTTAGAAGTTTCTGTGTCTTAGTAGGCTTGTGTCTCAGAGCTTGACTTTCACAAATGTGGCCTACCTTAAGTATTTCTATATCTTAAGAAATACTATTTTGATTTTTACCTATTGTCTCATATTTTCTTCACTGGATTCAGCAGTCCCAATATATCTACTTGAGACCTTGATCTCCACTGACTATGTACTCATCCTTCCTTGGTAGATTCACAAAATTTCTACAAATCAACAATTGAAAGTAAATTCATAGTCTTTTGGATTCATGCTATGTATATACCCAAACTACATTTTGCCTGGGCTATCCCCAGTCATTTCTGAATATCATAAGGATTCTTGTGAACAACTTTGACTTGAGGACTCCTCATTGCCCTTACAGGTACTTTCTCAAAAAAGTGCTGAAATATGTTATTTTCTCTATATAATCATTTGTTTCTACTTTTTTATTCTTTCAAAGGTCTCAGACTAGTCTTCCTGCCTGAGAGTTCTCCTTGCCTACTTTTGGAGTTGGTCGCTGGAATATGTTCCAAGAATGTTGAACTATTTCTGAACTTGCCAATGTTTTTCTCTGTGATTAGGCTATCTGTGTTTGCTAACGGGTACTCATTAAATTAGGCTCCTACCCTCCCACAGGGGCTGGGAGATAGAGGCCCTATCTTCCATGATGGTTACATTTCTTCAAATGAATGGCTCCAAGGTCCTTGAAAAAAAATTATTGGGTTGTAAAACTGGCAAGAGAGTTTTTAAACAGTGAATAGAAATAATGTACAATTATAAGTTTTCTAAACTAAGTGCTCTAAGAAAAAGGAAGGTCAGGAGCCAAGACAGGGAAAGACCTGTCTAAAATGCAATCATGACAAAGGGAACATAAGCCTATCTTAGGACTGGGCGCAGTGGCTCATGCCTGTAATCTCAGCACTTTGGGAGGCCGAGAAGGGGAGATCACAAGATCAGGAGATTGAGACCATCTTGGCCAACATAATGAAACCCTGTCTCTAATAAAAANGTAATCTCAGCACTTTGGGAGGCCGAGAAGGGGAGATCACAAGATCAGGAGATTGAGACCATCTTGGCCAACATAATGAAACCCTGTCTCTAATAAAAATACAAAAATTAGCTGGGTGTGGTGGTGCATGCCTGTAATCCCAACTACTCAGGAAGCTGAGGCAGGAGATTCACTTGAACCCGGGAGGTGGAGATTAGAGTGAGCCGAGATCATGCCAGTGTACTCTAGCCTGGCAATAGCACGAGACTCTGTCTAAAATAAAAAATAAAAATAAAAATAAAAAAGACTAGACTATCTTGTTACTTGTAAAGGAAAATTGAACTAATAATACTCATATATTGGGCACTAAAAGAAAATAAACACCCATTTATTCGGAATGTAAAACTAAAAGATTGAAATGTCATCATGGATTGTGTAGTTCTGATGATTCAGCTCTTGTTCCAGGACAGAAGGCTATCACAGGTATGAAAGGAAAGTATCTTGGTCCCTAGCAAGCTAGGAACCACTCAGGGCAAATCTGCTTCTCATTCTATTCAAAACCATCCCTCTGCTCACAGGGACAGATACATATTCTGATTGCCTTATTTGAAAAGACCTGTCAGAAACTCAAAGGAATGCACCCATCTGTCTCTCACCTTTGAGTTGTCTCTGCCTTTCTGGACAGAACTGATATGTGTCTTACTTATATTGATTGATGTCTCATGTCTCCCTAAAATACATAAATCCAAGCTGTTGGCAGACCACCTTGGGTACACATAGTCAGAACTTCCTCAGGCTGTGCCATGGGAGTGTCCTCAAGCTTGGCAAAATGAACATTCTAAATAAATTGAAAACTGTCTCAGATTTTCCAGGTTCACATTTTGGTAACCACAAAAGGATTCTGTGTGAAGATGCCCTTGACTTTTGAAAACCTGCTCTTAGTGCTTGGTATCAGCATGAGCTAACCTTATGGCACAAACCAATAGGACAATTTGCTGAGGTGTAAGAGCACCCCATTCAGAGACTTCCTAATCTTCCAAAATGTGGTCAAGGTCTAAAGTTTATTTTGCTGTACAACTCCTTTTTATTAATTTTTTTTTTTTTTGGAGTTTTACTTGCTTTCAACAGGAAGGCAAGATTTCCTGCTTCCATGATGATGGAATGCAGATAACTCCTTTATGGAGTTTGAGCTTGATGTCAACAGGGAAGAAGAATTTTTTTTTCTTTTTTCCTGCTTCTAGGATGGTAGGGAGCAGTCTACAGACTGATACCCAATACTAGTAAGAAACTGATTTGGGATTCTGTTTTGCAAATTCTTTTTAAATGACTAAAGTTAGCATTTAACAACCAGCTGTTGTTACTTTCTGCTCACACTAAGAGTACTCAGAAATCATATAATCTGTGTGATCATGGTTCATTTTGCTTAACTGCTTTATTGTTTGTTTCTGTCTTGGTCAAATCCTAAGGGAAACCCTAACTTATGGGGAACAAGGTCTCTGAAATGAGAGGAAAGTGGCCAGCAAAATTTAAAAAAAATAATTAATTATAACTAATGAAGTGGCTTTACTTACATAATAAGGCCCCTTTTTGCCAACCAGACCAAACTGAAAGATGGCTGAACCTCTGAAATAGCAGCATTTTGTCTTAGCTAAAATAGGGTAATGAGATTTAAAAAGATTTTTTTTTTTTTTAAGGAGCTCTATAGTTAAAAGTCAGCTTCATCAAAAGAGTTAACATCCAAGGTGTGTGTGTATACATGCATGTTTGTATTTAAAAGGCTTTTATGTTTTGGGGTTTTTTGTTGTTTTTCTGTCCTAAGACCTTGTCTTTTTTTTTTTAGCAAGATTTTTGTTCTCTCTCAATTGACTGAATTCTGTTTTCACCTGATATTTTGACTAAAATAATTATGCAACAATGTCTACTTTTGGATTTTTAAAGAATAATGTAGTTTAGACACTCAGAAAGGCCTTTGTTTAAAAAAAATGTTTAAGTGCACTGTAAAAGTGTCTCTCTCTCACACTACCAGACTTTTTCTCTCTGTACCTTATGATGTAAATTTGGTGATTTGACTTTCACCTGAGTTGTTTTCTTTAATGTGCTACTTTAATGTTATCTAGCTGACAACTGCCTAGCGTTGTAAAATAGGTTATCAAGAATCTGAAAGTTTAAGATAGGGAAAAAACAAAAACAAAGGGGAAGTCTTTATTAATCTTTAAAATGTATTTCCATCGGCATGCCTAATATGTCTTTATATGTATTTATGTGTTGTGTACAAAATATTTCATTACTAAAAATATATTTTAAACTGTAATTAATTGGCTTTTAAAAGTCCTTAAGTCAGACACTAAAAAAAAGTCTAGTCAGATGCTTTTTCAATTTTATATAACTTAAGTAAAATCTTAAGCAAATAAGCTGTTTTTAAAATGTTTTGGTAAAGTAATATTAGAAATGTCTTAAAAATTGTCAGCATACATTTTTGCTTGCATATATTAATCAAGTGAATTTCATATTTATCCTTGTCAAATACTATAAGGTGTCAAAATTTGACATAGGGGATATAAATCTACAAACTCAGACCAAAACAGAATAATCTCTGCTTGTGTAATTTTTAATAAATAAGACATTGATATGGATTTAATAAAAATAACTGCATCTTAAATTTAGTATGACAATCATAACTTCTAATCCTGTGGCTTTAGGCAATCTGGTCCACAAACAATAGGGAGGTTTGTTTGGGAAAGGACTGTTATCATCTTTGATTCAAAGCTAAACTATAAACTGAATTCCTCCCAAAGTTAGTTCAGCCTATGCCCAGGAATGAACAAGGACAGCTTGGAGATTAAGAGCAAGATGGAGTCAGTTAGGTCGAATCGTTTTTTACTGTCTGAGTTATAATTCTGCAATGGTGGTTTCATAACTTAAAATCATGACATTCACAATTTGCATAAATTACCTAGGTAAACAACTAAAATTAAATAATTAGGTTAATGTTAATGGGATAAATACTTGTGAACAAACTGGTTATAATTTGGAATATACTTATAATAAATGAAATAATAGATATTTTATAATTTGGGTATTTTTCAATAAATGCACACTGTAGAAAAGCATTCTTTCTACCAAAAATGTGTGCCATTTCTTTCTTTTTTTTTTAGAGGTGAACAAGTTTTGTTTAATTCAAAGCTTATTTAAAGGTTATGTATAACATAAGGTAAAAAGAACCAGACCTAAAAAAAAGATGTAAATAAACATAAAAATAAAGAGGATCAGAGAGATCCAAGATGGCCGACTACTAGCAGCTCAGAATTGTAGCTCCCAGAGAAAGCACACAGAACGAGAGGATGCCACACTTTCAGATGAATTTTTGTTGCCTACAGACCAGGAGATTCCCAGTGGAGGAGCCCCACGGGTCGCTAGCTGGACTCTTGTGGGCAGCAAGGCAGTTTTGCCAGCACCCCGGCATGGCGGTTCTCAGTGCAGAGTAAATGGGACTGGGTCCCTTTTTGGTCGACGTTTGGAGCTCCGGGAAGGCAGTCACCCATTCACCTGATTGAAAAAGAGATTCAAGCTGGAAGCCAGACTGGAGATTCCTGGGCAGAAAAGCACCATGAATCTTAATGCCGCTGTTTTATCTGACACAGTGAGTTGCTCAGATTTCAGCGCTGGGAATCAACAAGTTGGATGTCCACTCAGAGACCTAATTTGAAAGTTGGCAATTATAAAGACTACAGGTGGATGAACTCACAATGATGGGAAGAAACCAGCTTAAAAAGGCAGAGAATAACCAAAATCAAAATGCCTCTCCTACAAGGGATCACAGTTCCTCATCAACAAGGGAACAAGGCCTGATGGAGAATGAGTGTGTTCCTTTAACAGAATTAGGCTTCAGAAGGTGGATAGCTAAAAGAACATGTTCTAGCCAAATGTAAAGAAACTAAGAACCTTGAAAAAATGTTTGACGAAATGCTAACAAGAATAGACAACTTAGAGAGGAATATAAGTGAATTAATGGAATTGAAGAACACACTACAAGAACTTTGTGAAGTATGCACAGGTTTTAACAGTCAAATTGATCAAGCAGAAGGAAGGATATCAGAGTTGGAAGACCAACTTAATGAAATGAAATGAGAAGACAAGGTTCGAGAAGAAAGAGTAAAAAGGAATGAGCAAAGTCTCCAAGAAATATGGGGCTATGTGAAAAGACCTAATTTACGATTGATAGGTGTACCTGAATGTCATGAAGAGAATGAATGCAAGTTGGAAAATATTCTTCAGGATATTATTCAGGAAAACTTTCCTAACCTAGTAAGGCAGGACAATATTCAACTCCAGGTAATCCAGTGAACACTACAAAGATATTCCTTAAGTAGAGCAACTCCAAGACACATAATTGCTAGATTTACTAGGGTTGAAATAAAGGAGAAAATTCTAAGGGCAGCTAGAGAGAAAGGTCAGGTTACCCGTAAAGGGAAGCCTATCAGACTCACAGCAGATCTCTCAGCAGAAACCCTACAAGCTAGAAGAGAGTGGGGGTCAATATTCAATATCCTCAAAGAAAAGAATTTTCAACCTAGAATTTCATATCCAGCCAAACTAAGCTTCATAAGTGAAGGAAAAATAAAATTTTTCATGAAAAAGCAAGCACTCAGAGATTTCATCACCACCAGGCCTGCTTTACAAGACCTTCTGAAAGAAGCACTACAAACAGAAAGGAACAACTAGTATCAGTCATCACAAAAACTTACCAAAACGTAGAGTATCTCTAAAATGAAGAACCTACATCAACTAATAGGCAAAATAGCCAGCTAGCATTAAATCACAATATTGAACTCTCAAATATTAACATTAATCCTAAATTTAAATGAATTAAAGGCCCTAATTAAAGACTCAGGCAGGCAAATTGAATAAAAAGTTAAAACCCATCAGTGTGCTGTATCCAGATCTATCTCACAAGCAACAACACACAAAGACTCAAAACAAAGGGATGGAGGAAGAATTACCAATCAAATGGAGAACAACAACAACAAAAAAGCAAGAGTTGTAACATTTGTCTCTGACAAAATAGACTTTAATAGTAACAAAGACTGAAAGAAACAAAGAAGAACATTACATAATGGTAAAAGGATCAATGCAACAACAGGAGTTAATGATCATAAATATATATGCACCCAATATAGGAGCACCCAGATACATAAGACAAGTTCTTAATGACTTATAAAGAGACTTGGACTCCTGCACAATAATAAAAGACAGCAGGGGATTTTGACACCACATTGTTAATATTTGACGGATCAACGAGATAGAAAATTAATAGGGACATCTATGATCTGAATTTAGATCTGGAATAAGCAAACTTAGTGAATATTTATAGAATTCCCCACCCAAGGTCTACAGAACATACATTTGTCTCAGTAACGTATTACACCTATTCTGAAAGTGACTACATAATTGGAAGTAAATCACTCTTTAGCATTTGCATAGTATCTCACAGACTTAAATGAAACATTGGTTGACTGTTTGTTATTTTCTTCCCTTATTCCTTCCTGTCTCCGTTGTTAAGTACAATTATCGACATAAAAGAGGTTTTTATTACCTATTTTTAGATTGCATTCCAGACTGGGCAATAGAGCAAGAATCCTCTTCTCTCCCCCAATTTTTCTTTCTCTTTCTTTTTTTCTCTCAAAAATAAAATAAAATAAAATAAAATAAAGAGGATTTCTAAGTAAAAAAGGTTAAAAAATAATTTTATATAAGACAGAAGCTTGTATGGTAAATTTAGTCCTAAATTAAAATAACTGGTTAATTTAAAAACCAGTTGTTTTAATTTAGGACTAAATTTTTGTTAACTAAGATTATTACATTCATGTATTTTGCTGTATGTGTTTTTATTTTTATTTTTTTTTTTTGCATTTTATGTTTTGGGGTACATGTGAAGAACATGAAAGATTGTTGCATAGGTACACACATGGCAGTGTGATTTGCTGCCTTCCTCCCCATCACCTATATCTGGCATTTCTCACCATTCTATCTCTCCCCAACTCCCCACCCCCCACCGTCCCTCCCCTATTTCACCTTGACGGATCCTGGTGTATGATGCTCCCCTCCCTGTGTCCATGTGTTCTCAGTGTTCAACACCTACCTGCGAGTGAGAACATGTGGTGTTTGATTTTCTGTTCTTGTGACAGTTTGCTGAGAATGATGGTTTCCAGGTTCATCCATGTCCCTACAAAGAACACAAACTCATTGTTTTTTTATGGCTGCATAATATTCCATGGTGTGGAATGTGCCACATTTTCCCTATCCAGTCTATCGTCGATGGGCATTTGGGTTGGTTCCAGGTCTTTGTTATTGTAAACAGTGCTGCAATGAACATTTGTGTGCATGTGTCCTTATAGTAGAATAATTTATAATCCTTTGGATATATACCCAGTAATGGGATTGCTGGGTCAAATGGAATTTCTATTTCTAGATCCTTGAGGAATTGCCACACATCTTCCGCAATGGTTGAACTAATTTACACTCCCACCAACAGTGTAAAAGTGTTCTAATTTCTCCACATCCTCTCCAGCGTCTGTTGTCTCCAGATTTTTTAAGGATCACCATTCTAACTGGCATGAGATGGGATCTCAATGTAGTTTTGATTTGCATTTCTCTAATGACCAGTGATGATGAGTATTTTTTCATATGTTTGTTGGCCTCATGTATGTCTTCTTTTATAAAGTGTCTGTTTATATCCTCCGCCCACTTTTGAATGGGCTTGTTTGTTTTTTTCTTATAAATCTGTTTTACTTCTCTGTACATTCTGGATACCAGCCCTTTGTCAGATGGGTAGACTGCACAAATTTTTCCATTCTGTTGGTTGCTGATTCACTCTAATGACTGTTTCTTTTGCTGTGCAGAAGCTGTGGAGTTTGATTAGGTCCCATTTGTCTATTTTGGCTTTTGTTGCCAATGCTTTTGGTGTTTTGACCATCAAGTCCTTGCCTGTGCTTATGTCCTGAATGGTTTTGCCTGGATTTTCTTCTAGGATTTTTATGGTGTTAGGTCTTATGTTTAAGTCTTTAATCCACCTGGAGTTAATTTTAGTGTAAGGTGTCAGGAAGTGGTCCAGTTTCTGCTTTCTGCACATGGCTAGCCAGTCTTCCGAACACCATTTATTAAACAGGGACTCCTTTCCCCATTGCTTGTTTTTGTCTGGTTTGTCAAAGATCAGATTGTTGTAGATGTGTGGCTTTGCCTCTGAGGCCTCTGTTCTGTTCCATTGGTCTATATCTCTGTTTTGGTACCAGTACCATGCTGTTTTGATTACTGTAGCCCTGTAGTATAGTTTAAATTCCAGTATTATGATGCCTCCAGCTTTGTTATTTTTGCTTAGAATTGACTTGACTATGTTGGGTCCTTTTAGTGCCATATGAAGTTTAAGGTGGCTTTTTCCAGTTCTGTGAAGAAGGTCATAGGTAGCTTGATGGGGATAGCATTGAATCTGTACATTACTTTGGGGAATATGGCCGTTTTCACGATATTGATTCTTCCTAACCATGAACATGGAATGTTTCTCCATCTGTTTGTGTCCTCTTTTATATCCTTGAGTGGTGGTTTGTAGTTCTCCTTGAAGAGGTCCTTTACGTTCCTTGTTAGTTGTATTCCTAGGTATTTTATTCTCTTTGTAGCAATTGTGAATGGCAGTTCGTTCTTGATTTGGCTCTCTTTAAGTCTGTTATTGGTGTATAAGAATGCTTGTGATTTTTGCATTTATTTTGTATCGTGAGACTTTGCTGAAGCTGCTCGTCAGTTTCAGGAGATTTTGGACTGAGACGGTGGGGTCTTCTAAATATACAATCATGTCATCTGCAAATAGAGGCAATTTGACTTCCTCCTTTCCTATTTGAATACCCTTTATTTCTTTTTCTTGCCTGATTGCTCTGGCTAGGACTTCCAATACTATATTGAATAGGAGTGGTGAGAGAAGGCATCCTTGTCTATTGCCAGATTTCAAAGGGAATGCTTCCAGTTTTGCCCACTTAGTATGATATTGGCTGTTGGTTTGTCATAAATAGCTTTTATTATTTTGAGATACATTCCATCAATACCTAGTTTATTGAGAGTTTTTAGCATAAAGTGCTGTTGAATTTTGTCAAAGGCCTTCTCTGCATCAATAAAGATAATCATGTGTTTTTTGTCTTTGGTTCTGTTTATGTTGGGAATTACTTTTATAGACTTGCATATGTTGAACCAGCCTTGCATCCCCAGGGAAAATCTGCTTCCCATTCTATTCAAAGGCATCCCTTTTCTCACAGAGACAGGTGCATATTCTGACTTCCTCCTTTGGAACAACTTAACAGAAATTTCAAAGAAGGCAACCATCTATCTCTCACCTACATGTGACCTGGAAGTCCCTAGTTGGGTGGGTGAGAGGTTTGGTTTTACTTGTCTTCATTTTTCTGAATGGAACTAATGTACTTCTTACATATATTGATTGTTGTCTCATGTCTTTCTAAAATGTATAAAACCAAGCTGTTCCCTACCTTGGGCACATGTCATCAGGATTTCCTTAAGCTGTGTCATGGATGTGTCCTCAGCCTTGGTGAAATAAACTTTCTAAATTAACTGAGATCTGTCTCAGATTTTCTAGGTTCACACAAAGTTAGTATATTTTTTGAGGGTATATCTGGGGGAGTTTAATATATATGTGTATATATATATGTATATGTATATATATATATATATATACACACACACACACACACACACACATATATATGGGGTAATATAAAATGTTCTTCTGAGAGCAGTTTTTAGGTTGCATGTGTTCCCTGTATCCTCACTTATAAAAATACAGAGGAGGACTGTGGCATTATATCACTTGTATCTGCCCCAATCTATGTTCAGAGATATTAAATTTTAAAGCACATATCCCCACAATATTTCATTATGCATTCATTCCTTATTGAAAATTATATATATATATATAAATTATATATATATATATATATAGAGAGAGAGAGAGAGAGAGACAGAGAGACAGAGAGAGAGACAGAGAGAGAGAGAGAGTTAGAGACTGACTCAGGACTGCAGTTCTGTGCATACCTGGGCTTTTTTTTCTGGCTTGTGCTTTAAAACTTAGAGATTCACTCTGAATATTATGACCTTTTAAATTTTCAAATTTCTTGGCATTTTGATTCCATGTATTTATATTGTAAACTTCAATCAAATCATATCTTCCAAGTGGCAGAAGACTTTGTACTTGGACCTTTTAAATCATTAGACAAGTTTACTTTCTACATGGAGACAGTTTTACAAATGTTTGTTTTATTGATTTCTAATGTATCTCTCTCTCTCACACACACACACACACACACACACATACACAAGCACACATCTGTATCTAACGTTTTTTCCTTAAGTTTAGTATTAATCATATTTATTAAGAGAGATAATAACACTGTTGACCCTGTTCAACTATTAAGAGATAGATTTAACTGATTGGCTAAACTAATTTTTTAATAATTTTCTAATACATCTTGGTAAAACAATTTAGAATATCAGGCAATTGAAAAAACAAGATCACAAATTATTTCTCTTTCTTTTCCCTCAAAAAAAAAAATCCTTAATTATACATACATGTACAGAACAGATTTCTGCAAAGCATATTTTTATGTGTCAAAAATAAAATTTTACAATAATGTCAGCAGCTTGTAATGGATCAAAAATTAAAAAAATATAGTTTAATATTCATTTCTTAATGTTTGTGTTAAAAACAGGAAAGAAAATATAAAGTCGGTTTATGTTTAACATGTTGTGTGGTTTCTACATTACAAGCAGTAAAGGATTGAAGCTCTTAATTTATTTGCAAGTCAAAGTAAACAATTATTGCTGTATGCATTTATTGTAGGAAATGTGTTTTCTTTCAAAAGAATTTGAAGTCTTCTAACTCAAATCCCATCAGTAAACCATATGGTATTTTTCTCATC
Source organism: Cebus imitator (assembly GCF_001604975.1). NCBI lineage: Eukaryota > Metazoa > Chordata > Mammalia > Primates > Cebidae > Cebus > Cebus imitator. The sequence continues at coordinate 1,043,386 of NW_016107503.1, forward strand.
CCCCTTTTCATAGGGAAATATCTTATCAATTATTTATGTTTCATTTTGGAAATTTTCCTTTGTTAATATGGATAAATAAATTTCCTTTTATTTTACAGAAAATCAAACTAAATAGTGGCTATGAACAGGTAAGAAGAGATAATATTAATAATGTAATTCTACGAAGTTGTTTGCTTCTAAGTGCTTTAGAAGCTTACCCTCTGGTTATAATTTTCTCAATTTTTGAAATTACACTGAGTATTATAAAAGCACATTACATGTTAAAGTAAAACTATTTCTTTAAATGAGAAGGCAATTTGTAGTGCCATGATCAACTAAAGATAGTGTAATTGTAAGAAAGGAATTATATGTCATTCCCGTGTTAATAGTCTGATGCTTATTGCAATATTGTGCTGTTGTAAGGTATAGAGAGGTTTAGAAATCTTCCATGTAATCTTAGTACCATGCTGTCCTTTTTGCATATAAAATGAATATGAATATTTTGTAATAATGAAGATAATAACCATCTGTGATTAATTAAAATATACCTTTAAAAATCAGCTTTGGTAAACTAATAATTATGAAAATGAAAAATGATTTAATGTAAAACTGATTTTGTCAGTTTATCCAGATAGCAGCTTATTTATATTATCTACTCGGACAGCAACATAGCTTTTATTTTAAATACTCAGGATGGTTCAGCCATGTCATCTGAAAATTCACTTTGTACCCCACATTAAAATGAATCATGGTTTAGTAATTATAGATTTAATCACTATCTTAACAATCTGAAGGTTTAACCCCTTTGCCTTCCTATTTTCAAGTAAAAATTGCTTCTTTTGGTGAAAAAGATGAAGCAGAACAGTAGTTGAGTGTTTTCACTTCTGGTTTGGCTGTATGTTCACACCATTCCCTTTGTCTCAAGCCATGCTTGGAAGTGTAATTTTACTTTCAAAGACAGCTAAGAAAATTCATGTTAATATAAGAGTGGTACAATCATGATGGAACAAAATAAATTATTGATAGAAAGAATTTAAATATTTGTTTACTTTCAAGAATGTGTTATAAAAGTAAAATTTGACAAAGTGTTACCAAATAAAAATGATCAGTGAATTACCGTAATTTTCTTAGTTACTTTTTCCTAGTATACGAATTTGTTTCTAAAGAGAGTTATGAAACACTTTGGGTGGCTGATGTTTCCATTATTAATTTTCTTGCCAAAGAATTATGTTTACACATTTAATTTGTGATTACTAGTAATTTATTAGAAATTGGTAATTGCCAATAATTTGTAATTTATTAATTTAATCATTGAACCAAATCACTGGCAGTTTAAACCATGCTTCCTTTTATTTCCTTCTTTTCTTTCTCTCTTTCTTTCTTTTTCTTCTTTCTTTCTTCCTTTCTTTCTCTCCCTCCCTCCTTCTTTTGTTCCTTCCTTCCTTCCTTCTCTCAGGTTATGCTCTTGTCAGCTAAGCTGGAGTACAGTGGCATGATCATGACTCACTGTAACCTCCACCTCCTGGATTCAAATGATCCTCTTATCCCAGCTTCTGGAGTAGCTGGGATTACAGGCACATACCACCACACCTAGCTAATTTTTCTATTTTTAGTAGAGATGAGATTTCACCATATTGGTCAGACTGGTCTAGAACTTCTGACCTCAGGTGATTCAGCTGCCTTGGCCTCCCAAAGTGCTGGGGTTACAGGCTTGAGCCACCTTGCCCGGCTCATGCTTCTGCTTGCCTAAGTGGATGAGCAGACATTCCCAGAGGAGTTGTGTTTCCTGTGTTTATAGAAAGGTCATTTCTTTAGACCAAATATATCTGGTCTCTTTCATAAGGATACCAATCTCTTGAACAACTTTTTTATTTTATACCTATCTAATTGAAAATAAGTGAACCTGTCATACCCATTTTAAGTAAGTATAATAAAAATAATAATTATAATTATACAGTAACATAGCATTTAAATATATGCTGCTATTCTCAAACTACTGTGAAATGAGAACTTGCAAGTATTGCTGTCTGACTGATCTTGTTAAACTGTACTATGCTTCATTATGCTTTTTACTTTCTAATCCTTTGACATCTCTTATTTAGGTGTAAATTCTGAATTATCATTAATTAAAACAAATACTTAGGTCATGGTTAAGAATTTCAATAAAATAATATAATTTTAACTTCTAATATCCCATATATACCATACATGGTATATATAGCCCTGGTATAAGTTTTTCTTTTATTTATTTTTAAGTTCTGTGGTACACATGCAGGATATGCAGGTTTGTTACACAGTTAAATATGTGCCATGGTGCTCTGCTGAACCTATCAACCCTTCACCTAAGTATTACACCCATCATCCATAGCTATTTTTTCTGATACTCTCCCTCCCCTAGCCACCCCTGACAGGTCCCAGCGTGTGTAGTTTCCCTTGCCCTTCCTGTGTCCATGTGTTCCCATTGTTCAGCTCTCACTTATGAGTGACAACATGTGGTGTTTGGTTTATGTTCCTGTGTTAGTTTGCTGATGATAATAGCTTCCAGCTCCATCCATGTCCCTGCAAAAGACATTATCATGTCCTTTTTATAGTTGCATAGTATCCCATGCTGTATGTGTACCACAGTTTCTTTATTCAGTCTATCGTTGATGGGCATTTCGGTTGACTTCATGGCTTTGCTGTTGTAAACAGTGCTGCAATGGACATACAAGTCCATGTATCTTTATCATAGAATAATTTATATTCCTTTAGGTGTATACCCAGTAATGGCACTGCTGGGTCAAATAGCATTTCTGGTTTTAGGTGTTTGAGGAATTGCCACATTGTTTTCCACAATGGTTGAAGTAATTTACATTTCCTCAATAGTATAAAGGCATTCCTATCTCTCTGCAGCCTGACTAGTGTCTGTTCTTTCTTTACGTTTTAATAATTGCCATTCTTACTGGTGTGAGATGGTATCTCATTGTGGTTTCGATTTGCATTTCTCTGATGATTAGAGATGTTGAGCTTATTTTCATATATTTGTTGGCGCCAGAAATGTTTCCTTTTGAGAAATATCTATTCATGTCCTTTGCCCACGTTTTAATGGGGTTGTTTGCTTTTTCATTGTAAATTTGTTTAAGTGCCTTGTAGATTATGGATATTAGACTTTTGTCAGATGAGTAGGTTGCAAAAATTTTCTGCCATTCTGGAGACTGTCTGTTCAATCTGATGATAGTTTCTTTTGCTGTGCAGAAACTCTATAGTTTAATTAGATCCCATTTGTCAATTTTTGTTTTTGTTTTTACAATTACTTTCTACATTTTTGTCAAGAAATCTTTGCCCATGCCTTTGTCCTAAATAGTATTGCCTAGCTTTTCTTGTAGAGTTTTTATAGTTTGGGATTTTACACTTAAGTTTTTAATCCATCTTTAGATAATTTTTGTGTAAGGTGTAAAGAAAAGGTCCAGTTTCAATGTTCTGCATATGGCTAGCCAGTTTTCTCAGCACAATTTATTAAATAGGGAATATTTTCCCCATTACTTGTTTTTGTTTGGCTTGTCAAAGATCATATATTTGTAGATTGCTATCTTATTTTTGGGTTCTCTAGTCTGATCTATTGGCCAAGGTGAATGTTTTGTACCAATACCATGCTGTTTTGGTTACTATAGCCTTGTAGTATAGATTGAAGTTGCATAGTTTGATGCCTCCAGTTTTGATCTTTTTGCTTAGGATTATCTTGACTATAAGGGATCTTTTTTGTTGTATATAAATTTTAAAATAATTTCTTTTCTAATTCAGTGAAGAATGTCAATACTAGTTTCTAATTCCGTGAAGAATGTCAATGGAGACAGCATTGAATGTTTAAATTACTTTGGGCATCATGGCCATTTTTACAATATTGATTCTTACTAATCATGAGCATGGTGTGTTTTTCCATTCCATGGGATTTCTGATTTCCTTGAACAGTGATTTGTAGTTCTTCTTGAAGAGGCCCTTCACTTCCCTTGTCGGTTGTATTCCAAAGTGTTTTGTCCTCATTATACCAATTGTGAATGAGAGTTCATTCATGATTTAGCTCTCTGCTTGTCTGTTGTTGGTGTATAGGAATGCTTCTGGTTTTGCACATTGATTTTGTATTCTGAGACTTTGTTGAAGTTGCTTATTAGCATAGTAAGCTTTTGGGCTTAGACAATGAGATTTTCTAGATATACGATCATGTCATCAACAAGCAAAGACAATTTGACTTCCTCACATCCTATTTGAATACCCTTTCTTTCTTTCTTTCGTCTGACTGTCCTGGCTAGAACTTCCAATACTATGTTGAATAGGAGTGGTGAGGGAGGGCATCTTTGTCTTTTACCACTTTTCAAGGGGAATGCTTCCAGCTTTAGCCCATTCAGTATGATATAGGCTGTGTGGTTGTCACAAATGACTACTATTATTTTCAGTTATGTTTCTTCAATACTTAGTTAATTGACAGTTTTTGACATAAAATGATGTTGAATTTTATCAAAGGCCTTTTCTGCATCTATTTAGATAATCATGTGGTTATTGTAATTGGTTCTGTTTATGTGATAGATTACGTTTATTGATTTGCATATATTGAACCAGCCTCACATCCTGGGGATGAAGCCAACTTGATCATGGTGTGTAAGCTTTTTGATATGCTGCTGGTTTCAGTTTACCAGTATTTTACTGAGAATTTTCCCAACAATGTTCTTCAGGGATATTGGCCTGAAATTTTCTTTTTCAGTTATATATCTGCCAGGGATGATGCTGGCTTCATAAAATGAATTGGGAAGGAGTTCCTTCTTTTCAATTGTTTGGTATAGTTTCAAAAGAAGTGGTACCAGCTCCTCTTTGTATCTCTTGTAGCATTCAGCTGTAAATTCATCTGGTCCTGTAAATAACATACAAACCATCAACTTTTTCTGATTGTTATGTTATTTATTGCTGCCTCAATTTTAGATCTCCTCATTGGCCTATTCAGGGATTCAACTTCTTGCTGGTTCAGTGATGGGAGGGTGTATGTGTCCAGAAGTTTATCCATTTCATCTAGATTTTCTAGTTTATTTGAATAGCAGTATTTATAGTATTCTCTGATGGTTGTCCGTATTTCTGTGGGGTCAGTGGCAGTATTCTCTTTATCATTTTTTATTGTATCTATTAGATTCTTCTCTCTCTCTTTATTTATTAGTCTAGCTAGTGGTCTATCTACCTTACTAATTTTTTCAAAAAACTACCTCCTGGATTTGCTTATTCTTTGAGGGTTTTTGTTTCTCTCTTTCCTTCAGTTACACTCTCAATCTTGATTATTTTTTTTCTTCTACTAGTTTTTGGGTTTATTTGCTATTGGTTCTCTAGTTCAAAAGAACTACAGATGTGATGTTAGGATTTTGATTTTAGATCTTCTTAGCTTTTTGATATGGGCATTTTGTGCTACAAATTTCCCTCTTAACACTGTTTTAGCTTTATCCCAGGATACTGATTCATTGTCTCTTTGTTCTCATTAGTTTCAAAGAGCTTCTTGTTTTCTGCCTTAATTTCATAATTTTCTCAGGCGTGACTAAGGGACAGGTTGTTCAATATCCATTTAATTGTGTGTTTTTGAGTAAGTTTCTTAATCTTTAGTCCTAATATAATTGTGCTGTGATCTGAGAGACTTTGTTATTATTTCAGCTTCTTTTCAATTGCTGAGGAGTGTTTTACATTATGTTATAAATTTTAGAGTAACTGCCATGTGGCACTATGAAGAAACTATATGCTATTGATTTTTGGTGAAGAGTTCTGCAGATATCTATTGGTCCCACTTGATCCAGAGCTGAGTTTAAGTCCTGAATATCTTTGTTAATTTTCTGCCTCAATGATCCATCTAATATTGACATGAGGTGTTAAAATTCTCCCACTATTATAGTGTGGGAGTCTAAGTGTCTTTGTAAATTTCTAAGAACTTGATTTATGAATCTCATTACTCCTGTATTGGGCACATTTATATTCAGGATAGTTATGTCTTCTTATTGAATTGAACTTTTATTATTATGCAATGTCCTTCTTTGTTTTTGTTTTAATCTTTATTGATTTAAAGTCTGTTTTGTTAGAAACTAGAATTGCAACCCTGACTTTTTTCTGCTTTCTTGAATAGAGCACACTGATGGGTCTTGATATTTATCCAGCTTACCATTCTGTGTTTTTTAACTGGGGACATTTAGCCTATTTACATTTAAGGTTAATATTGTCATGTGTGAATTTGATCCTGTCATCACAATACTGACTGGTTATGTTGCAGACTTGTTAATGTAGTTGCTTTACAGTGTCATTGGTCTTTGTATTTCAATGTGTTTTTGTAGTGGCTAGTAATGGTTTTTTCTTTCCGTATTCACTGCTTCCTTCAGGACCTCTTGCAAGGCAGGCCTAGTAGTGATGAATTCCCTCAGCATCTGCTTGCCTGAAAAAGATTTGATTTCTCTTTAGCTTATGAAGCTTAGTTTGGCCAAATATAAAATTTGGGGTTGGAAATTCTTTTCTTTAAGAATGTTGAATATTGGTCCACAATCTCTCCTCGCTTATGGGGGTTACTGCTAAGAGGTCTTCCATTAGTCTGATGGGCTTCATTTCATAGATAACCTGGACTTTCTCTTTGGCTTCCCTTAACGTATTTTTCTTTATTTCAACCTTGGAAAATCTGATGATTATGTGTCTTGGAGTTGATCTTCTCATGGACTGTTTTACTGGGGCTCTCTGGATTTTCTCAATCTGAATGTTGGCCTGTCTTGCTAGGTGTGGGAAGTTCTTCTGTGTGATATCCTGAAGCATGTTTTCCAGTGTGGTACTATTCTGTCTCTTTCAGGTGTGCAATTAGTCATAGGTTTGTTCTTTTTACGTAATCCCATAGTTGTCAGAGGTTTGTTTGTTCTTTTCCATTCTTTTTTTCCCCTAATTTTGTCTGCTTGTATTATTTCAGCAAGATCATCATCAAGCTCTGAGGTAGTCTCCCCTACTTCATCTATTTGGCTATTGATACTTGTTGTTGCATTGTAAGGTTCTTGTGTTGTGTTTTTCAGCTCTATCAGGTCATTTATGTTCCTTTCTAAACTGGTTACTCTGGTTAACAGCTCCTGTAATGGTTTATCATGGTTCTTAGCCTCTTTGCATTGGTTTAAAACATACTCCTTTAGCTCAGCAAAGTTCATTATTACCCATCTTCTGAAGCCTACTTTTGTCAATTCATCCATCTCCGCCTCAGCCCAGTTCTGTGCCTTTGCTGAAGAGGCATTGCAATCATTTAGGGGAGAAGAGGCACTCTAGGTTTTTCAATATTCACCCTTTTTGGGTTGATTTTTTTCTCATATTTGTGGTTTATCTACCTTCAATCTTTGAGGCTGCTGACCTACTGATGCATTTTTTTTTGTGGGGTCTATTTTCTTTATGCTGTTGTTGTTTTCTGTTTTTCTTCTAACAGTTAAGCCCTTCTTCTGCAAGTTTGCTGCAGTTTGCTGGGGTCCACTCCAGACCCTATTTACCTAATGACCACTGCGCCTAGAGGTATCAACAGTGGAGGCTGCATAAGAGCATAGATGGCTGCCAGCTCCTTCCTCTGGAAGCTCTGCCTCAGAGGGGCACTGACCAGATGCCAGCCAGAACTCTTCTGTATGAGGTGATTTCTTTTGGGAGGTCCCACCCAGGAAGGAGGCATGGGATCAAGGATCTGCATGAAAAAGAGTCTGGGTGCCCTTTGGTAGAGCATGTTCACTGCTTTGGGGGAAATCCCTCTTGTCCAGACTTCCCAGCAGCCTGGGTATTGTTTGGATGTATTACATTCCTATTGACACAAATCTTACGGACACACATTCTCTTGTCTCTTCAATTGTCTCTTTAATTCTGATCACTTTTATTCCAATTTTTCTTCCCTAAAGGATAAAAAGATTTTGTGATCTGATTGCTTGCTGCCCTGATCATTTTCTGGAATACAGATTACAAGTAGATCGATTTATGTGCACTATGATTTAAAATTCACTTCTATATTTTAAGCTTTCCAAAGCCAATTTTACTTCTCTGCATCTGTAGCTAATTGTGCTGGATATTTTTCATTTTGCTTTCAAATCCACTGTTTGTCATTCTCCTGCAGTTTTCTGCCCCAGGGGTTGACCACTAAGACTGTGCTAACAAGTTATCTTGACTTTTCCTCATTGGGTTGCATTTGACCAACCAAAATTAAAAGACAGGAGAAAGAAGATACCATTTTCTCTTTTATTCCTTCAGCATACTCTTTGTTCACTTTTTTGCAGTTTGGTGTGTTCCACTAGCAAAAGCCACAACCCTATCAGGTGACCCTCTGCACTTGCTGAGTTATTTTAATGCTTTCCTCCATTTGCCCTTCAGTCTACAGGTTACTGACACCATTTATTGCCAGTATTTAAAAATTCCTCTATAAATAATTTATTTTTAAAAATTACATCCAGTTATGCAGATTGAGTGAGCCACTTGTTCCTAGAGACCCTGATTGATACATCAGTTCGTTGAATCGTCTTCAAATGAAACGTTTCTAAGACAATGGATGTACTGGGGATATTTGTGCAGTTGTTATTGTTGGCACAGCTTTAGTGTTTAAAGTCTAATCTCATATAGAGCTTGATTAGAAAAGCTTTAGAGTTGGTAAATAAAATGACATTTTGCTAGTGAAATTTTAATTGTTTATTATTTTGTTTTTTTCTAGTCAAAACTAAAATGTGAACACAAATGCATACACACAAACACACACCACACACACACAACTGAATTCCACATGGGCTGCAGATTAAATATGTTTAAGAAATTTGGTTATTATATTTTTACTCATTAGCATAGGCAACTGAAGTGAAGTAGATATTTTCTTTATTTAATTTTGATTTCAATCTATTGTTAAAAAAGGAATGCAGTAGAAGGGTCACCTACCAGCTCTCTGAAGTCAACTTCCAATAAATAATCAAATTTAGTCATCTTTAGATTTCCTGCAGATAATCTCTAATCATGTTTTCAATTGTACATATTCAGAATGTAAAATGAAGAAGCAAGTATGTACTGTTATATAAAAAAATCACATCTAGGAAATACATGGTATTAAATCTCAAAAGGGGGAGTCTTAATTGGACTGTGTTATTTAACTCATCCTTTCTCTATAAAAACATTTTTATTTTTTGTTTTATATTTTCATATAACCTAATATTATCTTAAATTATTATATTAGTGCACTTTTTTCTTCCTCCAATAGTATTAAAATGTTAAAAGTCTAGGAACCTTATTCACATTGTTGACTGTTCATTCAAAAATTTTAGGAAGTTTTTATACCATTGTATGTACCCATTATAGTTAATAGATGAAAATAGTATTTCTAATATATTTAGCAAGTCCAAATGAAGAATTGTTACCCCCAAAATTAGAAAAAATTATTAAAGCACAATCCTACATATTCCTCCAAAATCATTGTCAGATTAATTCAAGATGTAAATATAAAAATGAAATTATAAATAAGTTTGAAATAAGCTAAAATAAATGAACATATCATTATTGCATAGTTTTTAAAAAATAATAAAAAAGAAATATAAAAATATACTCTTTTTTGGGCAGGTAGATATTTTATTTTAAAATTTGGTAAAATAAATAGAAGTGATTTAATAACTTAAGAGATTTCTTACTTTATTACCTATGAAGAACGCATTTCTCAAAAGATTTTATGACACATTCAATGGTGTAATATATTTAATATATTTTTAACAATTACTATGATTCAAATAAAACATCACTTTTCTAAGACCTTCTGTATCATGCCCTTAAATACACAGCTGCAAAAAAAATTGATATCATATTTGTCTTCATTAAAAAGCATAGTATCAGAGAAAAAATAACTAATGGAAAAAATAGAATTAAGTGTTAACAGTGTATATACTTTAGAGTAATTAAAATAATTTAAAACTTTCAAAATATTTGTATAGTAATTTAAAGTCACTATAACTTAATCACTATAAATTAAATTACTGTGAATTAGTTAAAAATATTTGTACAGTAGTTTAAAAATTTTCATTTAAATTTAAATTCAAGCATAAAAATAACCTTTAAAAAAGAAACAATGGTAGTGGAAAAACCGAAGTAAATTCTACAAAAAAAAAAAAATTGATTACAATCTAAAGTGTATTATTTTCTGACACATTAAACATTAATAATTATTCATTTCTTGCTTTATACAATTGATAATAAACTTTTATATTTAAAGCAAAGAGTTCTTTGATTACGGGCATGATATGGTATGAGGCCTGAAATCAATGTCAATTACTACATGTGCCTTTCATCTGGAGAAAACTAGGAGCCCCTTAAACGCAAGTTTCTTTTCACATCTTATTCTTATAGATAAGGTTCCCTAGCTAAACCTTCTCTTTATCACAGTGATCAAACACAATACCGGCTCATCTCTGAGTTGTGGGCTTCACTTTCTTGATTGCTAGCAGAATTATTCAAACAATCTCATCACATCCTCTGCTGTGAGAATGAGGAGTCATCTCATCTCATTTTACTACAAAAATTAATAGTAGACTGACATAATTTTTTTCCATAAATGAAATATCATAAAATATGTAAATTACACTTGTGCAATGGACAGGTGCAATTTTAAATGAATAGCCTTGTATTGCATATCAAATTCATTGAACAAGATTGTGAGCTCTGAAACTTCTTGGATAATGCAGCCACTTTGCCTCTCTCCCACTGATATGACATTAGGCAGTGCAAATAAAAACATGATTTTAAAATTTATGTTGCTTCACCTATAGTATCTATTTGCCATCACGGTTTGGGAGAAATCTCAGCATACCAAATGTGTAGCATCCATTTAACTATTGGAGAATATTTTAGGATGCAAATTATTGAGGTGCTATGTTGCTACCATTGCTTTTTATAGCCTCACAGTAAAGATATTAAACATACCTAAAATGCTTTACAAAGGTATTAAATGCTCTGTATTTGCAACTTTAATAGAAAATGTTAAAAGAATATATTTTTAAAAATATAGATAGTAATTCTATTCTCTAAATCACCATAGACAACAGAAAATTTTCTAGGGCAACACAGAGTATAATATTAAGTTTGTAATGTAAAATAACGTATATACTATGGCTTATCATTCATTGTTTGAATCTAATCAGCTCTTTCAGCACATTCAATAGTAATAGTAAATTCTCAGAGAGTGGAAACTTGTATTCCATTATATTAAGTGGTAAATTAATAACAAATCTCTATCTAGTTCATCTAAAAGCTCAAATCAATATCCCCCCAAAGCATTAAAACCATCGTGAATTTCTGTGTAACTTACCACTAAGGATTTCCTCAAATTATATAGCATTCCTAGAATGAATTGTTTAATTATTTAATTCTTACTTAGCATGTGTGTGTATGTGTGCATCTATTAGTTTATCAATACCATGTTAAACATTGTTTTAACCAACTTCACAAATATTCTCAAATAATCATTAGCAATGGAATGTTACATTACAGTTACAAAATGAAATCGTACTTACATAAAACAAAAAGGAGATTAAAGGTGGCTTCTTATCAATTTGACAGAACGAATAAGGTTTGGTGTTCAAGAGAGGAAGTTGAAAGCTATAGTAACGGTTGCTGTTAGGCCATGGTTCAAATTGGGAGAGCTTGTGAAGGTGGGAAGGGAAATGATACAAAAATATCTGTTGAAACAACAGATGCATAAGACAGTATCTTATTAGAAGAATGGATGGATTGCAAGTGTCATGCAAATCATCTTTTCTCTTATGAAGTTCTAATTAGGTAAACATTTTCACTAGTGCATGCACAGAATTAGTTAGGGTGGGTTTCACTTTTTAAAAAATTATTTATTATACTTTAAGTTCTAGGGTTCATGTGCAGCTTGGGCAGGTTTGTTACATAAGTATACACGTGCCCAGGTGGTGGTTTGCTGCATCCATCGCCCTGCCATCTACCTAGATATTTCTCCTAATGCCATCCCTCCCCAATCCTCCCACCCCCTGATATTCTTCCTCTAGTCCTCCAACCCTCAGGCCCCGGTGTGTAATGATTCCCCTTCCTGTGTCCCTGTGTTCTCATTGTTCAACACTCACTTATGAGTGAGATCACCCAGTGTTTGGCTTTCTATTCTTGTGTCTTGCTGAGACTGATGGTTTCCAGTTTCATCCATGTCCCTGCAAAGGACATGAACTCGTTCCTTTTTATGGCTGCATAGTATTCTGGGTATAAATGTGCCACATTTTCTTTATCAAGTCAATCATTGATGGGCATTTGGGTTGGTTCCAAGTCTTTGCTATTGTGAACAGTGCTGCAATAAACATATGTGTGCATGTATCTTTATAATAGAATGATTTATATTCCTTTGGGTATATACCCAGTAATAAGATTGCTGAGTCAAATGGTATTTCTAGTTCTAGATCCTTAAGGAGCAGCCACATTGTCTTCCACAATGGTTGAATTAATTTAAATTCCCACCAACAGTGTAAAAGTGTTCCTATTTCTCCACATCCTCTCCGTCATAAGTTGTCTCCAGACTTTTTAGTGGTCACCATTCTAACTGGTGTTGGGTGGTATCTCAATGTGATTTTGATTTGCATTTCTCTAATGACCAGTGATGATGAGCTGTTTTTCATTTTTGTTGGCTGCATGAATGTCTTCTTTTGAAAAGTGTCTGTCCATATCCTTTGCCTACTTTTTGCTATAGTTGTTTGTTTATTTCTTGTACATTTGTTTAAGTTCTCCGAACATTCTGGATATTAGCTGTTTGTCAGATGGATAGATTGCAAAAATTTTTTCCCATTCTGTTGTTTGCCAGTTCACTCTATTGATGGTTTCTTTTGCTGTTCAGAAGCTCCTAAGTTTAATTAGGTCACAGTTTTCTATTTCAATTTTTGTTACCGTTGCTTTTCGTGTTTTAATCATGAAGTCCTTTCCCATGCCTATGTCCTGAATGGTATTGCCTAGGTTTTCTTCTAGAGTTTTTATGGTGTTAGGCTTCATGTTTAAGTCTTTAATCCACCTGGAGTTAATTTTTGTGTAAGGTGTAACAAAGGGATCCAGTTTCAGCTTTCTGTACGGCTAGCCAGTTTTCCCAACACCATGTATTAAACAGGGAATCTTTTCCCCATTGGTTGTTTTTGTCAGGTTTGTCAAAGATCAGATGGTTGTAGTTGTGTGGTATTCTTTCTCAGGCCTTTGTTCTGTTCCATTAGTGTATATCTCTGTTTTGGTACCAGTACTATGCTGTTTTAATTACAGTAGCCTTGTAATATAGTTTGAAGACAGGAAGCATGATGCCCCCAGCTTTGATTTTTTTTTTTCTACATAGGATTTCCTTGGCTATGAGGGATCTTTTTTGGTTCCATATGAAATTTGAGGTGGTTTTTTCCAATTTTGTGAAGTAATTGGTAGCTTGATGGGGATGGCATTGAATCTATCAATTACTTTGGGCAGTGTGGCCATTTTCATGATACTGATTCTTCCTAACCATGACCATGGAATGTTTTTCCCTCTGTTTGTGCCCTCCCTAATTTCCTTTAGAAGGGGTTTATAATTCTCCTTGAAAAGATCCTTCACATCCCTTGTTAGTTGTATTCCTAGATATTTTATTATCTTTGTAGAATAAAATATTCTGCGGATAGGAGTTCACTCATGATTTGGCTCTCTGTTTGTCTATTATTGGTGTATAGAAATGCTTGCAATTTTTGCACATTGATTTTGTATCCTGAGACTTTGCAGAAGTTGCTTATCAGGTTAAGGAGATTTTGAGCTGAGATGATGGGGTTTTCTAAATATCATGTCATCTGCAAACAGGGACAAGTTGATGTGTTCTCCTCCTATTCAAATACACTTTCTTTCTCTTGCTTGATGGTCCTAGCCAGAACTTCCAATACTATGTTGAGTAAGAGTGGTGAGAGGGGGCATGCTTGTCTTGTGCCAGTTTTCAAAGGGAATGCTTCCAGTTTTTGCCCATTTAGTATGATATTGGCTGTGGGTTTTTCATAAATATCTCTTATTATTTTGATATATGATCCATCAATACCTAGTTTATTGAGAGTTTTTAGCATAAAGGGTTGTTGAATTTTGTCAAAGGCCTTCTCTGCATTATTGACATAATCATGTGATTTTTGCCTTTGGCTCTGTTTATGTGATAGAGTATGTTTAGAGTAGATTTGCCAATGTTGAACCAGTATTACATCTCTGGGATGAAGCTAACTTGACCGTGATGGATAAGTTTTTTGATGTACTGTTGGATTTTGTTTGCCAGTAGTTTACTGAAGATTTTTTGCATCAAGGTTCATCAAGGAGATTAGCCTGAAATTATCGTTTTTAGTTGTGTGTTTGCTAGGTTTCTGTATCAGGATGATGCTGGTCTCATAAAACGTGTTAGGGAGGATTCCCCCTTTTTTGTATTGTTTGGAATAGTTTCAGAAAGAGTGGTACCAGCTCCTCTTTGTACCTTTGGTAAAATTCGGCTGTGACCCCATCTGGTCCTAGACTTCTTTTGGTTGGTAGGCTTCTAACTGCTGCTTCAATTTCAGACCTGGTTATTGGTTTATTCAGGAATTCAACTTCTTCCTGGTTTACTCCTGGGAGGGTGTAAGTGGCCAGGAATTTATCAATTTCTTCTAGATTTATTGCTTTATTTGTATAAATGTGTTTGTAATATCTGATGATAGTTTGTGTTTCTGTGGGATCGGTGGTGATATCCCCTGTATCATTTTTCATTACATCTATTTGAGTTTTCTCTCTTTTCTTTGTTCTTAGCCTGGCTAGTAGTCTATCTATTTTGTTGATCTTTACAAAAAACAGCTCCTGGATTTATTGATGTTTTGAAGAGTTTTTTTGTGTCTCTGTATCCTTCAGTTCTCTTTTGATCTTAGTTATTTGATCGTGCCTTCTCCTAGCTTTACAATTTGTTTGATCTTGCTCCTCTAGTTCCTTAATTGTAACACTAGGGTGTCAATTTTATATCTTTTCTCACTTCTATAATGGGCACTTAGTGCTATAAACTTCCCTCTAGACATTGCTTTAAACATTTCCCAGAGTATCTGGTACGTTGTGTCTTCATTTCATTGGTTTCAAAGAACATCTTTATTCCTGCTTTTATTTATTTATTTTTATCCAGTAGTCATTCAGGAGCAGGTTGTTTAGTTTCCATGTAGTTGTGCAGTTGTTTCTATTTAGGGAATTTTAGACAAACATTTTGATCTGATTTATTAAAACATGAAAATAAGAGTTTATGAAAGTAAGAAATATATGTATATATGCATACATCAATTTATTTTTTGCTGTCTAAATATTTATCTCTCTATATACATATATGTATACAAACTTTGATGTATTGAATAAGAAATAGATGTATTTGATGTATCGAATAAGAAATTTGTTAGCTTTTCCATTGCCAAAGTGAAAAGCTGCTTTACAAAGTAAATCTAGTATCCAGAGGCAGTGACTTAGGCAATGTCAGAGAGACCATTGTTCAAAGCTAAAACAGTGATTGATAAAACCAAAGAATACGTATGAAAGTTACTTCAATATTTGTGAGTGAATATTCTCATGATTCTACATCTTTTTCCTCAATTCCTTTTTTTTTTTTAATGGGCCCTAGAACAGTCCATTAAAGTCAGTCTGTCCAGGTACCATTTAATACCTGATCTTGTACTCTAGTCTTACAAGTTAGAGTAACGTCCTGGCCATTCATATGGCTCCTCTGTTAAAATTTATCAATATGGCCCTTCGGGTGTAAAACAAACGTAAAACAAAAAATTTTAGATGTATCTGGCTTACACATTACTAGATTTCACTGGACTCTTTTGACACATCCTTAGTAATTTTCTTAGTATATTAGAAATTCCAAACTGTCAATGGATTCTGACATGTGGCAGGTTGTGTCATACTTCTGTTCCAAGAACCCAGATTCTATAAAATATTGTATGACACAGATGTGTTAGTTCTAGACAACTGAAAGTATTGAACAATGTTGCCAAATTGAAGAAGAACTGTGTAGAGCAAAGAATGCTCTGAAGAAGGACCAAATAAATAGAAGAGTATTTGGTGTAACTTTAAAATATAGTCCAAAAAAAAAAAAGAGCATTTTGGCAAAGTCCATTTACTAAATGTTAACTTCTACATAAATCTTAATTAGTTCAAACATCTTTGCATGGTGCTTGTGAAATGTGCGGACTTTTGGGGCATTATTTATTTCTAGAATCAGAAATAAATTTAAATGATAATGACTAATACGTCTGGAATAGACAGGTTTAAAAATTAATAGTTTATTTACAAGTGTGTATTCATTTTAATTTGTCCTTTTCGCATTACACTCATGAATTCTCTTGGAGTTTTATTATATCATGAAAATCATACAAGAGAGGAAATGCTTTGGACTAATATTTCCGCAAAGTAAATTCAAACCACTTTAGTTTGTTGTAAAATTGTCAACTTAAGTATATATGGACTTTTCCTGAAAACCGGGCAAATCAAACACACACACACACACACGCACACACACACACACACACACACACACAAAACCAGAATATAGATGCTTTACGCTGCTTTCTTTCCTGAGGAATTAGCTAACTGCATCCTGTGTTCAATTTAGACTTTGATGTCATCATTTTTCCAGTAGGCTGCCTGGTTGGTTTTTCTATGCTCCGAGGTAAATTTAATGTTTATGGAGCATGTATAGTTCTCAGTGCTTTCTAGTTAAAATCACAAAACTTTACCTTTTTTCTCTTCTACTGCTGCAAAATTTTTAGAGTGTATCGCTTCTTTTGAGTTCCAAGTAGTAACTCAGTCAATGCTTGCAGTTCGTTCCTCTGGGCTATCGATTGGTGTTTCCAGATTATTAACTTTCTCTGCTAATTTGTCCAATTTAGATTTCAAACCTTTGTGCCCTCTTTGCATACTATCTGTCTTTTTGCCAATTTTCATTAGTAGGGCATGAGTGCAAAGCCATTAATGACAGTTCTATTGGTTCATTTGATCTCTGTACTACTCACAAAATGCTGCAGGTATTGACTGGAAAAAAATAACTAAGTGTATTGTTCATGTTGACAATTTTCCTAGCTTCACTTGATCCAATTCTAACCATTCTAAAGCTTCCTCAATCAAAGCACATGAATCACATTTCTTTCCTGCAGTGCAACAATCCCGCATCTTGATGATTGAACATCTGGATCTAGTCTGTCTATATTTCATTTAATTGTGTGATGCCAGGTTTACTTCGATTTAAGAACCTTATAATGAGTTTTTCAATATTTTCTGGATTGATCAAGTTAATTGATCATTCAATTTTTAACGCCAGACTTCAATATAGTGACAGATATATTTTAAGATATGGTTAAAAAAATATATAATTTAGGACCAAAACTACTGTATTAATTAATAAATTAATTAAAATAAGAACATTTAGTTATGAAATGTTTACATTTAGAACCATACTATTATATTACACTTATGACAGTTTACATATTTTATATACTGTCAAATACAATTCTGTTTATTCTCTTAAGTATTTTATTTTGTTTATATAATTCTTTTCATGTGCATTTTTTGTTTACTTAATAGAATTTATTTGAATGTTAGTATAAGTTATTCATGCTATGAATAATTTGTGCAACAGGCATCAAATGTGTATCAAAGTAAAAGGATTCACTTAAGAAATTATTTTATGTCACTACAGGTCATTGTAGAGATTGATACCTATACTCATTTGATCACACTGCTTTTATCATGATAAAGCACACATTACTGAAGACAAAAAATTCAAGCCACATCGGTATGCATAAATGGTATTCAATATGGATGAAACATGTGTCTTTACAATGTTAAACTTAAAGCATTATGAAAGTGTTTGAATTTTCTTAAATTACTACCCCGGGTTATATTGTTAACATTTAGAACTGTTTTTTCATTCTGAATAGCACACTTAAGACTAGATTAGAACTTAGTAAGAAAAGATTTATCATTAAGACTTAATAGCATCACTTTTACTCTGCCATGTTCTCCTTGCATTGCTATTCTAAAATATTCATATATTTTGTACAAGGTGTCAGCAGGTGGGGATCTCAAGTATTAGGCTAAAGAACCTCACAGAAAATCAGTGCAAATTAAAGCTGTTTCCTTGGAAGCAAAAAGTAACTTCTTTGAACTTTGCAGACAAAGCTTTGTGTTTATAAAATATCACAGTTCAAATATTATAAAAAAGGAAAAATTATACTTATTCATATTTTTCTGTAATAAAGCATAACTATCACGTTTTTGTATGAAGTCAATCAATCAAGTAACACATGTGCTTCTGTCTTAGTTAACTCGTTTGAATTGATATTAACTTAAGGAAAATAAGAAGACAAAAAAAAGAATAATTATGTACAGCTAAATGTCTATCTGTCTAAATAGCACGAGGATTTAGACTAGTTTAAAAACCTTTTCATGTACCAAATCCCAAGACTGGGACATAGTCACTGAAGTACTTGAGCACAAACATTAAAAACTGGAACTAACATGAACACTCCTTAATTTCAGGAGTGAAGTTACATGATTTCATAAGTACAGAAAAGAAATATGCTTTACCAAAAAAATTCAGCACATAATTACTAGCTACTTCTCACAGTTAAAATTTATTGATTGCTATGTATAAAATTCCAAATAAGATGCAATATTATCATGATATAAAAAGCTAAGATTTAAATCTCAAGATAGTCTATATACAAATAACCAACTTATATAAATATTACAATAATAAATATTCCCACACTAATAAAACTCGAATAATAAAGTTTAAAAACAAATAAAGTTTCAGTACCATATGTAATTGGAAACTCCATTCCGAAATTCGCTAGTATTAAAGTAGTTAGAACAATTTTCCACCAATATGAAATGTGTCAAGACTCAAGATATCATTAAATAAGACATTCGGTCTGGGGCCACAGACATTTTTATAATAGCAGATGACTAGTTATTATCATAACTTATGCTAAATACTCAATTTCCTTCTCTTCTCTCCCCTCCTCTCCTCCTCTACTGTTTATGTAAAAAGGATTCCCAACAGTAAAAATCAATTTTTGTAGCTGCAATAAAAGGAAATAAACAAATTTAAGTAAAAACTTGGATTTAGAGAACTAGTGCATTTTTAAAAAATAGAATATTTAAAAAATTAATGAATCAATAATATCCACCAAATATATTATAGGGTATCTGATTTACTGATCTTAGATGTTTGGGGGAAAAAGTCATCTTTTTAGATGACTTTTTAGATGACTTCAAATGAACATTGGTAACAAATGATCTTTTATGAATATGTAGAAATTTTGCAAGTTTATAAAATAACTCAATTTTTCAGTGACTGACACCATAATACAAATATTTGTATAGCTAACCATAATGTAGGGGATATAAATAGCTGCTCTTAAAAGCATCAGCATTGACTTAAGGCAGACAGCTTTGTTATCTGCCTCCTCATAAGTCAAACAGAGACAACGACACCTCTGCCTACTTTTTTCACTGGCACAGAGGTGTCCTCACACTCTTGTCAAGCATGCACCAGCAGGATGGGATGTAAATCAAACTTATGGAAAATAAATTTTTGTTTAAGATTCTGCTAAGACCCTGCTTCTACATTATTCTAACTTCTATAGCTAAGAACCACTTGCTTCCCTTTTCTAATACTAAAGTAACACTAATTCTATCTCAGAACTAAGAGAATGTAGGAATTTCTCATTTAATACTCAGCAAGTTAGAATTGTCAGTTATGTACTCAGTAATATTCTGACCTTTTCCCTCCAGTTTAACTGAGTTCTTACTACTTTTCTAGTTGTGAGAAACTAGCATCACTGCCTCTGAAAATTGTCAGAGACAAGTCGTCTGTTTGTCTTCTCCTGGTTTTAGAGATGGTAACTTAAATACAAATTAGTGGGGATTGAAGCAAATAGTGTATTTCAGGACGATGAAGTTAATAGGAATGAAATGCCAGGAAGGCTCATGCAATGTTATGTCTGGAAAGCTAGAAAATTTGCTGTAAGTTTGGAACCATATGATGAAGTATAAACAAGCTCATAAGAGAGAACTGGGTAGTAAAAACATTGCTAAAGATTAGAATCAAGTCAGTGTTAGTGTAAAAATAAGAATCTGATTAAGGATAGATGTCAGCAGATACCAGTGCTCCAGCAGCAGGAATGATCTAGATATTCCTTTGATCTAGAGAATGCAAACTTTTGTGAGTTGCCCTACACTTTGGAGAATGAAGAACTTTGGATGTGAGTTATGTACAAGCCACAAAGAGCCTTAATCTATCAAAGAATATAATAGTCAATTAAGTAAGTATCTGTATTCTTAGTCTTTTAAAGCTTAAAATATGGCTGTGAATGGCAGCAGGAATATTTAAAAATGAAGGTCAGGTAGTAAAAGGAAGTTTTGAATTTTGAAGTAGGGAATTTTTTCCTACTTGACTCTACATTAGTGTCTAAAAGGAAGCAATAGCTCAATATTTCATAAAGATTCATTGGTGGAACAATTGATCAAACTGGATGACAACAGAACAGAACTCCAGGAGACTCCAAAAGTGTATAAAAATAAACCATTCTGAATTGGGAGTAAAGTTAGCTTTCCATTTCAAACAATGAATATGTAGCTAACCAAGTTTATGTGCTTGTCAAGTTACAAAGTAGAAAATGTGTTCATCGGGAAATTAGTATTGGGTATGTGAGTTTCATTTACACACACACATGACTAAGAAAGGAGACAATATAAATGTACACCAGAAAACTGAGTCCCAGAGCTCAGAACAGATCAGGAGATGGAAAAATATATATGCAGAATATAGTCAGAAAATGCAGAGTAATGTCTAAAAGGTCCTATAGCAGGTATCTTGAAACAGGTTTTGTTTTGGTAAGAACACATAAGATATACTTTTTAAAGAAGTATTTTAAAACGTACTGTATTGTTAATTATGAGCAGAATGTTGAACAACAGATCTTTAGAAGTGACTAGCTTTCATAACTGAAAATTGATACAGGTTGAAGAGCAATTCCCCGTCTCCCCCACTTTCTAGCTCACAAAAACCAACATTCTAGTTTCCACTTCTAAGAGTTTGATTATATAGATACCACACATAAGTGTAGTTATGTAGTATTTGTCCTTCTGTGGCTTTTTTCATTTAGCATAATCAAGTTTCATCTATGTTGTCACATATGGCCGGATCTTCCTCTTCTTTATGGCGGCAAAATATTCCATGGTATATACGTACAACATTTTTAAATTAATTCATTAATCTATGGACATTTAGGTTGTCTTTACATCTTGTCTTTTGTGAATAATGCTACAGTGAACAGGGAAGTGCAAACACCTCTTTGAGATTCCAATTTCAGTTCTTTTGGATAAATCCTGAGAAAATTGATTGCTGGAGCATATGGTAGTTCTGTTTTGAATTTTTTGATGAATCCCCATACTGTTTTCCACAGTATTCAAATTTTTACATTTCCATCAACAGTATATAAGAATTCTCTTTTCTCCTCTTCCTTGCTAACACTTACTATGGTTTCCTTTGTTTAATAATGGTCATACTAACAGGTATGAGACTATCTCTCATTGTGGTTTTATTTTACATTACCCTCATGATTAGTGATGTTGAGCAACTTTTAGTATACTTGTTAGACATTTGTAATTATTCTTTGAAGAAATGTCTGTTCAAGTCCTTAGCCAATATTTTTAAATTGGGCCATTTGTTTTGTTTTGCTTTGTTTTGCAATTGATTTCTAAGAGTTTCTCTGGATATTAACTCCTTCTGTGACATATGGTTTGCACACATTTTCTCCAACTCTGTAGGTTGCCTTTTCACTCTGTTGATTGTTTTCTTTGCAGTACAGAAGCTTTCACTTTGACAGAGTTTCACTTGCTTATTTCTGCTTCTGTTTCCTGTATTTCTTTGTGTCATATCCAAGAAATCATTGCCAAAACCAATGCCATGAAGCTTTCTGCTTATTTTCATGCAGCAGAAAATCTAGTTTTCTGTAGTACTAAAAAAAAAAATTGAAACAGTATTTTGAGTGTTTACCTTTCAAAAATGGGCCTGTTGAAAATCAGGGATACAGATAAACTCTAGAAGATGAAACTAACAAAAAATGTTGTTCTGGGGTATTGTGGAACTCAAGAATATCTCTGAATAGTCAAGCTTAAAATAACTCTTTTCTTAAAGGCACAACAAGCAGACAGTTAAGATGTATTTCCCTTCTTCAATGCGGATTTTGTGATTTTATAACAAATCCAAATTTTATATTTGGTATATACATAAGGTGTTACTTCCTGAAAGAGGTCTTTGGTCAGAATAATTGTACAATATCTGTCTTTTTATTCTACCAATCACCAAGAGACAAATTATAAAGAAACAAAATAAAAGTTATGTCCTTGATCATATGGTTAATATGCATACAAGGCACTTTAAATTTGGTTCTGAATTTAAATTTGAATTTTGTTTTGATCAGTGGATTCTCAACACTGCCTCAATTACACTCATGCTCCAGCTTCATTGGGTTGTATTCCTTAGATTTCTCATAGGCTTTGACAGCTCTGTATTATTTTCCTAGAATGCTTAATCTATCTCCCATCCCTTCTTTTTTTATTCTTAACTGGCAAATTGGTAGATTTCAATAACTACTTAGAATTACCTTTCTTGACTTCCCTATTTAGGATACATTGTTCACTTGGATTCCATATAAACTTGTGAATACTTATTTGTAGCAATGAAAAAATGCTACGGTTATCTATTTCTTTAACTAGATTGCAAGCTATTTGAAAGTAGGGACCATGGATTATTTCTTAATTTTTGTATTACCAGTAACTTGCTCAATATTTGTCACAAAGAAAATGAATATTAAGAGCTTAAATATTTGTCTTGTTTTGAATAGAATTTATATTTTCCATATTGATAAAACATCTATTAAGAAATAGCAAAAGTAAGTTTTTTGTTTTTTTTAAAAATCTTGTACTTCTTGAGAAAGTTTGGAGACTACATTGAGGATTATTTTCAGGTGGCATTTGTGGTTATTAACAGACTCAAACTATATTTTACTCTCTAGGGTAAATCATTAAACTTACACAAAGTTCTCCAACCCAATGTTTGAACATGACAAATTTCCTTGTTTTGAGATTCGTTATTTTATTGGAAACACACATTTTTAAAAATTAACTAAATAACTAAACTTTTTATTTTTCTGTAGCATAATATTTTTATAAGCCTGGTTCCTTGAGTTTTGTCTTTTTAAAAAATTGTCCTTGTGATTTTAAAAAGATAAAGAGAATTCATTTCCCACTCATTCCTTTATTTATAGGCTGTCACCCTTGTTTTGTGAGGAGCCCATTTTGCTAAGTTTTTATAGATAGCTGAAGAGTATCTTTTGAATACAATCATTTGTACCTGAGAAAGAATCATAAATTTAAGTGCAAGATTGGAAGTATTGCAAAAGGTACTGTGGCTGGATGTGAAAAAAGGAGACAACTGTAAGAGTAATTAGGGAAGAGTTAACAGTTCAAGGAAAATTTTGGAAAAAAAAGGGTCAAAGAAGATAGTTGGGTCAACAAGTAATTCTGTAAATTCAATTCTGTATATTTAGAAAATGAAGGTTTGATAATGATACACTGAAATCCCAGCATATTTTTTTCTCCTTGATTTTGTTTAGGTTGTTATATATTAACTATATTCAATCATCAATATGCACTCAGCACCTATTGCCTGCAAGGAACTTTTGTGGGCACTTGGGTTCCAGCAGTGGACAAAAATTTTTATTCTTAGTAAGCTTGTCCTGTAATACAATTTAATAGTACTTATAAGTAGATCTAAATTGTAGGCAATTTATATTCTAAACAAGTTTTACAAGAATAATTTTATTGTGATCTATATAACCGAAAGAATATATATGATTGTACAAATTCAACAAAAATAATATAAACAAACAGTCATATGCACACCCTTGCCTGAAATGTAAAACACTACCATTGAAACGGGAGAGGTCCCTGACCTGCTCAGAAGACTTGTGGCTGGGTGTGTCTCCTTTGCTCTGTCGCTGCACACTCAAACCCCTTACAGGAGGGGCAGCATGCAGACAGGCAGGTGTAGGAGCTGAGGTGAGTGCTTTTGGGCTCTGGCCTCATGGTAGCATCTAGGGGTGTGTTACAATTAATGCTCTTATAGCAGTTGCTGTCGGGGGATGACCAAGTGTTAGACCAGCTCAGTGGGAAGTCAGGGTGAAAGCCTTTTACATCCTGTCCTCTTGGTATGCAGGTTCTTGTCCAGTATCCAGGAAGAATAAGGTCACATGGACTTGAAGGACGGTGAATGTGGGGATTTTACTGAGTGATGAAAGTGGCTCTCAACAGTTTGGATGGGGAGCTAGAAAGGGAAAGAAGTAGGAAGATGATCTTCCCCTGGAGTTTGGTTGTCCCATAGCTGATCTCTTCACTGACAATCCCCAACTGAACTCCTCTCAATGTTCAAATGATCCTTCTCTTCTTTCCTTCTCTGCCTTGCTACTCTGCCACACTCTGCTGCTCTTATGTTTGTGGAGTCTGGGGTTTGCAGTTTAGATGGGGTACTGGGTAGGGAAATGTGGCAGGCCGAAAGGCAACATTTGGGCCTGAAAACAAGAATGCCTGTTTCCATTTAGGGCTGTGGGTTTTCAGGCTTTGAGAGTGGTGCCTTTGGCAGGGAAGCACTTCTACCCAGTATTTCCCTGCCCCCTTTTCCATGTCACCCGCTTAAGAAACTTTTGTATTTTCTTCTGGAAAAGAAATTGAGCAACATAGTTACAACCTTCTCATTTTTAAGGAGAGGAAACTACGATTCTGGGCTTTGAGAAGAGTGACATAGAATTCACAGTTATGTCACGTAATTCATTTGCTTGTGATTTCTGCTTTCTTTCTTAATGTTTTGGGGGTTACATTCAACTCTATGAGTTTGCCAGCCGTTCCAGTCTTGGTGGCTCTCTTCATAGGCACAGTCCTGTCATGAGACTTCAGTAGAGTAACTTTGCAAACTGATAAATTATGGTACACAATAGTTAAAGCAAATTGCAGAGAGCATTGAGATTGTGTATTTATGACCTGTTCAAACTAGAAATGGTAATTTCATTCTAGCATCAGTTGAAAAATTCAGTGTGTAGGGAATCAGCCCTACATCACCCATGGGTACCCCATGTTTGGTGGTGACAAAGGAATAAGAAAAAGATTAAGAGAGATAGTGGGACCAGGGGGCCATCACTCATTACTTTGGAGGAGACAGTGAAGGCCCCGAACTCTGATCATTTACACTATTTATTGGTTACAATCACTTTGATCTACAGGATAGGAATGGAGTGATGGTGGGGAGAGGGTGATGGTGGAGTGAACCAGTGAACCGGAACTGAATCAGTGAACTGGAACTGATGTATCATTCTAAAGATTGATAACAGTGGTGGTTTGGGAGTTTCACTAAATGAGAGCATGTGGCTATCTTTAACTTATTATCTGTGTGAAGCTGGCAGAAATCAGGCCTTACAAGGAGCCTACAAGCCTAGCTATGTCATAGTGCTATGAAGGGGTTTTATGTCCTTGAGCACAATGCTTACGGTAACAGAGCCAAGGTCACCCTGCACCAGAACATGAGGCAATGGAGAGGCCTTCCTCCTCAGAGGTCTCTTGCAGCCTTCTGCAGTTTGTTGTTCCTTGTTTATAGGTTACTCATAACCAATTTATGTAGGCACTCTGTAAGTCCTTTCTCCTTTGCTGATTTTCCCAACGCAGTGTTCACAATTTTTCTCTATGAATAAGTAAGAATTTTTCATTTTCTTTTTATTTTTCTGAGACAGCCTCACTCTGTAGCCCAGGACAAGGTGCAGTGGCTGAAGGATCGTAGCTCACTGCAGGCTCAACCTCCCAGGCCAACCTATCCTCCCATGTCAGCCTCCTAAGTAGGTGGGATTTTGTATATTTTGTAGAGACAGGGCTTCATCATGTTACTCATGTTCGTCTTCAATTCCTGGGCTCAAGCAATCTGCTTGCCTCAGCCTCCCAAAGTTCTGGGAGCCACCATGCCTAGCCTGAATTTTTCAAATTCTGTAAAGGAAAATTGCTTCCAAAGAAGAAAAATACACTATATTTCTTAAAATTTGTCAAGTCCTCAGCATTAGGACAACACTAACAAAAATGAACTTTTATAATTATGATACTTCATCTGGCTATATTTAAATGGCATGACCTTTTTTTTTTAAAAAAAAATGAGTCATAGCCAAAGGCAATTTCAGGATTTAAATGAGTTTAGAAAAAGATAATCTATGTCTTTTATTTTAACAAAGCAATCACAAATAAATACTAAAATTGTAACCTTTGGTTATGTTGAGTCTTCAGTTGTGCCACATTTTACTTGTGTTGAAAATTCTTCAGTGTGCTGATAATGAGCTGTATTTTGCATAAGATTAAAGGTTTTTCACTGATACCTAAATTCATTTTCCATCTCCTGCGTTTTTAGTCTATCTTTAATCATATATTTTTCTGTAGGATATCAAAGCATGAAGTTTCAGAGCAAGGTATAAAAATGTGTTTTTCACTGATATTCATGTCAGTTATCTTTCTACATAAAGATGGATTCCTATTTTGCCGTTTGTAAATTAGAATAAGAATTTCTTACCTGTGTACATTGTGAGTAAGTAGCAAATGGAATATCTGAACTTCTTTTTACCCTTCAAATGAGACTGATATTGCTGCATTGGTGCTTTATGGTTTGTTGACTAATGCTGTAACATTCACATTTGATTTTTCAGAAGTTTAACATTTTTCTAGAATAAAAGGGAAGAACAGCATGTATTTCTCAGTTATATAATGGTATTTCAATAATATAATTTTTATAATTTTATTTTCATTAGTTATTTTTTTCAACTCCAAGTTCCATTCTGTATACTCTGAAACATCACAATAACAATCTGAATAAGTGATTATGAAAGCTACTGTCCTTGCACAATAAATTACTTTGCGTATGGTCCATATCAACCTTTATAACAAAATTAACTCCATAAAAATGCTAATCTGAATCACCAATACAAAATACAGTGTCTAAAATAACAAACAGTAACAACAGCAATAATATGAGTATTTCACAAAAAAATTATCATGGAGAAAATGATGAAGCAAATAATTAAGAATTTCTGGATTATTGGTTTGCAACAATATATAGAATAAAGCACATGAAATATTACTTAATATAACTTGGAAGCTTGTACTTTAATCAGGTTATTTGTTCTGTCCTATAACCTGCTCAGACATGTCCGAGCAATCCCAGGTGTTTCCTGGCTTACAGCCTATGCCTCCTCCTTATTTAGAAATGTTATTATTCTCCTAATTTCCTGTAAACAACCCTCTTCCTGTCTTTGTTCTTCATCCTGTGTTTACCTATTTAGAAAAGTTTTAAGTTTTTAGCCAGTCGGGATCAGTCTAGATTGTGCTGTCCAGCTGTAGCCAATGGAGACACAGGACACAGCAGTAAGGACCCAATATGTCAAGGATAAAAACTTCTGCTTTTCTTTGTTTGATGTGCTTTCATGGCAATCAGACTTCTGAGAAGCACTCTTTTTGCAGAAAGCAAAATTGTCTTGCTGAGAAAAGCTTTCTGAGCACTGGTTCTTCTTTTTGGCACTGAAGAACAAGCATTTGTTTCCGACAATATTAATCTATGGAAGGAGGAGAAGGCACACACAATTAGACTGCATTTTACAGTAATTGAGTGAAGGTCAACTGAGTGAATTGTCCCTCACATTCACTCAGGTACTGTAGATTTTCCAAGGAATTTCAGGATATTACTTTCTGTGTTCATGTGCCTTTATCGAGAAAATGTCTTTATAGTTTCAATATTACATAGAGAAAATTTTAGCAGTGGCTATTTTATTTCTTGATTAGCCTTTTGAAGCTGCAAGTTCGTTCAAAATTTCTTTATGGTTTGATAAATCTTATTGTTCTGTATGACTTTGATATTTGTTTTCAAGGTAATAAAATGCATAGCTCTTAAAACAAAAATGTAATCAAAGATACACTTTCCCATCATCATTATTTTGTGTGTAAGTTAGTATAAATAGGCATTCTCTTTGAGCAAAATTTAAAGTAAATGCTGCAGATATAATAAACTATAACTAAAATTATTAAATAACCATTCACAGGTATGTGACTCAAATCAAACATTTTTTATAATTTTGTTCAACTTAACTTATAAACATCTTCACTAAAATTACTTATAAGCACACTGATGTTCAGTTCTGAACTGTGAGTGTGGCTTACTGCAAATGTGCCTCCTACTCATTCATAGTTCAATGAAGATGTTACACATAATTCCATACTATTTAAATTTGTGGTAAACATGCACAGTTGGTTTTATTTTTCCATCTCTTTCTTACTTATAAAATTAAATAATCAGCTATGATAAAAAGTGGAGGAGATACATAGTTTTGCTGAAACAAAAGAAAACACAATTAAAAAAACACACTGAAGTATGGTAATATAATTACTGTGGCCAAGGAAAGTAAGTTAGAAAGAAGGTCAGTGGAGATGTGCCATGTGTGAAATGCTTTCCCGGTGTTTGCCCTTAATGACCAATCATTACAGTACTTAAATAAACAATTTTACACAAATACCCCTTGGTAAATTTTACCTTAAAAATCTAATTTTTGTAATTGTTTTAATGGCTTTTATATTTCCTTTTAAGTATCGTCTTAATAAAATGAGTTTCTAGTTGATTAAAGTAGAATGATATTCCCACTCCTTATAATATCAGTAATAGCCACAGTACATCTATTAAAATTAATATTTAAATCCTTTTGGAATTACAACCACTATCTGAGTGCATCTGTCTTTGTTTCTCCTTGGCTCTCTCTGCATCTCTCTTTGTCTCAATTTGCGTGTCCCTTTCATTCTGTTTCTTAGTCTCTCCTGCTTTGTTTCCTCTTGTTTTTCATCACCTCTTTCTTTTCTCTATCATTTTTTCAGTGCGGGAAGCTGCACTCAGAAAGATCACACTAGTTTCCCATTCAGTATGGTCTTTGGTTTCCAGACAAAATGTGATGAAACTGGTCATGTTTCATTGAGCAACTGGGAAATACTAATGTATGCAGTACTGTAAAAAGGTCAAAAAACGGAGTAATTTAAAATCACTTTCCTATTACTGTCATACATGAACAAAGTAAAATAAATCATTAGTTGAGCATATGTGTGAATAAATTTAGCCTGGTTATTTTGAAAACCTATAAAATTCATAAAAGCTAATGAAACGAAGAAAGTCTATTAACCCAAAATACCACCAGAATTCATTAGAGATGATTAAGCCTCTCCGACAACAGATAAATGAAACTGTCTCAGTATCAAAAGTAAAAATGTGGGGAAAGCAGCATAGTTTCCTCTCTCAACACTGTCTTCACTCTCATTTTCTGTTCTTGAACGCAGCAGAAGTCTGAATATAAAAGAAATGTTAATTGAAATATTATTTTCTTATTCTACATGTTAGAGCTTTTGGAAAACAAATGGGAAATATCTAAAGCATATAATTTACTTCCTTGAAAAGATATGATAGTTTAGAGTGAAGTTAAATTCAATTAGGGAGATGAAATTTTTAATATTTTTATTAGGTAAGTTTTATATTATTTATATCTATATTACTTTTAAAATTACATTAGTATTTGATATAGTTTGGCTCTGTGTCCCAATCCAAATCTCATCCTGTAGCTCCCATAATTCACACGTGTTGTGGGAGGAACCCATGGGAGCCAGACTTTCCTGTGCTGTGAATGGGTCACAAGATAGGATGGTTTAAAAACAGGAGTTTCTCTGCACAAGCTCTCTCTTTGCCTGCTTGATGTGACTTGCTGCTTCTTGCCTTCCACCGTAATTGTGGGGCCTTCCCAGGCATGTGGAACTGTAAGTCCAATAAACCCCTTTCTTTTGTAAATTGCCCAGTCTCAGGCATGCCTTTATCAGCAGCTTGCAGACAGACTAATACAGTATTGAATAACATCACATACACTCTCAAATAATAAATTTAACTTACAAAATATTTAAACTATAAAACTGTAATGTATTTTTGTAATTTCCAAATTTCAAGTGAAAAAGGGCATGACTAAGAATTAAGTTATTTTTGAAGTTAATTTTGTTACTATTATACATTGAATGCTATCAGAATTAAAAAGATATAGAGAATGAGGGAGGAGAGAGAGAGAGAAAATATTTATGAAATCATTTCAATTAGTTTCACTTCCTATAAATACTACTTAAGTGGTGTTACATATATTCCTTAGTGCATATTAGTTTATTTAATGTGAAAATTACATTTTAATAACAATAGTATAATTACATATAATTTTCAGCATCCACATTAAGATATAATCTGTGTACCATAAAATGACATAAAAGGCAACCATTTAAAGTGTACAATTCAATGCTTTTGGGATATTCTAAAACACTTGTAAAACAATCTCCGCAGTATAAATTTAAAACATTTTCATTATCTTTCCAGAAAAAAAAAAATCTTCCCATTAACAAACACTTTTTCACTCCCCTCCCTTACTTATACAAATACTAATATTTATTGCATCCCTACATATTTGTGTGTTTTAAATTTTCATAATAATGTCATTATATACTAGGTGATCTTTTGTGACTGTTGTTTTATCATAATGATTTCAAATTTCATACATGTTGTAGCATATACCAGTATTTCATTACTTATTAATGTGGACTAATATCCCATTGTATGGATACGCCATGATTTATTATTCAATTTTTAGTTGATGGACATTTGTGGTTTTTCTACTTTTTGACTATATGAAAAATGCTGTTATGAACATTTTGTGTGGGCGTATGTTTTTGTTTCTCTTAAATATAAACACAGCAGCAGATTTCCTGAGTCATAAGGCAACTCAGTATTCAGTCCTCTAAGGAACAGCCAGTTTTCCAACAGCCAGCACTATTTTACATCCTCCTCAGTGAATATGAGGGTTACAATTGTTTCCCATTCTTGTCAACCCTTGTTATCTATGTTTCTGAAGATAGTCATCCTAGTGAGTCCAAAGGGGTATCTCACTGTCATGTTAATCTGTATTATTCTAGTGACTAATAATGTTGAAAATTATTTTATATACTTTTTACCCATTTGCATATTATCTTTGAGAAAAACACCATACAAATAATGTGCCATTATTTTTTTCATTTTATTTTTAATACCTATTACTTACTTGAAATGAAGCTCCAGTGTCGTTATGTATTGGGTTACCTGTCTTTTTTATTGCTGAGATGTTAATATTCTTATGTATTTTGGATATGTATTTGTCAGCAAATATATAATGATTAGATTTGCAAATATATCCCTGAGTTATCTTTCAATATTTTTAATGGTATTGTTTGCAGTACAACGTTTTTACTTTTGAGATGCTCCAACATATTTTTCCTTTCAACATATGTGCTTTTATTGGCATATCTAATATACCATTGCCTAAATCAAGTTCACAAAAATTTATTGTATGTATCCTTATGAAGTTTTTATAGTTTTAGCTTTTACATTGACATTTATGGTCCAGAGTTCATTTCTCTGTGTGGTATAAATAAGGGTGCAACTACTTTTTTTGCATATAAATATATATCTTTTCCCAGTACCATTTTTTGAAGAATCCATTCTTTTCCCATTCTTACTGGCAACCTTGTCAAAAATCAATTGATCGTTAGTGTTAGGTATTTTTTCTTATTGTTGTTTGTTTTTCCTGGACCCAGAATTCTATGCAATTTCTCTAAAGACCTATTCTGGCACTAGTACCACATGGTCATGTTACTAGCATTTGTAGTACATTTTGAAATTGGGAAGTGTGTGTCATCCAACATCATTTTTTCCAATATTATTTTGGGTGTTCTGCATCTCCATTTGACTGTTAGCATCAGCATGTCAATTTCTGCAAAAAGGGAACCTGTGATGTTGTCAGTGATTCCACCAAATGTGTAAACTTGAGGAGTATGGCCATCTCAGCAATGCAAAGCCTCCTGGCCCACTGATATGAAATGTATTTCCAATTGCTTAAGTCTTCTTTAAATTCTTTCGGAAATGATTTGTAGTTTATAGTATGGCTGTCTTATACTCCGTTGTTACATTTATTCTAGTGTTTTATTATTTTGTTGATCCTACGAGTAGATTGTTTCTTTAATTTTAGTGTAGAAGTGTTCATTGATTGATTGATAGTGTATGAAAATTAAAAGGGTTTTGTATATTGATTTTATATTCTGTAATATTGTTAAACTTATTTATTAGTCCTAATATCTTCCCTCCTTCTATGGACATTTTAGAATATGTAAAATTATGTGATCTGCAAATCAAGAAAGTTTTATATTCTCCTTTTCAATCTGGATGGCTTTGACTTATATTTCTTGCTTAATTTCCCAGACAGAATTTTCAATACAATGTTGAATAGAAGTGGTAAGAGTGAAAGAAAGGGCATTCTTAACTGTCATTCTGATTTTAGTGAGAAAACATTCCATTTTCATCACTAAGCATGATGTTAACTGTGCCTTTTTCATGAATGTTCTTTATCACTTTTAGGAATTCTCTTCTACTGCCAGTTAGTCCAGTGCTTTTATCAACATGGGTGTTGGATTTTGTCAAATGTTGCTTTATTGATATGATGTGGCTGTTGCCTTTTGCTCTATGGAAATGGTATAGTACATTCATTGATTTTCGTGCTAAACCAGTCTTGTATTCCTTGGATGAAACTCAATGGGTCCTGGCATATAATACCTTTTATGTGTTGCGGTATTTTTAAATTTAATAATGTATTGATGAAGAGTTTTGAATCAATATTTAGAAGAGTTATTGGTCTATAGTTTCTTTTCTTGTGATACATTCTCATAGTTTTAGCATTAGAACAACACTGATGCCAGAAAATATGAGAAGTATTCCATTTTCTATTTTTGGAAGAGTTGTTGAGAATTTATGTTAATTCCCCTTTAAATGGTTACTTTAATTTTCCAGTGAAGTCAGTCCAGTCATATGCTTTGCTTTGTAGGTAGTTTAAGACTACTAGTTGAATAGTCTTTCTTGCTAGAGTTCTATTCAAAATTTTATTTCTTCTTCAATCATATTGATAGTTTACTTTTTACTATATTTTTTCATTTTTAAAGATTATCTACTGTTTTGGCATAAACTTGTTCAAAATATTCCCTTTTAATTATAATTTTTATCAGTAAGTAATAACAGCTTGTTCATTTCTGATTTTTGTAGCGATTCATTATTTTTATTGACTTATGTAGCTAAAGGTTTCTCAGTTTTGTTGCTGTTCAGAGTCAATGTTTACTTTTTTTGGTTTCATGTATTAAAAGTAATACATATTATAATAAACTTCTGATTTCTACTTTATCATTTCTTCTAAATATTTAGGAAATTCTTGTATATTTTTGAATCTTTTAAGGTAGATGTTAGGTTATTGATTTGAGATCTTGCTTGTTAATATAGGCATTAAAACTGTATATTTCACTCTCGTAACTGTTGACTGCACATTGTATGTTTTACATGTAATTTTTTCTCATTTAAATTTCCTTTGTGATTTCTGCATTGACCCATTGGTCATTCAGAAATATTGTGAATTCAAAGTATCTGAGACAGGTCTTAACCAATTTCAAAAGTTAGTTTCCATATATTTATAAAATTTTAAAATTTCCTTCTAATTTTAAATTACATGCCATTGAAGGAAATTTAATTATTAATTTCATTCAAAAATCATCAAACAACATACTTTGCAGAATTTCAATCCCTTTATATTTATTAAGGCTTGTTTTATGGCCTTTGTCATCAGAAAATGCCCCTCTGTCTCTAGTACCATGTTTTATTAAAGGTCTAATTTGGCTTATTTTTATATAGCCACTCCAATTGTCTTAAATTTGCATGATAAATATATATCTTACATCATTTTACTTTCATACTTTTACTTCTTTGAATATAAAGTGTGTCTCCTAGAGTCAACATTTAATTGTGTTTATTTTTTCAAAAATAATGAGACTAGTATCTGCATTTTGTTTGTGTTGTATGATGCATTCACCTGTATTGTCATTATTGACATGGTGAAATTGATGCCTACAGTCCTGCCATTTTGTACTTTGCTAT
The DNA here is from genome assembly GCF_001604975.1 of Cebus imitator. NCBI lineage: Eukaryota > Metazoa > Chordata > Mammalia > Primates > Cebidae > Cebus > Cebus imitator. The sequence continues at coordinate 1,077,518 of NW_016107503.1, forward strand.
GTATATGATCCCTGTTTTAAAACATTTCTTTTTCTTAAATGGATATTTGCTAGTATAACATATTAGTTCCTTTTTTTTTAAATAATATTCTTAGAATTATTTTATCACAGGTTGCTTCAGAGCTTATTTTAATACCTCATCAAACACATTTTAGATATAAGCAAATAATTCTAGAAATAAAGAAACCTAGTCTTTTATAGTTTTTTATCCCTCCTCTTTGTGTTATTTTTATTTTATAGATTTATAAATGCAACAGTAGTCTCAATTACTATTTATGAATTTTTACTTTTGGCACTTTGAGTACGTATTTCCAGTGCCTTCTAGCCCCTAATATTCTTATGAAAAGTCAACAGTAGTTAATTTTATTGCGGTTCTCTCATATGTAATTTGTTGTCATTGTTGATCCTATTTGGAAATTTTGAGCTTCTTGGGTGGATTACTGTGAACTCAGAGTATCCGAGACAGGGGTTAACCAATTTTGAAAGTTTATTTTGCCAAGGTTAAGGAGTTGCCCATGTCAGCCTGAGGAGGTCCTTACAGCATGTGCCCAAGGTGGTTGAGGTAAAGCTTGCTTTTATACATTTTTGGGAGGTGTGAGACAACAATCAATATTTGTAAGACAAGCATGGTTTTGTTCAGTTCAGAAATATAGGACAACTGGAAGCAGGGCATGGGTGGCTTCTAGGTCCTAGGTAGATAAGAGCCAAATGGTTGTATTCTTTTGAGTCTTTGATCAGCCTTTCACTGACCAAAGGCTGATCAAAGACTCTACGGCTCATCAAAGGCTCATCAAAGGCTCATCAAAATTTCTATGTGAGAGCAGGATGGAAGAATAGTGACTTATGCATCAGTCTGGCTCAGTGAATCTGCATTTTCATATAAAATGCAGAGGAAGCAAGGATATATTCATTTTTCTCAGGTGAGCAGAGGGACGACTTCCTGTCCTGCATCTGTGAAGATAAGCTATCAATTTACATTGCCAGGATACAATTCAATAGAACTGTTTTAGGATAAAGATCTTGGTGTTCATAAGGAATTCCTTGTGGCAAGTTGTGAGGGGACTGTGTCGCTTTTTAAAAATCTTTACAGATATGTTATTTGAAGTTATAACATATTTTTCTGAGTCTCTTAATTTTTCCTTGTCCTCTTTCTTCTTCATTTACATAATCCTACCTTACATAATCTTCATCTGTCTTCAAGTTTACTGACTTTTCTTACAGCTCAAGTCTACTTTGAAATTCTCATGTGAAGTTTTCATTTCAATATTATGCTTTTCAACTCCAGAATTACATTTTTAAAAAAATAATTTCTATCTTTTAACTGGAATACTCTATTTTATGAGACATTTTCACTGTATCTTCTTTACATGCTTTAGTTTTTGTTATTGTGTGGCTTTTTAAGACATATTTAAAAGAGCTGCCCTGAACTCTTTGTTAGCCAAGTCTAACATCAGGTCTCCATTAAGAACAGATTTATTATCTTATTTTTTTCCTATGCGTTTACATATTTTTTTCGTTGAAAACTGGACATTTTAGAGATAGATAGATAGATTCTGGATGTTCAACTTCTTAACAACTCAAACCTGGAAATTAAGTTTTTTTAAGTTATTTATTTACTTCTTTAATGATTTGGCTGAACTGTTTATATGCAGTTCATTTTTATGCAGTATGCAATCTTTGCTGTTTTTCTCAGATTTTTTTTTTTTACATCTATGTCTTTGCTATTTTATATCAGCATAAATTTTATTTGTCAAAGTTTATGTTTGAAGACTACAGGTAAGTTTTTATTCTTTACATTTTAGCAATTGTGTTTGAGGCTGCTATTAGAGTTTAGAGTTCTTTTTTCTTATTGTCAATCAAGGACCAGTAGTGTAGATTTGCTTCTCTCTGATTCCTCCCAAGAGTATAAATCCTTAGACTTGGACATAGCCCTTCAGATTACCAGGAACGTGTGAATTTTTATTTGATGACTGTCTTCCTAGGACTTAATCCTGGGTCACAGTAGCTTGTTGTTCAGCCTATATCTGGCAGAGGTTTTGCGTGAGCCCCTCGTGCCATTAAAACTGCCACCCTTTGTTTTCTGAAAATGCTTTTGAGTTGTTCCCACTTCCTACTCCAATTGCTCTTGAGTGAAGGTAGCTTAACACTTCCAACAATTTTCTCATCACCAATCTAGTTTTAAGCATTCTCTAAAAGCTAAAAAAGTTAACAGGCAAGATATTATTAAAATTGCATTATTATTATATGAAATGTTATATAACATCAGCTACCCAGGTTAAAAAATATTTATTTTTTACTATTTATATTTGAGAGTTTATACTACATATATTTCTAGTAATAATGCAAATATTGATTGAGAAAGTTAAAAGTTAATCTCCAATAGTGCCTCCTTTAAACATTGTCAACATTGTAGTTACTTGTTACTTTCTAATACCTATATTGTAATAAAAACAAAGGCTTTGGATACAAATTGTCATAATTTAGAATTTTGCCGTAATGCTGTCTACGTATGCAAAAATTGTAAAATTTTAGAAACTCTCTTGTGTCTAATTTTTAAGTCATTGTCACAGATATTATCCCATAGCAATGTCTTATAAATTAATTATATAACTCCATAAATCAGGATTACTATTATCCTTGTCATTGCTATAAATGTGACTGATTTTTAAAATAAATGTTACATTATATTGCATATAAATATTTTTCCTTTAGTCACCTACAAACATAAGTAACTATTCTATATGAATAAACTCATAAGCACTTTAGTAATTACATTTTATGAGTGTGCTGTGAGTTCAATGGTATAATATTACTTAGGTTTTAATTATGCCATCTAATTAATTTTTTTAGCACATTTCTTCTATATAATCTAAAATTTCATTTTTTTCTTTCAGTGATTTGAAAGCTTATGTCTTATTCTACTAGTGATTGTCTTTAACAATTATTTTTATATTATTTTCTTTCTTATTGTCAAGGTTAAAGTAAAATATACTCAATGAGACTTTATGAGTTAAAAGTTCAGCACATTTTTATTTCTTCACCTTACTTGGCATTTTATTGATACAATTAAGGGGTTGTTGGGGTGATGGTGACCCTGATGGTGATGATAATGATGGTAGTCAACCATGTTTAAACTGGCTATTTTATACACCACTTTTTAAAATATTTCATAATAAAAATCGATAAAAGAAAAGCTTCAGTCGAAGTAAATTTAAAGGCATTTAATTGAGCAATGAACAGTTCACCAGTCAGGCAACGTCCCCAGTCAGATTAGGCTTGGAGATTCCAGCACAGCCACGTGGTGGAAGATTTATAGACAGATAAAGGAAAGTGAGGTATAGAAAATGGAAATGAGGTACAGAAACAGCTGGATTGCCTGTAGCTCTGCGTTTGCCTTATTTGAATATGGTTGAAACAGTTGGCTACATTTGATTGGCCAAAACTCTGTGATTGGTGCAAATGTAGACTAAGGTCTGATCTGTTTACACCTTCACTTGATAAAGTTCAAAATGTGCAGAAAAACCTTTAGGCCGAACTTCAAATACATAAGGAGGAATCTTTAGGCTAAATTTGATTTAACGAAATCTTCTATGATACTTTTTGTGTGTTTTGTTTTTGTTTTGTTTTGTTTTGTTTTGTTTTGTTTTATATCTAGACCAACAGGATTGTAACTTTTTTTTAACTTCATTCAGAAAGAGTTTCTTTTTCTTTTGGTTTCCAATGTCCGAAAAATGACTTGGCAGTGACTGTTAGATTTTTATAGTTACCTGAATAGTTATATCATTATAAGATTATATTCTTCTTATTTTAATTGTGTTGTAAGTATTGTACTATCAGAGTTATATTTTGCTCATTTTCTATTGTACATATTTTTCTTGCCTGGAAATGTGGGAAATTTTACTTCATATATTATTTTTAAACAAAAACACTGTACTATTTATAGGTATCAAAATATTTTATTAATTATTTCCTGCCACTAAAAAGTTGATTTTTTTTGATATGTGAAATCTGTTATTATTTTGTCTTTTCGTTATTCCTAGGATTGCTTTATTGAATCTAATTCTATGCTAAATGAGATCTTCTATATCTGTCCATTAGGTTTTTTCTGTTGTTAATGTTTTTATTTACTTTATCTTGTATCTTTCTCATATTAATTCTTGGAAAGAACCTGAATTTTTTACTGTCTTTGTATTCTTTTTTTTTCTGTACAGTCGATGTCCTTTTCCATTGTAATTTGTTATAGACAAGATTCAGATTCATCTTAAGTCAAGTAATTTTCCTTTAATTTTTCTTTCTCTAGTTTTATAGATACAATATCCCCTCAAATATTGTTTAAAACCCATGTTAGATGTTGAATAAATTTTTCCACATTCTTGCAATGTTTGTTTTTCAGAAGCATTTCCTGCCCTCCAGCACATTTTCATGGATTAGATGATTTTTCTTTTTCCTCATCTTATTTTTGATAATATTTTACAATTACTCTTGCCTTATCTATCTTTAGAAAATATACCCAACCACCCTGACATTTTCTTTGAAATGTTTGATTATTCGAGAATGTACTCTCACTCCTTTGATTTATAAATAATAACTGAGGGTCCATAATTTTTTCTTCACCTATTTTATAATGTTCTCTAATGAAACACTCTCATTATCATATAATGACACTCTCTAATAAGAAAAGTCATTGACATCATTGGCTTTATCACTGTTATCCTATTCTGCTAGTCAACTCAAGATGCAAAAACAAAATATTATGCCACAGGCTGGATAATTTAAGCAACACACATTATTTCTCACAATTCTGTAGACTATCAGCACCAGATGCAGTTGCCAGCAGATTCAGTTCTTCAGAGCTCTCTCCTGGCTTGCAGGGAGCTGCCTTCTCTCTTTCTCTTCCTTTCTTCTGTGCATGTATGAAGCAAAACAGAGATCTCTTGTGTCTCTTCCCATTGTCATGAGGCCAGCAGTCCTATGAGATTAAGGCTTCACCCTTATGACCTCAATCTTTATTACCTCCGAATAGGCCTTATGTCCAAAGACAATCACATCAGAGCTGAAGGCTTCAATATACATATTTTGGGGAAACATAATTCAATCTATAGCATTCATCTACACTAAATCTAGAGGAAATTTGTCCTCTATGAAATATTTAGCACTCTTCTTTTAACATCCAGAATTATTAATGGAGGAAAAATTTGTCTTTTTATTTTTCACAGTATTACAATTTTTATATACATATGTTTCTCCAATACAAAAAAAATAATTTTATTGAAACTCATTTAACATTACTAACTTTTTTTGTGTGTTGAGAAAATTTAAGATCTACCTGCTTAAGAATCTTAATTATATACTGTGTTATTATCATTAATAATCTGTCCCCATGCCCCAGAAAAGATGAGAAATTACATTTTAGGAGTCATATTGCTGGAGGCTACAAGATTCTGATCCTCCCCAGATTGCTCCTGGGGATAACATCATTATTGTAAAACCTAAAATCGGTGCTTGAGATAATTTGTAGACCCTGCACTTGATGAACCAGCTGGCACCACCCAGATCTATAAGCTGGCTCATCTGATCTTGTGGCCCCCACCCTGAATCTGACTTGGTACAAGAGGACGGCTTTAACTCCCTATGATTTCATCTCCAATCCAACTAATCAGTATTCTCAACTCACTTACCCTGCCCCATGCACCAAATTATCCTTAAAAACTCTGATCCCTGAATGCTCAGGGAGTTTGATTTGAGTAATAATAAAAACCACTGTCTTCTGCACTCACAGCCAGATCTGTGTAAATTACTGTTTCTCTATTGAAATTCCCCTGCTTCAATAAATTGGCACTTAGGCACCAGGCAAGGTGAACCCATTGGGCAGTCACAACTTCATCCACATCTTGTTTTTCAGGGGCTTTCCACCACATAGCTTCTGCAGCTATTTCAAGTTACCTTTTGCTAGTCCTGTGAAATTGCTGCCTGGAATTTTCTATTCTCCTAAAATCACCCTCTATTTTTCAGGTCTCACATTCTTCCCCCAACTTCAGCCCCTGAAAACCACCATTCTACTCTATGATTACATTAGTTACACTTTTCGATTCTATGTATTAGTGAGATCATGCAATATTTGTCTTTCTGTGCATGGCTTATTTCACTTAATATAATGTCCTCCAGGTTCATTCATGTGTTAACAAATGACAGGAGTTCTGTTTTTAAGGCTGAATAGTATCCTAGAGAATATGTACACTCATTATTTCCCTTTGGATATATATATAATATACACTCATTATTTTTCTTTGGATATATACCCAGAAGTGAGATTGCTAAATTCTAAAGTAATTCTATTTTTAATTTTGGAGGAGCATCTGGTCAGCAAGATGATTCTCAGAAATTGTCATCCCCTTCAGCTTCCATCTAACTTTTTTTTTACTGCTGGAGACAGAATGGTTTTCCATAATGGCTGTACTTATTAACATTCTCACTGACAGTGCAGGAGAGTTCTCTTGTCTCCTTGTATCCTTGCCAACGCTTGTTATCTCTCGTCCTTTGGTAACAGTCATTCTAACAGGTGTGAGGTGATAGCTCATTGCTGTTTTAATTTTCATTTCCCTCAAGTCCCAGCTCAGCCTCTTTAAGAGCTGTGTTATCTTAGGCTGATAATTCAGTCTTTTTATATGTCAGTATCTTCAGCACAGAAATACAGATAATAATGTCTAATTTTTATTTTTGCTTTCATGTATTTTCTCATGTATCTATGTTTACGTGATCAGATATATTTATGTGTGTATGTGTGTGCTTATAAAAAGAATCCTAGCAAAATCTCTAACACATAGCCCTATGCCAGGTACTCAATAATGGAAACCATTATTGTTGCTATATATTTGATGACTTGCATCTTGAAATATAATAAAATGTTATTTTCTTAATTGACTTCAACTTATGCTGTCAGCATTGATTCATATATTCTCAACAAATTATTCAAGTATCCTTTAATTAAACAGATATAAATGTAGATTATCTCTGGTTTTGTGTTTAATGCCTAGCCACAAAATTTAGTATGTTCTCTGGCAACCTCAGGACATCTAGAGTAAGATAACAAACACACTCCCAAACAATATATATGAGAAAATTTGAAATAATTGTAAGTTTAATGCAGATGTTAAAAATTCTCAGGTTTCTACTGAGATACATTTATAATTATTTTTCTTCCTCATAGAAACCATCACTTCAGGGTGTTATATTAAAAAAAACTTGTATTGTTTTCCGTCAATTGCGCTATCCTTGAGAGCAGATTACTTTCACCTCGTGTCTCTGATGCTTGCAGCTGTTTCTGGCTCAGTATCAGGCCTGGACTGGTTGAATGAATACAAGAAAAAATTGATGTGTTAATCTTCAATTGGAAGTTCAAGTAAAGCTGAAAAATAAATTTAGAATCATGTTCCACTGCTATAACTTTTTTGGAATAAATGATTTGTAAACATTCATAATCTGTAGTAAATTGAATTTCTAGTGAATTTATTTAATATACAACACCATTTTAATCTAGCAAAATACTTTTCTTAAGAAAAGTGAATGATCGACTCTGAATTATACGTTTAATAATTATTTTCTTGTGCTTCTATTTGGTTTATTTAGTACTTAGACCTATAACAATCAGATATTCTAAATTGATAAAGACAGTTTAGTTGGAATATGCCAATTTATATAATAAAAGAAATATAAGTAAATATTTTAGGGTGTCACGTGCTGCTAATCTAAATGGCTTGTTTCATTTTTAGTTGTAAAGTTTCACTTTTGTAATTCTATATTAAATTCTTTGTAACAGCATAGAATTACCATCCTGTCATATTTTCTCTATATGTTTTGCATATTTTATTTCAGAAGCATTAAACTGATATAATCTATTGATATGTAGTATTCTCAACATATATAAACAGAGTTTACACCAATTATAAAAACAAACAAAATAAATTCTAACAGCTCCATTCCTTCATTTACACAAAGCTTGGCATGGTGCAAATCATTTGGACTTGGAAATTGGACAGATAATAGTTTCAATTCCAATCTATATTAATAAGATAATAAAGGGTGAAGTGCATAGTGTGAATACCTTGGAGAAACTTTGAGGGAAGTAAATAAAATATACAAAAATGACTGTCAGAAGTTGATGTTTTCTTCACCTCCCATCTAATTTTCTTCTGTCTACAGCTGCAGACAGAGTAGCTGAACCAATAGGCTAACAAGATCATGACACTCCTTGCCTATATTAAAGGTGGAATTTTCTGTCCAGTTTTAAAAATCAAAGAGGGCTTTGTATAATAAAAAACTATCAGTATGTGTTCTTGACAAATTACATTTTAAAAGCTCTTAACACTTTTCTAATGACTAAATCCCTTAAGATGAACAGCTTGAAAGAGCCAAAGGTAACTCACAATCAGGAAGATTACATATTGAAAAATAGCCTTAAACATTGTCTTTCTAAGTGCTCCTGCAAGCATGCACTTGAAGAAAATCATAAATTTTACTTGAGAGGAAAATCATACCAATTGTGAAGTGATGATGCTTGGCCTTTGAAAAGTGTAAGTAGTGCCTGATTATAAGGTTACTGATTTATTTAGGCAACACGCTGCTTTTAACTTGTACTTTCAACTGTCATTTAAATTGTATTCAACTTTGGTTTAGCTTATATTCAGCTGGCTAAAAACCTTAGGGAACCAAAGTTGATGCTGTTTCAGAGGGTAAGAGGACTGTGTAATTTCTCCAGCTCGAATCTGACTGACAGAAACAATTGCCTGCTTTCTGGGCCATTCAAACTAATTGTGAAATCAAAAGAAACAAACAGTGATTAACTGGCTTGCCATGTTATTTTTGTTCCTAACTTTTCTCTGTATCTACAATATATTCTCTCTTAAAATATACAGGAAAGACAACATGATTTTTTTAACTTAAAAAATTATTATCAGGAAGTAAATGAGAAAAGAAAGAAATTCTATTTAAATATACATTTAACAAATATAATGTTCATAATGCTAACAAGTACACTATTCATTCTTCTTCACTTTCTACCTTCCTTTTCCTCTCTCCTTTCTTCTTTCCTTTCAATCCTTCTTGTTTTCCTTCTTCTTTCTTCTCATTTTTCTTTCTTCTTTGATTTCTTCCTCTCCTAACAGACAAAAGTTTGTGTAATGTGTAACAGATAAAATCAAACTGATACATAGACATCATCACCTGAGGGTCAGGAGTTCAAGACCAGCCTGGCCAACATGGTGAAACCCTGTCTCTACTAAAAATGCAAAAATTAGCAGGATGCAGTGACACATACCTGTAGTCACAGCTGCTTGAGAGACTGAAGCTGGCGAATTGCTTGAACCCAGGAGGTAGAGGTTGCAATAGCTGAGATCACACCATCACACTCCAGCTGGGCAACAGAGTAAAACTCCATCTAAAAAAAAAAAATAAGTAAGTGAAAGTCCTATGAGTGGATTTATAGAGTAACACCAGTTCTTGGAAGGATTACAAACCCTTATCTAAAAAAAAATTATGCTAAAGGCACAAAACTTGCAATATGGACTAATCAGAAATAAGACGTATACAGTAACACTTGTTTTAACTATTTAGCAAGTTTTGTGAAGCCAGAAATTTGCAAAATGTTGGGCATGTGTATATGCAAAATTTATGTTCATGTGTAGCCTGTGTGTGTATCGTATATCTTCCTTATTATGTAATTCCAGATGTACCTAGGGAAGCATTGAATGATCATATTGTTAGCTGGTATAACATATTTTTAAAGATAGTTTGAGAGGATGTCACAGGTCGTTAGTATGAAATTAACTACACCAATCTCAACTATAGATTTATGTGTTTCTCTCATATGGCCTTAAATTTGGGACACTTTCAAAGTCTATTTTTATAACCAGGCACAATGTTGTTTTCAATCTCTCTCTATTTATATCATTTTTGGCTGTTTATTCAGCTGTTAATTGTTAATTTTTCCCTTAAATGTATGCCTTAATTGTCCTGTGAGAGGTGTGCATCTCGTGGGAGTTATTTTTTTTTTTATGATTTCAAAGTATATAGACATATTCTGAACATAGTTTATGATTTATAGACTAAAAGTTTAAAACTCAACTGGTAAATGCACTATATAAATTTATTAACCACATATGAATAACTCAAAGCCAATTAATGACAAGCACTACATGCAAATATGAATAGGAAATAAATATGTGCCCATTCCAAATTGCGTGTGCATTGACGATATACTTGAAAAAAGTTGGATTTGTGTCACTTAGATATAATTCTCAATCTCAACCATTATTTGTACTTGAATGTATTTTCTCCTTCTGAGGCAGGAAAATAGGGTCTGGAGGCAGGGAATATGACAGGAAATATCCCCTCCATAGGGTGTATGCCAAGTAAATGACTATGTAACTTACTTCATCCCCTCCGTTTACATAGGACACACACACAGTAACCAATAGAATCCTCTAGAGGGCATTTAACTCACAAAAATTCTGTAATGGGGCTCTGAGACGCTATGCTCCACCCACTCCCACACTGTAGCCTGTGCTGTGATTTTCAGTAAATCCCTTCATTCCTTCCATGCTTTGTTTGTGCATTTTGTCCAATTCTTTGTTCAAGGGGTCAGGAATCTGTACACCCTACACCAGTAACACTTCTTCCTTAGGTTTTCTCCGTTTGGTTCATCAAACCTCCATCTGCCATTTGAGTGCATAATCTGAGGCCAGCCAGGGAAATGGGGGAAGTTTACACAGACTCTGGGCCTCACACCCTTATAGATTTTCTCTGCAATTATTTTCTCACATTTCAGGGGGTTGTTTCTATGTTAGTCTCCTTGTTCATCTGTCCAGACTTTGGGCTTTCTATCAGTTTATTTATTTATTTATTTATTTATTTATTTATTTATTTATTTATTAATCAGCCCTATCAGGATTTCATTCAACTCTCGGGCTAAAGCCTTAAAAAATGAGTTACTTACATAGTGCTGTTCCTTTTTACCAGTTTCCACACTGTTTCCTGGAATTTTTGTCCTTGTTTTTTCTTGTCTCCAGTGATTTGAGTGATTTCCTTGTATTATTCCAGACTTTGTAGTTATCATCTGTGAGAAGAGGGATTTGGAGTTAGGGAGGAGTTTACTTGTCCATACTAGAAGCAGACCCACACATTTCCACTAGAGTAAGAAAGTGACTACGTTACTGAGATGTCAAAATTGAGATACAGGGAGCATACGAGTGACAAATTTGTCTCCAGAGGATATTTATTTGAGAGTGTGACGATAAGAAATGATGTGAGATATTTCAAGATATTTTTAGGGTGTTATACAAACAGGGAAGGGAGATAATAACCTGGAAAGCTTGATTCCTAGGGTGGCTGCGGATGAGGGGTGGGGTTGAAAAATTGATAGAATTGTTGTTTATAAGTGTTTTGTAAAAGGAAAGTAGATGATTTCCAGATTGCTTAGCTAGAGATCAACTCTTCAATTCTGCAGTTATCAATAAAAAAGAAATATATATATATATATATATATATATATAAAAGAAGTCTCAATGTTCAAAGATAGTCTGGCAAACATTCATAGAGAGCTTCTAGAGTTACGCTAGCCTGAGATCGAGCTTGCCTCACTGGGAGCAGAAAACAGTATACAAAAGAGAAAAAACTCTCTGATCTTTGAGGAATCAATAATTGAGTCTACGAAATAAACTCCCAGTGGTCAGGTTAACAAGAGAAAAGGTAAACACATTTATTATGTGTATTCAATAGCACAGGAAAAAAAAGTGAATATCGCCCAAAACCCAGTGAGATCTAGAAGCTCATGTACTAGCCTGGGCTACAGAAAGGAATAGGTAACTGGGGCCTACAGGACAGTGAAGGGAGGTGGCAAAAAACCGTGGAAGGGTAAAAGGACTAAATGCAATGGGAACAAAGGCTCTTCTGCTATGCAGACACATTTCTCTCAGGTGATAGAAATGATCACAAATCAGCTCTCTTCCTGATTACAGGTGTTCTATTAATGAAGATTGTCTTTAGAGATGTAAGTTTCTTTTACAAAATGACAACTTCCGGCCGGGCCCGGTGACTCACGCCTGTAATCCCAGCACTTTGGGAGGCCGAGGCCGGTGGATCACGAGGTCAAGAGATTGAGGCCATCCTGGCCAACATGGTGAAACCCCGTCTCTATTAAAAATGCAAAAAAATAGCTGGGCATGGTGGCACGTGCCTGTGGTCACAGGTACTCGGGAGGCTGAGGCGGAAGAATTGCTTGAACCCAGGAAGCAGAGGTTGCGGTGAGCCGGGATTCCCCTACTGTGCTCCAGCCTGGTGATAGAGCAAGACTCCGTCTCAAAAAAAAAAAAAAATGACAACTTCACAGAGCTACTTCTCTTTCTGATGTCTGAAAATAACCAACTCAAAATATGCCAAAGAATTCTATTTTGGGGTGGCACATTCTGTCTTGCCATAATCATATTTTGTATGGTGTGTCCTGAACCCTAACAAAGGCATGGAGATGACCACAGAATATACGACGGGTGACCCCAGGAAACAGTAAGTGATATGGAAATCTCTGGCAAAGAGCAATTGATTATGTGAAAGGTAAATAGCATAGATTTAAAAAGCCACTGTATTCTTCTTTTGATTCCTAAGTTATTTGCATTTTACTCTAAAAAGTGCTGAAAATAAATACTACTATGTTTTCAAATTGTTTTCTTCTAGATTTATTTCTGAAGAAATAATATTTCAATAGAGGTATGTATGAGCATAATTTTTTGAAAAGGTATAACATTTCAAAGTTTTTTTTTTTATAAAACATAAGTTAGCTTTGAGGGCATCACATAGGTTGAGATAGATATAAAATAGAAGTTCTGATGTTGCAATTCATTTGTTTACTAGAGTGTTGTAAAAATGAATAATGAACAACAGATAATCATTGATTCAACTTTTTAAATATACTTAATACTGATTTCATATATAATCCTATTTGTATACTTTTTTAATTGTTTTGTTTCTTTGAGACAGAGTCTCACTTTGTCACCCAGGCTTGGAGTGCGGTGGTACAATCCTGGCTGCCTGCAACCTCTGCCTGCTGGCTTCAAGTAATTCTCGTGCCTCAGCCTCTCAGTAGGTGGGATAACAGGCACCCGCCACCACACCCAACTAATTTTTGTATTTTTAGCAGAGATGGGGTTTCACCATGTTGATCAGACTGGTCTCAAACTCCTGACCTCAAGTGATCCACCTTCTTTGGTTTCCCAAAGTCCTGGCATTGCAGGCGTGAGCCACAAGCTGCTCTCCCATGTGTATGTTTTTATTGTTCCGTGACTATAGATTTTGCAAAATGTGCCAGTTCTTTATTTTTGACCATAGCTAAACAGCTTTATCAGCTCCAATCTTTCTTCCTTTTAAAAAAGTTTTTAAAAATAATTTTTGTCCTATTGCAAAAGAGTTTTGGTCAATGGGATCTACTCAGTGAGACATAGCCCAGGTGCATTTTTGCTCTAACACAACACATGCAGCCCGTCTGTTCTTGTCTCTTTAGGCGATGTGGATAACATCTGTTTTACCCATTTGTTGGCATACATCAGCATTTGGAATGTGGTTGCAGAAGTAGAAATCTGCACATTCATCATTCAATTAGTCCTTGAAGAATACCTTGCTTTCTTCCTTAGCTTACTCGAGAGATTTAAAGTCCTGTGTTTCATCTCTCTCCCTGCATTTGAGGAAGAGTTGATGAGTAACTTGTTAACATTGTTTGTTATGCTTATTCAATTCAAATTACAAATTCAAATTATATCCTCTTATATTTATTGCTTATTTATCAAAGGCTGCTTTACCTTAAATCCTGTTGATTTTAATATTTTTTGTGTTAAGTGACTTTATATTTTTAAGTGATAATATTCACTTTAAATAATTTTGCTTTTGCTCAATCTGTTTGTATGTACCTATGTATGCATGTGGGTATATATGTATATACATTACATATATGTAATGTTACGTATATAATAGACGTGAAATAAAATTTGTTTTACATAAAACATGAACACTAAATTTATGTTTGAAGGCCTTTTAAATTATAGCTTACTGATTTGAAGAACATCTGAGGGAGTACTATCACGAATCATGTCTTATTAATTGGAGTGGATGACAGTATATTCAAATGAAAAAATGTTTCTATATTTAAAGAACTAAGTATAAAATCACAGTCATCATGGTCTTGCAGAATAGAATGTTTCTGCTTCTTTTCTTAGCAAATGCATACTTATAAATATTTTTCTTTGTGTCTTAAAAATTAAAGAAGCAAGGATTGAAGTTTATTTTAGTGGCTTCTTTTTCACTCTCACAAAATTTACTTTTAATCACACTTCTTTTTAAACTTTAACAATAGCTGGCACTACTCGTTTAGAGACTATATTTAGATGTTCTCGAGGAAAAGATATCCAGAAATTAGCTTTTGAGGATTTTCAGTAAGCAAATTCAGAAGGGGAGTATGAGTTGGGTAGTGTCAACACTGAGTAATCATGCCATCGCTATCCCCAATTCATTGACTTTCATCCCCCAAACACAGCTATCAGTGAGCAGCTGTGATTAAGAATGACCTAGGGAGGGATGTATTGGCCCATTTAGCACCTCTGAGGGGAGGTTTATTCTATGAAGAACTTCCTTGATCATTTCCCTTTTTCATGGCAGGGATATACATTGCTCCTCAATATAAGACATGTAGTAGGTGTTAAAATATATTATCTATTATTTTTATTTATCCTCATAAAAAAGTCCTATGCAAATATATTCACTTATGCTTATTTTGAATTACAGATTCAAGTAAATTTCTTCATCTTCGCCTTTTATATTTCTAGTCTTAATCCTTTTGAGCATACTGTTTTAATGTGGAGGTATATAATGAAAATAAGTTTTAATATATTTGCATGCTATATGACTCACCTAACAGATGACTGAAGAAATCTAGAGACTGTAATGGTTAAGTGAAATATTCAAAGAGACAGAGAAAAATGCAAAAATGGACCATACTCCAAAGATACCCAAGCATTCATCTTCTTTGTTTTTAATCACTAAAATCCCATCCTCAGCATTTTGGCTCAATGATATTTTAGAATTTTGAATATATTTCTCTTTTGGAGGGTGGGTAGAATGAATTATAGTAAAGAAAAGCAGGCTAAATTATCTCATAAAGACTAACAAGTATGACGTTATTTGTAAATTTTTATTTTGAAGATATGTCACAAAATCATGTCAAAAGAAACATTGGAATACAGTTTCACAATTAAAGCCTTTGCTAATTGCTCCTAGTAATATAGACTTCTAGTCTGCCTAAATCCATTTATTTATATAGGCAAGAATACAAACAATATTTTGAGCCATTCTTATAATTTGCTTTGGTTTTTAAATGTATTGAAGTGGCATTGGACAAGGGCAATGCCATAAGCAGCCTTTTTGATTTTAGCTTTTATATTTTGTTTATAATATACGTGGGGATTTAGTTGTTGTTGTTTTAAAATGGAGTCTCCCTCTGCTGCTCAGACTGGAGTGCAGAGGCACTATCTTTGTTCATGACAACTTCCTTCTCCTGGGTTTAAGTGATTTTTGTGACTCAGCCTCCTGACTAGCTGGGACTAAGGCACTTGCCACCAGGCCTGGCTAAGTTTTATATTATTAGTAGAGACAGGGTTTTGCCATGTTGGGCAGGCTCATCTCAAACTCCCATCTCTCCTCCCACAGTGCTGGGATTACAGGCATGAGCCACTGTGTCCTGCTGATACAACTTTTTATTAAAATGGCAAAACCAGTCTTTCATAAAATGACCAACACTTACCTAAATTATGTGACATCTCCCTTACAATCTCAGAATAATATAATTTATTCATTTAAAAAAATGAGACAATTATCACTTAAAAGTTGTGAGTTTTTATACATGGGATATATGTACATGGAACTACTTCCACTTCTAAATCTCTTTTTCATGTATATATGACAAGGCATGTGTATAATTTCTGTTCTGTGATACATTGGATTCGTTTTTAAGATGAGAGCTTTCCACTTCTCTTGGCATGTGAAGTACCTCACTGTCTAACTGACTTTGGACTTCACCATGTAGTTGTTTTGGTTAATCCATCTTAGACAGCATAACGTGAAGAGAGGTTTTAAATGTGCTTGCACAGTTGAGTTTAGTATCTTGCACTACTGCCACTCATTAATGCAAAGAAACTGAAGAAAGACACAAGGAACAAACCTAAACCGCGCAGCTTAAAGTCAACACTAGTCCATTCCATTGGAGTCCAGCAAAGCCCAGCCAACTCATGGATAAAAGATCCATTGAACATCAAGCATAATGTTTATTAAAAGATCACGTGAAGATCACAGAGGCTGCTTTCAACTTATGTATGTATGATCAGAAACTAGATCTCATGGAATCTCAGTGGAACACAGTATCAAAATTTGCTTTAAAGGCTGGTAGTAGTTTTCAGTTGTTTGCTTGTCCCTAACTTGAAAAGAGACTCTGTGATCTTTGACTGGTCTTTTATCTGAATATTATGTTGGGCTTGCTTACATATGTATGATCTCAGATGAGGGGGGAAGGACAACAGTTTATTTTAATAGCCTCTAACTGAAATTTGTATTTTCTTTACTATGAACGTGTGCAACAAACCACAGTTGTACTAGCTGCAACTGTGACTTTGTCACAGATAAAAGAGATTCTGGAAAAACGAAATAGTTGTTAAAAGTCATTGAATTTGAAGTGGTATTTATACAGCATTATTATAGCGACAGGTGACTAATAAACTGTGACTAATATATGTACATCGTCTTTGGGTCAGTTACGGAAACATTTAGAAAAATTTTTGCATACTGTTTTCAATGCATTTGCATAGTAGTTTTTAAAATACTTAACAATAAAATAAAAAAATTCCATTCTACGAAATACATCAAAATAAAATATATTGTATAGATTTTTTTAAAAGAATACCTATGAAACTTTCACATAAAAATTCTGCTGAGTAGTGATCAAACATCTCCATGAAGATCTTTTAAAAGGAGTCTGGATGCACTGAATTATTGTGATATCAAGTTAATTGATAATCATGACTATATTATGGTAAAGACTCCACAATTTGGGAAAAACCTTGGCTGTTTGGATGTAATGAATTCTTATCATTTGATGTTTACTTTGGCATCCATTTTAAATCTAGGTTTGATTTTTTTCATACCGGAAGCAGGGCTTGGCCACCCTTTACACGGTTTTCAGTTCTCCGTGTTCTCCCAGTTCTTCACGGGGGTTGTTCCAGATGCAGGTACCTGCCTTTTACCATCACCTCCTGGTACTCATCTCCCTATGGGATGGCCAGATGCAACTTCCTTGACTTGCCCCCGAGACTCCCACACTCCCTATGGACAGAGCAAATATTCCACAGTGACACTCCACAGAAGTCACAGCATGACTCCACAGAATTCACATCTGCCACTGCAAACCCAGCGAATTAGAGCTCCTCTCAGGAAACCTGCTTGAGCAGTCCCCAGGACACCAATAAACGGATAGCCCCGCAGGTCCTCTCTCTCTCTCTTGCTTCCCAGTGGTTGATTGAACACGGGAGTCGGGGCAGTGCCCGGCTTTCTGTTGGCCCTGTGAGGCTGCTGCCCTCTTCTCTTTGGGATCTGAACGTAATACAGGGTGTCTATAATTTTATGTCACGCTGCCTCCTCTGTGTCTCATCGGACCAACACACCAGAATCTAACTCCCCTCTCAGTCATGGCTTTCCTGGAGCGTGTCTTTTCTCTCTCTCTTTTTTTTTTTTTTTGTTGTTGTTGTTGTTTCACGGAATCTTGCTGGTCACCCGGGCTGGAGTGATGTGGCTTGATCTCGGCTCACTGCAACCTCCTACTTTGGGGTTTAAACAATTCTTCTGCCTCAGCCTCCCAACTAGCTGGGATTACAGGTGCATGCCACCATGCCAAGCTATTTTTTTTTTTGCATTTTTAATGGAGACGGGGTTTCACCATGCAGGCTAGGCTGGTCTCAAACTACTAACCTCATGATCTGCTTGCCTCGGCCTCCCAAAGTGCTGGGATTACAGGCGTGCACCACCACACCCGCCCAAGAGTGTCTATCTTAGCAGGAATAAACTAGAAACAGATCCCACAAGAGCCACAAGGGTATCTTCTGGTGTAAACAAGTTTCCTGTGAGAGGGACACCTGGGCATGGGTCCAGACGCTTAAGCATTAGGCTGTCTGCAAAACAACATGTATCTCACGAAAAGCATACTTTAAACATTCACAACCGAACCTTCCAGAATCCCATCAGGGCAGAACTATAAATTATACCACACTTCAGAGAGAAAACTTGGGACCAAATTAGAGGAAAACCACAGCAGGGAGCATTAGAAGAGTTTAGGATTTGACCGGGGCCAGCTTCACAGTCTCGTGATCCAGGTCTTCAAGCAGGACCATGCATTCAGAAGGACCCCACACTTGCTTTAGTGCTCTAATATCAACACATTGAAATTCCTAGTAATTTTATCATCAAATTTGTGTTCTGTAATTGAAGAATGAGAAGCCAATGGAACATTCATGTGAAAAAAGGAGACACCTGAGATTTGCACATTTACTGTTTTTTCCATCTTATTTGTATATAAAGTTCATGATTCCCCATGATCACAGAATTCCACAGGACCCAGTATGTATGGTAGTTCAGTGAGACTCAAACCAATGACAAGGTAAGCGTGTCACATGTACAGCCAAGTAAGCAAGGACAATGAAAGCTCTGAGAGGTACACCTGCCATTTGAAGCAGAACTCCCTTTGAATACCAAAGTTCACAATGTTCTCAGAGGCTCACACAAAGGGCCTTGACAGAGCTTTTCTTATTTGTGTTATTTCTGTATATTAGCCGACCACTTACACTGAATGAGATTACATAGAAGAAAAGAAAAAGAAAGGGAAATCCACAGCTTTCCTTTCAGTCTTTACTTTCAGTGAGGCAGAGGTAGAGTGTTGTAGATGGTGCATATATCAAGAAGTGAAGTTAAAGCAGTTGAGTTAAATTTGTACACTGTTATTCTTGTTTGGACTAAATTCATATACATGTATGAGCTATAAAATACAAATTGTGTAATGTAATTTTCAGTGATTTTAAAACTGCCATTGTACACGATAAAGATGAAAACTCATGCTAATGATTTAAAATTTTATTTTTCTTTGCCTATAATGATATTAAATAGCAAATAAAAACATAATGATAATTTGAGAGATGGATCATAAAAAAATGGAAAAAAAGCTTTCTATTTATCACCCTTAAGAGCAGCTTTTTTTTCCTGCTTGTCTAATAGGGAGCCTCACATTTTCATTTTACAGTAAGCTCTGCAATTTAAGTAGCTAGCCTTACATTTGACCAACCATTTAAAACTGTGTAGGACTATCATAAGACATGGATAATAATACAAATTTGTAGTTGTTAAGCAGCAGCCAGTTTTTCTAGTTATGAAGGCTGAATGGGGAAAAAAAAGATTGAGATGAAAATTAGGCCAAGACTAGATTTCTTGGAGCTGGTCTAAAATAGTCCCTTCTATTAGATTATTCATAATTTTTTGTCCTGCATAAACATGTAGAAAATGATTGGTAGGTGACATGTTACAATGTTGACATTACACTTTTGACATATATTTGACATAGAATATGTTTGCCACACTGCAAACTGCTTCATGCATTTTCATTTCTGCCCCATGCAGATACTGACAGGCTATCTTATCGTCACCATCTCACACTGCAACAGAAATTATATGCTTGGCTGTGCCTGGAACAGTCGTACGACTGTGTTCAAATTAGCAACATCTACAAAGAAAGAAAATCTAAAACTAACAAAACATTAAGGAGCAGATAAGTGGAGGCGAAAGGCGTCAGTTACACATGATGTCCTTAAGGTGTCCAAAACAACAATAAATATTTGCATTGCCTTTCTAAATATTGTGCCAATGTGTGTATGCTAATTCTTTCTTACTTGTTTAATGGAAACTTGTCCTCATGTCGCATCACATGGTTTAAAATGTGAGCATGATCATCATCCAATTAAATTATCTCAAAGTCATACTCTTGTATCTCTCCCTCCTTTCTTTTTATGTTTATCCATTGTTATATTTTTTGCAAAAATTTCAGTTTAGCTCTTTATTATTTATAAAATACAATTCCTAACTGTGGGTTGAAATTCAGATGACTTGCTTTAAATTGGTATTTGTCCTTTTGGCACTAGTAAAGATCTGAGCCACTTTGTTGAAGTGGGACATACTTTTTAAATTTTGATTTAATCTTATTTCCATCAGATTTGTATGACAGATAGCATATTTCAATCAGTCAAATGCATATTAGATATGAATCAGAAGGCATGCAGGAACTGTAGGATGACAGCACTTTAACTTCAAAAGATGCTAATGAACTGATTTGACTGGAAATGTTTCTAATATGTGACAAGATTCACAGTTTTAAATAAAACATTTATTTTAAATATTTCATGGAAAATCCAGTTTTGATGTTACGGCACTGACACGTAGATGAAATTGATTCCGTAGCCAATTGCTTTCTCCCTGAATGTCAACATGTCTTGTGTTTGTAAAAGTATTATTTAATACAACTAAAAAAACCTCCATCATTTCAAACAGTGAACTCTGAGAATATGTAAGTAAAAATTGGGCTGTGAAAAGAAATACTTGAAAATATATTAATTTATGTATAAAATTTATCAAAAATTTATGTTTGATATGTAAAAAAATTAATAGTTTTAAGTTCTCTTAGTGGCTTCATTAAAACCTAACCAGTCCCCACCTAATGTGTAAGAAATTTTAAATTGTCAAAATACATGGAATTTGTGTGCCTCAAATTCTAGCATGTGATTTGTCTAATGTGGGACTTGCAACTGTACTTTGTTAATTTATTTCTTATTACAATATAAAGACATGTACTAAACATCATTACATAATTGTTCCCACCAATATGTCAATAATTTTGACTTGACTTAATGGTAATTACTTCATAAAGTTTGTAAGTTTCTGTTTAAAAATTGTTAAGAAGAAGTGTGCACCACTACATGGGCAATGCACCAGCCTCCAGATGGTTGAAACATATGGTGTTGCTGAAGTTGTCACTCCTAGGACGCCACGTGCTGCAGCCACATGATAGAATAAGCATACTACACATTTTCCTAACCTTGGCAGGATAAACAGAGTTTACCGCTGGGATTAGACATTGATTTAATCTAAGTGAAATCTAAAAAAAATAACTTAATAGAAGTGTACTTTAAATATATCTGAATAAAAATATCTGAATGGGGTTATCAAATATCACATGGAAAATTCAGTAAATTAAACCATGATTTTGGTTATTATCTATTCTATGGTATTCAGTGACTCAATAGGCTATTTTATGTTTTTACTTAAAAACTATGTTTTAATTTCATGTAGACAGAGTGATTTGCAGTCCTTTTAAGGGAAAGTGAAGAGAATTAAAGCGATTAATCCTACAGAAATGTCAACCAGAGAGGTTTCCTTGCTTCTTCAAGCCTTTTTGTAATATACGTGGCAATACAAAAAGGTTTTCTTACCTTTCTGTGTGTGTGTTTTGTTTTAACTGCTTTACCAACAAGAACTTTGACATAAATAGGTGCTTTAAATTACCTTGTGAAGTAAGAGAATAGATGATAATATGACTAACGGTTTCAGAGAAAATTGGAAAGTAAGAATTTTTTTATGGCAAAGTGTTAGTGCCTTCTCTGACATTAAAAAGGAAAGAAAATTTGGCTTTGTAAAATCAGTTGTACCTGGTTTTGGGGGCAGAGGTTGCATGATTGACTCTTAAAAAGTAAATACAAATAATTCAAGAGATTATATGCCAATACTTTATACATATTAAGTTCTTATTTGTTATTAAAGGGTAATAATAGCCTATGTATATCATTTTATCCAATTTCTCAAACCCACTAGTTGGAGATGATATTCTGTTATTATTTTTTGAAATCTCTTCTGTGGTTAACAGAGTATATGTGTATGTGTCTATTTTTCCAGTAGTGGAAGAGTGAGGAAACTTTGCCTGCTTGTCAGAACTTCAAAGATTATTACTAAACAATTTGACAATAGAGACTGAAAACACTCTTCTTATTAACTGAATTCAATATTTTAAATTTAGAAGAAGTCAACTTAGGGAGATAACTTAGGTAGCTAAATTTTGGCTATATTGTCTAAAAGATATTAAAAGGAGACCTCTAATATGAAGTTAAATATGGTTTTCTAAATATAGGAAACAAGTGTGTGTTAAAAATTCTAGCTTGCTACTAGGAACTGCATTTAACCAAAAAAAAAAAAACAACTTATGAAGTGAGTACTTTTTTGATACCATTATAATAAGAGTAACTTGAAAGGGAAAGATACAAACTTTGTAGTGTGATAGAATACACAAGGAAGGTAGCAATACTTAGTTCTAATTTTATTCCTTCTTCCACATCAAATGGAAAAAAAAGAAATTGACAAAAATAATTTCAAATAAAATAAACATAGGCAAAACTATTTCTTAGAGATTCTGTTTCCACATAGCACCGGTATATCTCCATTGAAGATGGTGTACTTGTATATTTGTTTTGATATGCATTCAGTCTCGTTAAACATTCAAGTGATTTACCTTCTTATGGAAGAAATGAACACTGATTTATAATTCACAATTAGTAAAACTGACAGTTAAACAAAAAATTATAAGATTAGTCATGTAGGGTAATTCCATGGAAAAAGTATAGTTTGGTAAACAAATCAACTGTCAAAGTTTAAGACAGTAACTACAACTCAGTCATTATTGAAAAATTATAGTTAGTTTATCTTGACTGAGGGATTGAATTAACTCTGTGGGTATTCTCTATTGAGGTATTTGATTAATGTCTTTAAATAGCATTTAAAGTGCTAGACAAACACTTTAAAAATATGCACAGGAATATCTAAAAAATTAGAAAAAACTTGGCAGGTATACTCTTTAGAAGATCAAATTATACAGCTTGAAATTGAACATCAAGAAATTCAAATTAAGGATAAAAATAATTCACAGTTGGTGAGACCTGGTTTAACAGCAGATAGTAAGAGGAGAAGGGGAGGAAAGAAAACTCTTGGAAGTTTTCTGGGGGACAAACTCAGGTAGTATAGCTAATAAAACAGTTAAACTGGGTATCAGTATGGTTGGGTTATACCAGCCGAAGAAAGAGCTTTACTAAAGTCAAAACCGATAAAAGCATATGTGACACATTGTATCTCATTTTAAAGGTCGTACTTTAAGGGGACATGAATAAGTTTGAATATTTATTTAAAAAGGTTAGTGAGGAGTGGAGAAAGTGACTATGAGGGAATATGGATTTAGTGTGGAAAATGGATGTGTATAAGAGGAAAGTCTAAAACTCCCTGACCTATATTCTACCACCTGTACTGTTTGATGGGTGTGCAGATATTCTGCAATTTTCTGCCTCTGTAGTTCTGAAAGTCCATCAAATTGCAATGCCATATCTTTTTTTTTTTTCTAATGTTTTCTTCTAGCCTTCAAACTATCTCATCCACTTGACTTACAGGAATATCTTCCCCTCCCCTCATTTCTAAAAGAACACATTGGAGTCATATTCTTCTTTATATGATATTGTCTTGGATGTTTTATTTCCACAGAAAGGATAAAAACGCGTCTTTTTCAAATTCTTAACTCCCTCAATTTTTGGTCCAATCTAACATATTTCACAAAAGCATTCTGTTGATCAAATATACATTAATATTTAATTCAAAACAAGATTATATTTTTGTATATTAAGTTGAACACACACAATACAAAAAAGAGAGGGCATGCATACTGGTACTGATACAAAAAAATGCTGGAAGTGATTACAATGAACATGTTTTGGAAATTTAATAATAATTATTTAAAGGAAGCAACTTCTATATATAAATACATAAAAAAATTAAAACTGATGTTATCAAATGTATTGAGAAACTTTCAGAAAGATATAGTTCAAACAACTCTGCAAACTAGAGATTATGTCTTCTTTTAGAACAACGAAGTATAAACCTTTGATGAATACATATCTGATTTAATGGTTTTAATTAATGTGACTTTTAATAAAATTAACAATAAACATAAAATAGCATTAATATGTATTTTTCAATAGCAGGACTTCAGGGGGAGGCAAAATTATATGTATTGTATACATTTTCCAGTGTTTTTTTAAACCTCCAAAATATGTATACAAAAATGGATTTTTTCATTATATATTCAATAGAAAATAAAGTAAATATTTATAGATATGTTAATTTTATAATTTTTGTTCTACTTTACTATTATTTTTCATATTTTATTTTGAATTAAAACTTTGGTTGAAATCAGCTTATACAACATAAATGTTAATTTGAATTCCTTATGAGGATTAGTAGTCAATGACTTGAGGTCATACAAATATGGTGTTTCATTAGGTTGGTTAATTTTGGAAACATTATTAGGGAATTATTGTTAGAAATTAGTAACAATGCATAAAAAGTTATTTTTGAGAAATGAGTAGAAAAGGGAAAAATATTTCTCTGAAATCTGCAGAAACTAAAATATTCTGACATAAAATGGTTTAAATATGTTCCTGTGTAAACATTCAGCTATTTTGTCATTGAAAGTTTTGTTTGATGCTGAAAAATCATTAAAGTGGTGAGTGATATACAACCTTTAATTAATATAAACACATTTTCACCTAGGTTTTTAACTTATAAAGCATTCAAATTGTGTGATGAGATTCATATCTTGAATATTATCTGAAATTCAAACATCCTTTTAAAAAATTAGTTATAGTGGCAAAATATGATTCCTTGAAGGTTCATTTACTTAGAAAAATATCTAAAAGTCTTTTGGTGCCAAGTATTAATGCAGTCCATAATCACTAAGAATACTATCTGATGCTCAATATTGGGCCTCACTCTATGGTGCAAGTATAAGTTTTCTTGTATAATTTGTGTAAGCCGAAAGAACATAATCAAAAAGACAATTCCTAAAGTATTTTTAGTAATAATGTCTATATTTATGCTGTAATTTATTTATTTTTAATATCAGAAGTAAAGTATTGTTATAGTAAGGAACTATAAGGAAGAAACAAAAAAAAAAGATAGCTGTTATTTGATTTCTCTCTCTGTCTCTGAAAAAGCAAACAAACCAACCTAGTTTTTATTCTTTATACATATATATACACAATTGCATTTTAGGTTCTGGGGTACATGTAAAGAACATGCAGGATTGTTGCATAGGTACATACATGGTAATGTGGTTTGCTGCTTCCATCCCCATCACCTGTATCTGACATTTCTCCCCATGTTATCCTTCCCCAACTCCCTAACCCCCACTGTCCCTCCCCTAGTCCCCCCAACAGACCCCGATGTGTGATGCTCCCCTCCCTGTGTCCATGTGTTCTCATTGTTCAACACCCACCTATGAGTGAGAACATGTGGTGTTTGATTTTCTGTTCTTGTGTCAGTTTGCTGAAAATGATGGTTTCCAGGTTCATCCATGTCCCTAAAAAGGACATGAACTCATCATTTTTTATGGCTGCTTAGTATTCCATGGTGTATATGTGCCACATTTTCCCTGTCCAGCCTGTCATACATGGACATTTGGGTTGGTTACAGGTCTTTGCTATTGTAAATGGTGCTGCAATGAACATACATGTGCATGTATCTTTATAATAGAATACTTAATCCTTTGGGTATATACCCAGTAATGGGATTACTGGGTCAAATGGAATTTCTATGTCTAGGTCCTTGAGGAATTGCCACACTGTCTTCCACAATGGTTGAACTAATTTACACTCCCACCAACAGTGTAAAAGTTCCTATTTCTCCACATCCTCTCCAGCATCTGTTATCTCCAGATTTTTTAATTATCGCCATTCTAACTGGCTTTAGATGGCATCTCAATGTAGTCTTGATTTTCATTTCTCTAATGACCAATGATGATGAGCATTTTGTTATATGTATGTTGGCCTCATATATGTCTTCTTTTGAAAAGTATCTGCTCATATCCTTTGCCCACTTTTGAATTGGTTTGTTTTCTTCTTGTAAATATGTTTTTGTTCTTTGTGGATTTTGGATATAAGTCCTTTGTCGGATGGGTAGATGGCAAAAGTTTTGTTGGTTACTGGTTCACTCTAATGATTGTTTGGTTCTTTGTACATTTTGGATATAAGTCCTTTGTCTGATGGGTAGATGGCAACAATTTCTGTTGGTTGTCGGTTCACTCTAATGATTGATGCTTTTGCTGTGCCGAAGCTCTGGAGTTTAGTTAGGTCTCATTTGTCTATTTTGGCTTTCATTGCCAATGCTGTTGGTGTTTCAGTCATGAAGTCCTTGCCTATGCCTATGTCCTGAATGGTTTTGCCCAAGTTTTCTTCTAAAGTTTTTATGTTGTTAGGTCTTATGTTTAAGTCTTTAATCCATCTGGAGTTAATTTTAGTGTAAAGTGTCAGGAAGGGGTCCAGTGTCTGCTTTCTGCACATGGCTAGCCAGTTTTCCCAACACCATTTATTTAACAGGGAATCCCTTCCCCATTGCTTGTTTTTGTCAGGTTTCTCACAGATCAAATGGTTGTAGATGCATGGCACTGCCTCCAAGGCCTCTGTTCTATTCTGTTCATCTACATTTCTGTTTTGGTACCAGTAGCATGCTGTTTTGATTACTGTAGCCTTGTAGTATAGTTTGAAGTCTGGTAGTGTGATGCCCCCCGCTTTGTTCTTTTTGCTTAGAATTGACTTGGCTATGCGGGCTCTCTTTTGGTTCCATATGAAATTTAAGGTGGTTTTTCCAGTTCTGTGAAGAAGGTCATTGGTAGCTTGATGGGGATAGCATTGAATCTATAAATTACTTAGGGCAGTATGGCCATTTTCAAGATATTGATTCTTCCTAACCATGAACATGAAATGTTTCTCCATTTGTTTGTGTCCTCTCTTATTTTGTTGAGCAGTGCTTTGTAGTTCTCCCTGAAGAGGTCCTTTACATTCCTTGTTAGTTGTATTCCTAGGTATTTTACTCTCTTTTTAGCAAATGTGAATGGCATTTTGTTCTTGATTTGGCTCTCTTTAAGTCTGTTACTGGTGTATAGGAATGCCTGTGATTTTCGCACATTGATTTTGTATCCTGAGACTTTGCTGAACTTGCTTATCATTTTCAGGAGATTTTGGGCTGAGATGATGGGGTCTTCTAAATATACAATTATGCAGTCTGCAAATAGAGAAAATTTGACTTCCTCCTTTCCTAATTGAATACCCTTTATTCCTTTTTCTTGCCTGATTGCTCTGGCTAGAACTTCCAATACTATATTGAATAGTTGTGCGAGAGGTCATCCTTGCCTAGTGCCAGGTTTCAAAGGGAATGCTTCCAGTTTTTGCCAATTCAGTATGATATTGGCTATGGGTTTATTGTAAATAGCTTTTATTATTTTGAGATACGTTCCATCGATATCTAGTTTACTGAGAGTTTTTAGCATAAAGGGCTGTTGAATTTTGTAGAAGGCCTTCTCTGCATCTATTGAGATAATCATGGTTTTTGTCTTTGGTTCTGTTTATGTGGTGAATTACATTTATAGACTTGCGTATGCTGAAGCATCCTTGCATCCCCGGGATGAAGCCTACTTGATCATGGTGGATAAACTTGTTGATGTGCTGTTACAATCGCTTAGCCAGTATTTTATTAAAGATTTTTGCATCCATATTCATCATAGATATTGGCCTGAAGTTTTCTTTTCTTGTTGAGTCTCTGCCAGGTTTAGCTATCAGGATGATGTTGGTCTCATAAAATTATTTGGGGAGGATTTCCTCTTTTTGGATTTTTTGCTCTTCCATCACACCAGTATGAAGTAGTAGTCCATGATGCTAACTCGAAGGGATTATTGCAGCTTAGTCACAGCAATCAAATCAAAGTTAAAAGTCTCTTGGTCTTTTTCAATAAAGGTACTATTGCTATTTAATCTTAAGCACTGCAGGAGGCATTTGGCATGTTAAAATCATTTGTTTTTAATGCACCCTTTCTGACATTAATTTCAATGTTATTCTATTAATACTAAGGGAAAAAAACATTTGGCACAAACAGCAGACTTACATTTAAAAAAGAGACACTTGCATGACATGATTCCTAAGAGATTTGCTTCAGTTAAAAGCATTCTTCTGTCCTGTGGATATTTGTGTACATGTTTGATTGAGTGGAAAAAACCGCTGGAGAAAAATGGGATCACAAATGTATGTTTTGGCTGCTATCAAGTCAATATAGTAATAGGCTGAGGAAAACATCAAAACACAATCAAAAGCTGCCTTCAGTGTCTGAAAGAAGAATTCACTTGGCAGTCAGCCAATAAAGGTCATTTTTATTCTAATCTCATCAGTAATCAGGAAGGAAATAAATCTGGGGACGTGGTTTTTATAAAGCACTGTATATGGTTGCCCTACGGAAGACAATCTCTGACTGTATTATTAAATATATGTATTTACTGCACTAGATTGATAAGCCAAACATAAGAGGAGGCATTTGCAACCAGGTGAATATGTACTTATAAATGATTTAAGAGAAGAATAGTCTATTATTTGAAACATACTTATGGAAATTGATGTATATTTTAAATGTTAATGATTAGAAAATCCTTTGATACATATTTGAAATACTAAGGGAAATGCAAATTTAAAAATGACTATTTAAAAAGATTATATTGAATACTTTCATGTTATAGTAAAAATAATCTGATGAAAGAATTTATGTGATATAATCAATATTACCTTACAAAATCAAAGTAATGATGCTTTAAAAATAATATTGATACAAATCACAAATAAGGAACATTGATACATAGAACATGAGAGTTGGAAATGCTCTCCCTGTGTTGAAAATCTGCTATTTTAGCAGACATTTTTAATTACTTTAGAGGAGAAAAATAGTTCCAATATATAAAATATAAAACAGCAAAAATTACAAGCCAATTCTATATATTATCTACTGTGCTAATTGATAACCATTTAAACTATAAAAACGATTTGTGAGGTAAGTAGTAATATAAAAACAGAAACTAGCGTTTTTGACGTCTTACCATGCTTACTTTGAAAGTGTATTTTACACTAAACACTGAATGGCTCGTATTCTAAAACAACTAGAATGATTGTTAAGAGTGGGAGTGACAGAAACATAAAAGTTATGATGTAATAACTGTTTAAATAATCAAGAGCTATCGAAAAACTAAGTAAATGATAAACTCTATGCCACATTGGATATATATTTACAATATTTGATATAGTAGAAATTTGATTTTGAATATTTTTACTAAATTTTGTTTGATTTAATTAGGGTTCTTTATACTATGTTTATTAATCATATGAGGGATAGTATCAGACTATTTTATTTAAACACACAAGATAAATATTTAGAATATAAAATATCAGAATGAATCATATATTGGAAAGATAGTATTATTTTGTAATATTTTATTTCAGTTTATATCTGTTTACCCACATTCTAATAAGATTGATCATATAAATTATGCATTTTTTTACTGGAAATTTGAATCATAAAACTGAAAGGCATAGTTTTAGCAAATCTAACAACTTGTAAGATGGGAATATAAATTATATAAAATTGAGTGCCAATAGTCTCCCCTAAACAGAAAGAGAAATGCAATAGTGAATTTTTTTTTATAAACTATGAATATCTAATGCCAGCTGTATGTCAAACCCAAAATAGATTCAATAATAAAAATTCTGAAAACAATTGTTCTATTAGCAATAAAAACACATTTGCTCAAATCTGTAAGAATATCATCAATAACTATCATTTCATTGATTTTCTTTGTGAGAGCACTTTACTAACAGCTTAAGAAATAGTTCTTTGATTTTTACCACCACTCTATGAAATGTAAATTGATAATGTATATTAATATCCCCATTCTACAGATAGAGAAAATGTGGTAAGAAAAATTAAATCAACATGCCAGATCACATCCAAAGATTATTCTGCTAATTACTACCCCACCAGTGCATTACATGAAAAATCATGTTCCTGAAATTTTCAGCCTGGAACAAGGCATGGTAGTCCATAATTAGAACAGACTAGGTCAGTGATTATCACTCTGTAGCTTGCCTCAGAATCATCTGGAGGGCTTTTAAAACACAGATTCCTGGGCCCTACCCTTGAGTCTGTAGTGAGGAATAAGCATTTACAGTTTGTTTGTTTTTTGAGACGGAGTCTTGCTCTGTCACCAGGCAGGAGTGCAGTGGCGCAGTCCCGGCTCACTGCAACCTCCGCCTCCCGGGTTCAAGCGATTCTTCCACCTCAGCCTCCCGAGTAGCTGGGACCACAGGCGTGTGCCACCACACCTGGCTAATATTTTTTGTATTTGTAGTAGAGATGGGGTTTCACTATGTTGGCCAGGATGGTCTCGATTTCTCGACCTCGTTATCCGCCCGCCTCGGCCTGCCAAAGTGCTGGGATTATAGGAGTGAGCCACCATGCCCAGCCAGCTTTTACATTTTAAACAAATTCTTAGCTCTTGCTAAAACTGCTGGTCTAGGGACCATAGGTGGAGATTAACTTCTGTAGAAGTTTGGAATGTACGATTAAAATAGAAAACCACTGACCTAGACAAAATGAATCAGAGTATCTCTCCACAGTACCTAGCCTTCTGCATGGAAGCAGGTTTTCCTGAGGAATCTAATGCATTGAAATTATAGACGAAGGAGACAGCCAAATACCTAGGTATATCGGGAAAGGACTCTGGAGAACCTCCCACTCGCCCAGGTCATTTTGCACAGGGGGCTTGCCTAAACATGCCCACAGTGAAAAATTCGGTGCATTGACTCATTCTCAGTAAGGGAAATAAATCAAGTTGGAGTGGCCCAGTCTAAGGGCCCACATGTGCCCTGGAAGGACACGGTGAAGCCACCAGAAATTTGTGCCTATTTCAAGGGAAGAGCTTGTGTGTGGTGGCCTGGTATTCCAAGGTGAGGGGAAAATACCCGCTTGCAGGCCCCCGTCTCTGCTGAGAACTTTCCTTTCACTTAATAAATTAAGTCCTCCTCACCTTTTAATGTGTTTGTATGCCTAATTTTTCCTGGTGGTTAGACAAGAACCCAGATTTAGCTGAACTAAGTAACAAAAATCTTGCATCAGTATTGGGCATGAAGCGTTTTATGGAATTCTGAGGTAGATTTCTCAAAGTACTTTTTAATTTTCTGTTTTATTATGTGTTAAAAATAAAGGCTGCAGCAGCATAGTTCAGAATTTAGGCCATTCCAATAATAATGTTCTTACGCCACCTCATATGCAATCCTGTTTTTGCTGATATCTATCAATATATGTTTTTCCAAATATTGCAACAAGTAATCTAAGCAAACTCTCACCACAAAATAAAATTTATTCTAATTATAGAAAAAGTGATCCCTCTTTAATACAATGTTATGAATAAAAAAGGTAAATTGGCTACATGTAGTGAAATAAGGTTATTCTAAGTCTATTAGTGAGTTGTAAGCTAAGTAAACATCTGCTTTCATAAAAAACAGAAAAAAAAAATTAACAAGATTTTATTAGGCATAGTGGGAGCAGAAAGGGGCTTGTTATTAAAATAAAATGAATAAAAACCTTGGATTTGAGGCAAAAGGAAGGGGGAAAAAAGACAGAGGTTTAACCAAGTTTTTTTCAGAAAAGCTAATACAGCTGGCTCTGGAGTGTGAAAGTGATAGATTTTTATCTACTGAGGGTGAGAATTACCAGAGAGAAGAAAATGGTTCTTCAGGATTTTGAAATCAAAACTTTAGAAGCAAGCATATTTTGTCAAAGCCAGCTATGGTGTACTCTTAATACTGACAATTTTCCTTGAGGGAAATACTTTTCAGACAATTACCTCAGGCTTGATGTCAATTTCAAGGAATCTTATAGAAACCTTTTGTTCTTTATATGTTCACTATGGAATGGGCTCTAATAGATGTCTTACCCTACATATAATATTCAGTCCAGTTTTAAAGGGCTATAAATGCCATATGGTTTTTATTATTTTTATATTAAGTTACAACAAAAGTAATTATTTGAGAAGGAAAATTTTAGGCAACTAACCATATAATATCTATTTTTATTATTTTGTTATTGTTTTAAACTGATAGGGAAGGCATAAATTAAGAATTGTGTTTGCCCACCTAGCAGGAGAGCTGAAAGTAAAGCATAGCACAGTATTAATTAAGAGAACATAAAAATAAAAAATAACAAAATAGCTAGAATTGGAAATTAAAAGAATTTTAATTATATTATACCTGATTGCTCCAAATTGTGTGTAAAGAGCAAGGAGTAATTTGAATTTTCAATTGAGTCATAGATGTAATTATTTTGGTGTGCTAAGAAAAATTTTATCAAGGTAAGAAGTCACATTTTGGTGTGCATATTATAAAGTTGGACTGTGTACTGACACAAAGATAATCTTAGGGTGATTATTACTGGCACTGTTTCAAAGTTTTAAACTGTGAATTGTGAAATAGAGCTTGCAATAAAAAAAAAGTTGTACGAGAAATAGCTATAACATAAAAGAACATTGAACTCTTGTGCCTAATACTGAAATTCCAATCTAAAACATCAATATCTCTGAAGACTTCTTTGTGCCTGGCTTTGTACTCTGTCCCCTGGTGTGGTGAACAAAACTCAAATCCCTGTGATATGACAAATGAAAAACTAACTTAAATGCTCAGCTTGCCTTTCCTGACTTCTACATTAATTTGCTTTTTGGACTAATTATGATTTACTTTCTTGTCAGATTAT
The DNA here is from genome assembly GCF_001604975.1 of Cebus imitator. Taxonomy (NCBI): domain Eukaryota; kingdom Metazoa; phylum Chordata; class Mammalia; order Primates; family Cebidae; genus Cebus; species Cebus imitator. Next base: position 1,110,337 of record NW_016107503.1, read on the forward strand.
GTTTATGAGATTTAAAAAAAATTAATCTAATTTTATAATTGTTTATAATAGAAAAGCTGGTCGATTTACCATAATCCTTCTGGAAGTACTAATTTGTCAAATATACTTTTACATTTGAAATATGTTAATAAATATAAACATATTGGTTTTAATCCAACCAGAGTAATATTTTATACTTGCAAATGGATTCGTGAATCGTTACAATAGATGACAAAAAGGTTGAATTATTTGGTGGTTTCATAAAGGAAAGAAAACAACATTTACTTCTCCAAAAGTGTTCTTTTAGAAATTATGCTAGAAGTATTAGATCAGAGCATTGGAACCTAGAGCATTTTCCGTGCTCTGCAAATATGACAACAGAACAATATCAGAGTAGAAAAATGTGTATTTTTGTTAAAATGGTCAAAATACCAATGCTGGTAACTCTCAGAGAGCGCTAAAGGAAAAATGATAATGTTGTGATTTAAAGAGAAAAAAAAAAATTGTGATTCCTTCATTTCAAGAATGTTTTTCTTTACCTAGTCAACTTTTGAGAGGTTGATAATAATAGAAGAAGAAGAAAGAAGAAATAAATAAAGAAAGAAAGAAATAAAGAAGCTGAGGTAAAAGGCACTGGTATCATCACGGATGTTTCAGGTACAGTTAAAATGGTTAATGTGTCAATAGCACACAATAGTGGGACCAGAAAAACAGAACGTAAGCAATCATATCATAAGTAAAAGAAATGATTATTTGTCCTAAACCATAATTATGGGCTACCCACAATTTGTTTAACAGATAATCAGTAGACTATGTTAAGATTCATGCACATCATCTGAAATACCACCATCTGAAAGTGTATTTAAAGGAATCAAAAAACTACCAGAACTGAAACTTTTACTTTATTTTTTTTTTTACTGAAAATTCACCTGTAAAGTTTGAGTGACCAAAAAAACAGTATCTTTTTATATCATAACCCCATTAAAATGTAAATCATTCAAAATATATTTGAATGGTCTTATCTTTCTTCGTTGATCTTTCTCTACCCTTTAGAAAACTGAGGTCAAAAACCTTTTATTCTCATATAGCATATCTAGTTTAACCAACGCAATTCATCAGTTGTTAGCATTTTTATTTCTGTCTGTGCATAAGCTTGAGGTAATTCTTGAAATAACTAAGTGGGAGGGTTAAGAGCTGAAGGATTCCACCAATCTCACTCCTTTTCCAACAACTTCTTAGTTTTTAACTGTGAATTGGTAATCCTGGCTTCATTTTCTTTTAGTCAGAGCTTTTTGGCTTCAGTTGTCTGACAAAGAGTTCTGTGAACATAGGATGATTGACACCAGGACTGTGTTCTTTTCTAAGTTTATATATGGTCTTGAGAAATAAGTTGTTCAGTCATTCACACATTTATTATAACAATCACACAAGGGTATGTATTTGAAAGTATTTTCAAAAGCAAACTCTTTTATCCAGATTTAACGTGTTTTGAAATTGCTTCCATCATAGTCACCATGTTAAAAAAAAATTCACAAAATTGTCTTATGTTGACAAATATAAGATTTATTTTCTAAGAGACTAATTACCCTTATATTCTAGTTTAATTTCCATGTTTAATTTAAAAATCTTCATTTAAAATGATTTTATCCCTATTTTTAGAAAGAGAAAAATACAATTTTTTCAAAGATAGGTATCTTTTTATCTCAAGGCTTTCTTTTATAAAACACTAAAAACAGTGAACAAGAATAATTCACTGGTGACGAAAAAACAAGGAATTTCAAAAATTTTCTAAGCAACTCCTTTTTAATAAATGTAGCTTTTTTGCTGTTCATTTTATTATTACATATTTGATATTTTCAGCAATGGAAATTCAGTGATGTTTTGCTGGAATTCATTTTTAACCTGATATAGGTTTTGTTTGTCATGACATGTTGTGGGTAGAAATGAACACACCTACAGATATTCTAGCTGTTAAGACACAAGAACACAATTACCAAATTTAATTATGTTAAAGTTTAAAAAAGTCTCCCAAATTCTTTGTTTTTAAAGCACACGGAATTATCAACACTGAATTTCAATCTTTCCAACTGTCATACTCATATCCCTCTTGTGAGTGGAAACTCTCAATTCTAAAAAACATAAGTAGATTTTAAAATTTTAAATAATGTTCAAATATATATTAAACTATCCAGATGATGAACAATTTGCTTTTGTTATCAACAAAATGGCTTATCTCAAATTCAAATAAAAAATCTGAAATAAAAGTTAAAACAGTTTAGCCAATGATAGAACAAACAAAAAAATATTGAATTTCACTGTGTAATCAGGTTATATGATATTAATTTTAATAAAAAGTTATTATTCAAGCCATATTCTCCTTTTTGGTATTACTACTAAGTTACATCAGATATGGAGGAGAAACCATAGAGAAAAAAATTTTCATATATCTTTGCAAAACCATACTTCAAATGTTGTTAAAGAAGGAATCTGTTGAAGATAAATATTTCCTATGCTCTAGGGAAATCTTAGAGATAGTTGATAATGAAATGTTGTTAGCAATATAATTCAAATTTACTACAATGCCAGCAAGCCTCACTGCAACCTACTCTATCAAATATTTTGGTTTAAAAGGTGGTAAAAACAAATACAGTAGGTAATAAAAAAATATTATTAGCATAGGCTGATGATATGGTTTGGCTGTGACCCACCCCAAATTCATCTTGAATTGTAGTTCCCATAATCCCCACCTGTCCTGGGAAGTACCTGGTGGTAGGGAGTTGAATCAAAGTGGCACTTAATAAAGAATTTGTAATTTATAAAGAAAAAGAAGTTTAATGGACTTATAGTTCCTCATGGCTGGAGAGGTCTCACAATCATGGCGTAAGGCATTAGGCACACCTTATATGGCAGCAGGCAAGAGGGAGCGGTTTCCCCTTACAAAACCATCATATCTTGTACTTATTCACTACCATGAGATCATTATGGGTGAAATCACCCACCCTTATGATCCAATTATCTCCCACTGGGTTCATCCCATAATACAAGGAAATTACAGGAGCTACAATTCAATATGAAATTTGGGTGGGGACATAGTCAAACAATCTTACCCCCTTTTGCTTAGCACTTTTTGCTACTGCCATGTGAAGGATGTATTTGCTTTTCCTAATGCCATAACAGTATGTTTCCTGAAGCCTCCCAGCTATGCTGAACTGTGAGTCTTTTAAACCTCTTTCCTTTGTAAATTACCCAGTCTTGAGTATGTCTTTATTAGCAGCATGAGAATAAACTAAGAAAGTAAATTGGTACCAAGTAGTGGAGCACTGCCATAAAGATACCTGTAAATGTAGAAGCAACTTTGGAATTTGGTAACAGGCAGAGGTTGAAATCATTTGGAGGGCTCAGAAAAAGACAGGAAAATGTGGTAATATTTGGAACTTCCAATAGACTTGGAGAGTTCAGAAGACAGGAAGATGTGGAGAAGTTTGGAACTTCCTAGAGACTTGTTGAATGGCTTTGACCAAAATGCTGATAATAATAAGAACAATGAAGTCCAGGCTGAGGTGGTTTCAGATGGAAATGAGGAACTTGCTGAGTACTAGAGTAAAGGCCATTCTTGCTATGCAAAAAGACTAGTGGATTTTTACCTCTGCCCTAGAGCTTGGGGAACTTAGAACTTGAGGAAGATGATTTAGGATATCTAGTAGAAGAAATTTCTAAGCAGCAAAGCATTAAAGAGGAAGCAGAGCATAACAGTTTGGAAAATTTGCAGCCTGACAATATAGAAAAAAAATCAATTTTCTGGGGATAAATTCAAGCTAACTGCAGAAATTTGCATAAGTAACAAGGAGCCAAACGGTAATCACTGAGGCAATAGGGAGAATATCTTCAAGGCATGTAAGAGACCCTCATGGAAGCCCCACAAACCACATGCCTGGAGGCCTAGTAGGAAAAAATGGTTTTGCAGGCAGGCCTGGAGTCGCCCTGCTCTATGCAGCCTCATGACATGGTGCCTTGTATCCTAGCTGCTTCAACTCTATCCATGGCTAAAAGAAGCCAACATACAAGTCAGGCTGTTGATTCAGAGGCTGCAAGCTCAAAGCCTTGGCAGCTTTCACATAGTGTTGGGCCTGTGAGTGTATGGCAGTCAAGAACTGAGGTTTGGGAACCCCCTATGCCACTGCCCTGCAGTTTTCAGAGGATGTACAGAAATGCCTAGATGTCCAGGAAGAAGTCTGTTGCAGTGGCAGAGCTCTCATTAAGAACTTCTGCTAGGACAGTTTGGAAGGGGAATGTGTGACTGGAGTCCCTACACAGAGTCTTCACTGGGGCGCTGCCTAGTGAAGCTGTGAGAAGAAGTCCACTATCCTTCAAACCCCAGAATGGTTGATTCACCAACAGCTTGTTCCCCACCCTGGGAAAAGCCACAGGCACTCAATGCCAGCCTGTGAAAGCAGCCAGGAGGGGGGTTGTACCCTGGAAAGGTACAGGGACAGAGCTGCCATAGGCCATGGGTGCCCACCTCTTGCATTGACAAAACCTGAATGTGAGACATGGAGTCAAAGGAGATAATTTTGGAACTTTAATAACTGCCTTATTGGATTTCAGATTTGTGTGGGGCCTGTAGCCCCTTCATTGTCGCCAATTTCTCCCATTTGGAAAGGGTCTATTTGCCCAATGCCTATACCCCCATTGTATTTGGAAAGTAACTAACATGCTTTTGATTTTGCAGGCTCATAGGCAGAAGGGACTTGCCTTGTCTCAGATGAGATCTTAAATTTTGACTTTTGGATTCATGCTGGAATGAGTTCAGACTTTGGGGGACTATTGGGAAGGCATAACTTTGTTTTGAAATGTGAGGACACGAGATTTGGGAGGGGCCTGGGGAAGAATGATATGGTTTGGCTGTGTCCCCATCCAAATATCATCTTCAATTGTAGTTCCCATAATTTCCACACATGGTGGGAGGGACCCAGTGGAGTACAGGAGCAGTTACCCCATACTTCTGTTCCTGTGATAGTGATTGAGTTCTCACAAGATCTGATGGTTTTATAAGGGGTTTTCCCTCTTTCTCTCAGCACTTCTTGCTGTACTATGTGAAGAAGGATGTGTTTGGTTTCCCTTTTGCTTCTGTAGTACTTTTCCTGAGGCCTCCCAGCCATGCTGAATTGTGAGTCAGTTAAAGTTCTTTGCTTTATAAATTACCCAGTCTTGGGTATGTCTTTATTAGCAGCACGAGGATGGACTAATACAGCTGATTACCAGTGATAATAAGCACAAGGAATATAACTTCAGAAAGCAATGTATTGAGTTTAAAGTTGATCAATAAAAATGAACACATCCAATATATTCCATAAGAGATGATTATCTAATTTATTATATTTAATCATGGCTATTTAAAAATACATGAGTATAACAAACACAGTTCTATGATATTGAATATAGAAACACCCTGTTGTAGCGTTATATCATCATTTTCAATGTGTCATAGTTCTAGCAGCAGTAAATCGTTACCACTATATTTAAATGAACATCCCCTGAAGGTCCTGGGATTTGAGCAACTTCATTTTGGTGAATGGAACAAATGATAGCATAAGTCAGTGAAACATTGGTTACAAGTGCTACCAGGGATGTATTGAGCAATGCGCTTAGGAACCGATATGAAGGAAGAACATTGTATTTAGTAAAAGGGAATGGATTGACTAAGTAGTAATCAGAGGAAAATAAGGTGGTATTTGAGCAAAAGGTGTCTGGAGAATTAAACAGTGATAGGCTTGAGGGTGGATGAAGGAAGGTGCCTTACATGTGTAGTTGAGACTGATGAGCTCCTCTTCATTCCCTTGATGTAGTTGGCCTTAGCTAACTTATGACAGCATAAAAGAGGAATTGTAGCATGTATATAGTTTTGCTGAGGCATTTCATAAATTTTCTACCTATCTAATGCTCAGGAATTCTTCAGAAAAATCTCAGTGAGTGAGAAATTTTTTTAAATTTGTATGTTTCCTCAATTTGCCCACAACTTTAGCTGAATGGCCACAGAGGTCAATTTTCATTCCATGGACTTTGAGCTCTACCATGAGGATGTGAGGTGGTTATTCTAGATAAATACACATATCAGAGAGAAACTTGAGATCACTAATACCTTCACTGGGTTACCTTTTAATAAGAACCTCTCTGTAAAATTATTTGCAAAATCTTACCTTTTTTTTCTACAAGATAGCTTCATCTAATTCTTTTTTTCTTTTACTTTTGAGACAGTATCACTGTGTTACCTAGGCTGGAGTGCAGTGACATAATCTTGGCACACTGTAACCTCCACCTCCTGGGTTCAAGAGATTCTCATGCCTCAGCCTCCTGAATCGCTGGGATTACTGGCATGCACCATCACACACAGCTAATTTCTTGTTTTTAGTGGAGATGCGATTTCACCATGTTGACCAGGCTGGTCTCCAGCTCCTTGCTTCAAGTGATTCACCTGCCTTGGCCTCTTAAAGTCCTGGGATTACAGGCATGAGCCTCCATGACTGGCCTCAGTTTCATCTAATCCTTTAGTGAAGAAAGAATACATCTTTCATTAGCAAAGATGGATATTTTTCTCTAGCTATCAATGAATCTACAGTGCAGAACTTGGTAACACAGAAACAACTGACTTTAACTAAAACAACATATAGTCTATTAGCAATTAAGAAATATTATTTTTGTTTGTTTTTTGTTGTTACTCCATGAATCAATTCAATTCAGATATTCCTATAGTGTTGTTGGAAAATACCGGTGAAATGAGATGCCAGTTAATCCTAATCACAGGCATTCTAGCAGTGTCAGAGAAGAATTAAAGTCATAATTAGATACTAGTGTCAGTGAATTTTGGAAAGAATCATACATATAACAATAAAAGTAAGAATATCATAAACTCAATTCTTGGATTAAGCATGTATTTACCTGAACTCAGAATACAGTGCTATAATAAATTAGTTATTAGAGAATATACAGTTTGAAGGAAATATTTTTAAAAGAGTAAAGACGAAAGCTGAGACCCTGGCCCACTGAGATCATTCTCAAGACTTTTATAGTTGAAGACCAAAGTAATTTCTTTCAGAGTTCTAAGCATGCATATGTTGTCCTATTCCAGATGTTCTCAAGGAGCTTGCCAGAGTATACTCAAAATGACCTGTGTATGTTCTCCTGGATTGTCATACTTCTCATCTCTTCACTTTATCCAGCAGGTGAAGAAATATTTGCTTTGCTTATTTTAGTCAGTTCACTAACAAAATAATTCAAGAATTCAAGTTACTTTTTGAATATATTTGATTTATTTTTATTAGAGTATTATTTTAAAAGTATAGGATCTGTTTGATTCTTTCAATAACAAAATATCATTTAGAAAAATACTATGTATTGGGTTTTTTTATGCGTGTGTGGGTGACTAATGTCTTTGGAACATAATGGTTTTCTGGAATAACACATTTTATACTTAGAAAAAATAAAAATGTATAATTACAATGGGATGGTGTCATGTCGTGAATTGTATCATTCCAAAATGTATATGTTGAAGCCCTTACGCTCAGCGACACAAAACATAACCCTACTTGGAGATACGCAGCTTAATGGGGTAAAGTTAAATGAGGTCAGTTAAGCTGACCCTAATATAGTATGATTGATGTCTTTATTAGAAAAGGAAATTAAGACACAGAAAAAACACACCAGGTATACATGGACTTGAAGAAAAAGCCACATGAGGACATAGCGACAAGGCAGCTGTCTGCCTTAGGAGGAACCTAACCTGTCGATACCTCGATCTTGAGCTTCCAGTTTCCAGCACTGTGAGAAAATAATTTCTATTGTTTATACCATTCAATCTGTGGTATTTTATCATGGCCACCCCAGAAAACTAAAACAGGTAAGTAGGATAGCACAACTGACAAACTCCAATAGTTGAAAGGACAGAGGGATTACACGCATTTGATGGCATGTACTCACAAACACAAAGGATGTGACAATATTCTATGGCTGAAGAATTCTGAATCTGGTTTGGAAGACATGACAGGATTTGGATTTGGTGACTGAGAAGATATAAAACTTAGGAAGAGCTTCCTATGCTTTCCTTAAAATGATGAAAGGAGAGATTTTGTATGCAGTGTTATGAAAGACATTTTGAATGATTAAAAAATTTAAAATACTTTAAAAGAGTAACATGATATCCTTGTCATTGAGAAATTAAAGTAGCTATTTTGTGAGAAACATTCTGAATTCAGAAGCAACTTAAGCTATCCTAAAAAGTAATTATACATACTTCTAAAACTATGAGTAAGTTAATAGATGCATCTGGCAAAAAGGGAAATATTGTATATATTTAATCTGATAAGGTAATCAATACCTTCTTTAACATATTCATTGGCCTAGTCAACCAATGATATTTTTTTTCTTTGTTAGATTTTTGTTGTAAGTAGTGCTTTCTGAATAGATTTGACTGATGCTTAATGTTTTACAGGAAAAGCCATAAATGGATTCAAGGAATGTATTTACCACATCTTGTTTGAAGAATGGGGAAGCAAAGGCAATCCATTAAGAGTTTCAGGTACTTTAGAGATCTTAATTTAAAAAATAAAATCTAGCAAGAAAATAAATGCTGCTTACTAAAACTTGCCTGAAACACCAAGATATAAAAGTTAAGTTTTTTGTAATATAAAAGTACCTGTAACTCTTGAGATTTCTGAAAAGAATAAAACAGAAAAATGGGACTTTGATAGATGCCCTATTCCCCCAGGAGCTTAGATTCTATTTCCTTATTTATCTTCATTTAAGAATGTCATGTAATTTGCTGTTCCGAGCCAGCAAAGCACTACTGAACTGATGTTTAAATATGCCACTGAGCTCTGAGTCTTGCAGGGTTAATTATGGAGAAAATATATACTTAAGAGAAAGGTAAAAACAAATTACCTACCTGAAATATCCTTCAGTTTTATGACTCCCAGGATACAGAAATATTTGGTTCCTGGTTTCTAATGGCATCTATGATGTCAAGATTTAGAGTACAGTTACACTAGAAGTAACATTTGTATTAAAGAAAGCTGCCAAGACCAAGAGAATTAGAAAATTTTTCACTATGAAAAATCCCTTATGAAAGAAGTGGAAAAATCTGTGCATTTATAGAGTGACTGTGATATACGATGGGGCAGTAGAGTATGGCTGTGGCATCATTTAGCTGCATTTTTTATTAGCATTAAATTTTGTGAGTACAGCCTTTACTAACACAGCTGTATTATTACCCATAATGAGGCTTGTATTTTCGGACTGTTTTATGAAAAGACTAGATAAAATGATGGCCACAGAGCGCAGTGGCTCACACCTGTAATCCCAGCACTTTGGAAGGCCCAGTGGACAGATCACCCGAGGTCGGGAGTTTGAGACCAGCCAGACCAACATGGAGAAACCCCATCTCTATTTTTTTTTGTTTTTTTTTTTAAATACACAATTAACCGGGTGTGGTGGTGCATGCCTGTAATCCTGCTACTCAAGAGGGTGAGGCAGGAGAATTCCTTGAACCCAGAAGGGAAGGTTGAAGTGAGCCGAGATCCTACTATTGCACTCCAGCCTGGGCAACTGGGCAGCAAGAGCAAAATTCCATCTCAAAAAAAAAAAAAAAAAAAAAAAAAAAAAAAAAAAGACGGTCACAACAAATCCATGATGAATGCATTTTAGGGAAAACTATTTTGAAAACTCACTGAAACATCTCTTTTTTGATAGGAATTCTGAACAACTATTCTGGGTATTCGGGTTTTCATAAATCTCCATGAAGACAAAGACATATAACAAGTATCACAAGCACCATGTTTCTAAGTTTCCAGGAAATAAAAATATGTATTTTAGAATGTTTTATAATGTAATTATTTAAAAACAAGAATGTGCTAAGAAAGAAAGTGAATTTATGATAATTTAAAAATATCATAAATTATTGAAGGGATCATCTGTGCAGCTTGAAAATCGTTTTGTTGAGATGTGTGACATTTTCATGTGATTGTTTTCCAAGGTCCACTGAAGATTAACTTGTGGCAATATGAGTCAGAATTGTTCTTGGATTAGTCATAAAAGATTATCACATTTCAATAGGGCAATACTAACGGGAAATAGTATTGTATCTATTCTGAGTAGGTTCATACACTTGAGAAGATTTTACCTTGTCCTTATTTTTGTATTCCTCATCTCACAACTGTCACTCCAACTGTCTTTCACACATGGAAGGTGTGAGGTTCTATTAGATATGATTAGTGTAAGTGCATCGCCTATTCCTGTTTCCAAGCAATTTACTGATTTGAATAATTTAAGTAATACACCTCAGTTAACTTGATTTATATTTAATTATGAAACACTGTTTTTGCCTAAAATAATATTACATAACAGAGCCTAAGCAACTCAATAGTTAATTGTTTCCTGGGATTGTGAAGAAAAGAGTGAGGGGCAAACATCCAAAGAAAGACAAGTTATGCTCTATCTAAATTACTTCTCTCTGTGTATTCCAAAGTTATTTTTAACAGCCACATGGATTATATTCTGATATTCTACTAGCCATATATTACTCATTCATCTATTTATGTGTTAATTATTATGCATCCATTCAATGAATATTAAGCCACATTCTGGAACTCATGTTGGAGATCAGAAATACAAAAATTCTTAAGATATAGTTTACGTTTTTATGTAGGTTATTGGCTGACAATGAGATATTTTAAAACAAATAGTAAAAATTTTTAAATATAAAAACAGAAACTTATTTTCTGCTATATATCATAAATTTATTTTAAATATACATAGAAAAAGTTTCGTAATGTGATTCTTGATAATATTTATATTCTCAACTAATATTCAGCTTGATTTCTAATGTTATATACATATTAAGCAGATTTAGCTCTTCAAAAATCCTCTTGTCTTATGCTCATTTAGAATAGTTTTTCTTCCTTTATTCTCTCCTTCATAATCATTTTTGAACATAATAAATTAAGCAAATATACCATTATATTAAAGGTGACAATTAGGAGTCATATTTTTTCAGCTTTTTCAAATAACATTTAGAATATACATTTGGGAGCAATGCCATGAGAAATAGCATTAAATGTTTATTTAACAGTTTGATTGTTTATATTTTAGAAGATAGAAAATAAGCATATGATATAACTTATCCATTCAAAGATATTCACATTAAAAATTTTAAAATATCATAAATTCATTTTTTTAAATCATAAATTCATATAGAAACAATTGCATAAATATGCCACATTTGGATTTTACAGTTATTTTTTATTTTTTATTTTGTTGTAAAAAAGGATTAACATTTTATTTTATTATTTATTTATTTATTTATTTTTTCCATTTATTTATTTTATTGCATTTTAGGTTTTGGGGTACATGTGAAGAACATGCAAGATTGTTGCATAGGTACACACGTGGCAGTGTGATTTGCTGCCTT